>NC_143562.1:32006250-32320312 GCF_054136105.1 Typopeltis vanoorti
TATTGGAGTTTCATAAAACGGTTTGTAGTGGAATAAATAAAGGAATGCACACAAATAAGGCATCAGAGGAATTACTAATGACAGGTTCAGATCCTATCTGAATAATAGAAAACAATATACCAGCTACGGCACATTCAATAGCGCAACATAAATAATAAAATACGGAGTCCCGCAAGGGTCTGTACTAGGACCCATCCTATTTTTAATATACGTTAATGATTTATGTAAATACAAACTTTTTGGCAACATGATATCCTTCGCCGACGACACGACATTAATATATACCGAAACAACCCTTGAAGATCTGAAAAATCGGATTAATAGTGATATGTTAAAACTAAGCAAATGGTTTAGCAATAATGGACTTAACATTAATACCGATAAAACGAAATATATGTACTTCACGTTAACAGAAAAGCTAGACCACTATATATAACCATAAAATGGTATGAAAGGAAATGTAGTGACATCCTAAATTTTAACTGTAGCCTAATAAAAAAAAAAAATAAAAAAAAAGCCAACAGAGGCGAATGCTGATCTTGAAATTCATGCTTACTCTTGTTATCATTCAGGGAGCGAGAGGTGTGATTAGCGGAATAATGAATTACTAATCATTTAAAATTATATACTTAGAAATTTATGTACATTTAATCATACAAATACAACATTTATTTTACAAATAATGTTCTATATTTTTCAGTTTAGCTACTTGAATACAAATTCTACCCTACGGTTCTACTTTATGACCTGGTCAATAACATCGTCATAAAAAGCTGGTTGTAACTTAATTTTCCCAAGCAACACGTACACTTGTAAAGGCTGGCTGAAGCTCACTGGCTAGAGCTACGTTGACTGCGTATGGCATGTGTTTAAGGAACAGAGTGAGACCACGTGAAATGGTTATGCCGCGCATGAAATCACAGTGCTGCAGCAAGGACCTGGAAGCTCCTACAACCGAGCAAGCCAAGGTAGCTTTGACTAGACGAGCAAGCCAAGGTAGCTTTGACTAGACGAGCAAGCATCGGCCTTCGATACACAACGCAAAGCTCAATTATTAACGCGCAAGCTTATGACATCTTCTGTCTACAAAATAAAAGCCTAAATTGAATGCTTATAAATTCATGCATTTATTAACAAATAAATATTACTTCTTTCTCAATTAATGAGCTTGCGCAGCAAGCATGGAGAATTCGCCACTGTCAGTCAAGTATTTGGGCCTCCATATCGATAGCAATATGAAGTGGAACTCCCACACCACTTTCTTAACAAATAAAGTTTAGGTTTATAATTAACAGAATATATTGTGTTACAAAAAATTGTAAATGCAGCATTCTTAAGATGCTTATACTGTTCCTGGGTAAATTCCTCACTGCAATTATGGCATCACCTGTTGGGGTGGAGATTATTACAACAATCTGCTTCCATTAATAAGAATACGAAACAGAATAATTAGAGCCGTAACCACTACTAACTTCGCACGTTCAACCAACGATCTTTTTTGTCATGCATAATATTCTACCACTACTGAAACTATATCTCTATGGTTGACTATTATATTATACGCAAAAAGGAACTCTGACAATTTCTTGGCATATAATGTACACTATGGATTACGCTGCGGCCGGAACATGCTGTTTTTTTTTTTTTTTTTTTTTTTTATATAGTACCCAAGGCATACAAAGAAATTTTTCATAAATCTTTCGAATACCTAGCGACAAGCAGCTACAATAAGCTCCCAAATGAAATCAAATCTATAACGTCAGCTTATGCATTAAGAAAAAGATTGAAAGACTACCTCATGGGACTAAAGAATGTTGACAATTATTTTAAACGTATAGTATAAGAGATCATTATAACTCACATACCATATCCATTTAAAATACCAATATATTAACTAGTTCATTCACTTAGGAGATTAATATATTAACATGTACATCAAATCAAACCGTGTAAGGTGAGCCCTCATAGATACGGTGACTGTTTCGAACTAATTTAATTCTCTAGTAACCAGTATGGCTACGGCCCTTGGTTACACATAAATACACAAACTAACATTACTTTATCACTAAAACTAGTAACTTATTATAAACTACGAAAACTATTGGAAATGTATTTTACTCTATTTGTATATATAAGGAAACATATATTAACTGTAACAAAATAAATAGCTAAAAATAATTGTAATTACCAACAGAAAATGATAGTAATACTTGAACTGTATTATATAATATTGTACACTGAATTGCAAAACTTGAATTGTATTGTATAATATTGTACATTGAATTGTATTGTATAATACAGTATAAATATCTTGTATATGTGATGGGAATGATAAACGGTTAAATATAACCATATCCGTCATTATACCTCTCTCTTCCTCCTGTGAGATTAGCGATGATATTTTTTCGATTCATCTACTAATCCTCATATGTCTTATGGACGCAGGACATATATGGAGCAGAGGGTGAAGCTTGACGCTTTTCATATTCCCTGTTGTCTGTTTCGGGAGCAGTGATGGGAGAGATTTGTGAGCTATTTTAGCTCGCCCTGAATGGGCAGAAGTGGTTACTCGTCGTTGAGTGTTAGGATGGCTTTCGGTTTTTTATGTTTCCAGTGGTCATTGCCCTCATAGTTTCTGGATTAAAGTTTCAGGATGGTGTCTTGTAGTTTTTTGGTAATGAGAAGTGGTTGACAAGATCTGGCTAGAATAGCCGTGTCATCTGCATAAAGGGCGATGGTGGATGTGAGAGGATTTTGAGGGATGTCTACCATATAGATGTTGAACAGGATCGGGGCTAGCAGTGATCCTTGAGGAACTCTAGCGAGGATTTTCCGTTGGGTTGAGACTGTTTCATTGATTTTGAGTTGCATCCTCCTGTTGGAGAGGTATGATTTGATCAGGTGTATCATGTTTAGTGGAAGGTTAGTGATGATAAGTTTGTAGAGGAGGCCTTGGTGCCAGATCTTATCGAAGGCCTTTGAGATGTCTAGGAAGACAACTCCAGTGTGTTGATTCCAATTGAATCCTGTGGTGATGTATTCTACCAGTCTATGGATTTGATGGGTGGTACTGTGATTTTGATGGAAGCCAAATTGTTCTTCTGTAATGATATTTAGTTGGTTGACATGATCTTGGAGTCTGATGAGGATGATTTTCTCAGCTATTTTCCCTACATTGGATAGCAGGCTGATGGGACGGTAATTTTCAGGTAGGTGTGGGTCTTTGCCTGGTTTGTAAATTGGGATGATGTCAGCTATTTTCCATGACTGGGGGAAGTGCTACCATTTGAGAATGGAGTTTATGATGCTTGCCAGATGTGCTATGGCTTTGCATGGTAGTGCCTTGATGACTTGGTTAGTGATGCCATCAGGACCTGGGGATTTTTTGATCATGAGATGGTTGATGATGCCGATTATTTCGGTAGGTGAAGTAGGCATTATAGGACTTGGATTGACATTGGGATGATTTACTATAAACCTGACTTTACGATTGATCTTGTATACGTGGCTGATGTTTAGGTTCTCGTATGCAGGACTGCATTGTTTCTCTAGGTTTCTTGCTATGGCTTCGGCTTTGTCAGCATCTGTGCATGCAAGGTGCTGTTCTGCTTGCAGAGGGGGGGGATCGATTTGCGCTTGTTCCTGAGGTTGTTTAGGAATTTCCATATAGAATGATCTGCTGTGGAGATGGAGGTGAGCTTGTTGTCCCATTGTTAGTTCCTGTGGTTCTGGAGAGCTTCTCAGACAGATTTGTTTAATCTGTTGAGGACTGTTTTGTCCTGGGAAGCACGAGTGTTGTGATATCTTTTTCTTTGTCTGTTTTTTTCTCTTATTAAGTCCATGATTTCTTCCGGGAGACGATTTTGTTTTGTGGGTAATCATGGCTACTGTGACTGCTGTTTATGGCTTTATTGATTTGATTGGTGAGGTTCTTTATTGCCGTATATATTTCTTCCTTGGCTTTTACCAGACCAATGTGTTCTGGTAGCACTTTCCTAAGTTTCTCCCAGACAATGGAGGTTTGGGGGGGGGGTGACTGATCTTTGTTCCCTAAGTGAAGTAGGATTGGGTTGTGGTCTGATGATAATTCGTTCAGTGCTTGAATGCTGTGCTGGTATTTGATGTTGTGTAGAATGGCGATGTCTAGGATGTCGGCTGTGCCAGTTGGGCTGTGGTGGGTTGGTTCAGTTGGTCCTGTTACGACAGCGTTGTTTAATCCTGTGTAGCTGGAGAGGATACGGCCATTTTTATTTGTGGTTCTGCTGTTCCAGGAGGGATGTTTGGAGTTTAAGTCCCCAGCGACGATGATGGATTCATTTGTGCCTAATACAGCATCCAAGTCAGAAAATAGCAGGGTCTTAGCAGGGGAGTTGTAGGCGGCATATATTTTAAGTCTTCCAGTTGAATTTGTGTGGACTTCGACACCGGTGAGTTTTAGGTTGGAGGGGTAAGTATTCCATTGTTCCTGATAAATATAGCTGTACCACCACCTCTGTAGTATCTTATATAACTCTAAGCAATACCTTATCTATGACTCTCCTATTTTTTATTTTGTGTTCAACGAAATTTTTCCCACATTTTTTTTGATTCTCCCTTTTGGTTCAATTTCTTGACTGTTTCTGATCATTTTGTATACTTCTCTTCTGTATTCACCATAGTATTTATTCAGATTATCGCAGCTCCTATAACCACTTTGATTTATCTCATGTGAATGTGCCCTTTTCATTTCATTGTATTTTACAGGATACTTTCACAGATTTGTATCTCATAATCTTTAATGAACTTTTTTTTCTTCATTTGATTTAGAAATGGTAAATTTCTTATGAGATTTGCCATTTCCTTGGCTTCTTTATATCTCTGGAAGCGAAAAACAACTATTTATATCTTTCAGTTGTTCTTTATTCGTTTTCATTCCCCTGGGCATTTTACTTTTGTGATTTAGTCACTCAATGTCCTCATATCTCTTACTGTAAAATAAACTTTCTCTTCACTAATCGTTTGCGATTAAACTTGATGGAAATCACTAAGCTATGATCCTGTTGCTTGAAACTTTCGGTACTAGTGAACAGATCGAGCCCACCTCTCGTGAGTATGTCCAGAAAGTTCTTCCATAAGGTAAGTGCCATATTCAGTTTTTGCTGGAATATCGTATTGCAATTTACCGTCTCATGCTTCAAAGCATAAAATAAAGTTTTTTTTTGTAAGTATATTTTTGTTTATCTGATATCCCATTGGAACTTACTTTCTGGACGTTCCTCATATAACGCCTCTCACTCTTATTCTCAAAATATACCTTCAACGTCTTATAGATTGCTTTTTTAATAAGGTTGCACATCAAATACACTCCAACTCAAACAATTCTTCGAACTTATGAAATACATTCAGATACTGTTCCATTTCACCATTTTTACAAAGTTGTGCATGCATTGTTTGATATATTTCCCATTCAGCAGCTGATATGGTATCCCAGATAACACTCTTCTAAGTTGATAATTTTCAACTTACACATATCAGCCACTGAATTACAAACCTTTATGCAATGTACATAAACGTTACTTATACAACGTATATGCAAAATACTTGATCAGTGCCACCACTTGTTATAGGCAACTATTTAAGAATGCTACTACTCAGTAATCAACTGGGGAACGCTATAAAACACATTCCTCAAGTTCATAGGCCCAGTCTTAACTAAGAAATCTAAACAGATGATTACCACCTCGATAACAACCTGGTAAAACAGCTAACAACAGCCCTCCAAACTGATACCTTGTCAATAACATGCCCAAACAATGACTGACTCTTAGAAGAAATTACGAATATCATCCGCGAGAATAGAGCCAGGTGCTGGTATCACAGGACACTAGCCCCTGAAAACCGACTAACTCCTAACAGATCCACCTATTGTCAAGCACTGAGCAACCATCGGAATCAACAATGAGAAATGAAACTGCCTTCTCTAAACACAAGGGATCATTCACTATGGAAGATGAGAAAGGCTCTGAGAATGGACTCCAAACCTCTGCTGCCAATCCATGGTGAAACAGATTTAGTCTATCATTACACCGAGAAAGCTTTAGAAAAAATAATGCAACCAGATTATACGAATGCAGACTTAGATTTCATCAAGAAAGTTCACGCCAGTGTACACCGAAACACACAAATATCCCAAAGGACACCCAACCAACGTCACCCACTGAAATAAGAGAAATAGTCAAGAAATTAAAGAACAGGAAGGCCACACACCCAAACAGGATTTCCCATTCTTCAAACAACTATCTGAATTGACAGGAGGTTGTCGCATCAACAGCATGAGGCCATTGCTCCATTTTGTCAGGTTGGCTCTGTGGTTTGGGGAGCCTTCTCATTCCACACATTAGGTCCATTTGCACGTCCAGAGCAGGCCTTAAACACTGCTAATTACCAGAATGTGCTGGTTGATCGCCTACACGTTCATGGCCTTTGGGCTTCCTGCAGTCAATGGTATATTTCAGCAGGACAATATGCTGCCCCACTAGACCACAACCATACAGACATGACTCGATGAACACTCATCCGACTATCGGACCATCCAGTGGTCCAAGGATTTAAATACAATCAAATTCTCTCTGGGATGCTGTAGAGCAAGACATCAAATCCATGTATCTGGAACCGATTAAAGTTGCAGTTATGAAGAATGCTTCAACAGGCATGGCTATAATTACCTTCGGTTACCCTCCTCAGAGGTATCAACTCTGGTGGAGTTGATACCTCTGAGCATACAGGCTGTTATTCGCACTAGAGGACAACACACTATTAGGTAGGTATCTGTTTTGTCCATTGGGTGTATTCGTTAGAGAGATGTCATCAATAAATCTAACTGCTCTTTTCTGAATAGAATCCAGTATTTTCATGGAGCAATTATGGGCACCACCCCAGATATGAAAGCACTATTCAATGGTTGAGCAGATTTGTGTAGTCAAAAGCTGTTTAGAGTTAAAGTAACATTTCAAGCAAAAATGAAAGCCTAATTTTTTGGATGCAGAGAATGCAACAGATGTTTTGCATCAAGAGAGTTGAGGTTAGTTATTCTGAGAAGGTGAATCTCATCTTGAATAGAGATTTGAGTATTGTCAATGGTGAAACCAGAAGAACAGCGTTCTCTTTTGTGAGAAATGCAGAGCAGTTTTTGGTATTGAAGTTGATGTGTTTCAAATCCCAACGATGAATGTTTTGAAGATTGGAATTTAAGGTAATAGAGTTTAGATTTCTGGAGGTTGTGATTTGTGCTTTGCAGAGTTTGTCAAAAGAAAAAGAAGAGTAATGTGCTGACTTCAGCAAAACTTTGACTGCATTGGCAGTCAGTTGGAGTAGATTGCATAGGAGTGTGGGTGAGAGAACAGAGCCTTGTGAGACTATCAAGATTAGTATAGACAGAAGATAAAGAGCCATCCACCACTCACTTGAAGTGAGTGTATAGCCAGAGAGCTGGCTAGTCAATTATGGAAGTCAGGGGATAGACCAAATGATGGCAGTTTTCCTAATAGGCCTTAGTGCAAAACTCAGTCAAAAGCTTTGGAAATATCAAGAGCAACCCACTTGAGAATCACTAAAACTTTCCAAGACATTTGTCTAGAGATGGGTGATGGAATCCTTACTGTTGGTCATTTATTAGATGAGTCTTCAAGGTAGTGTAGGAGTTGACCATTGATGATTCTTTCCATCACTTTACAATATGAGGAGAGGAATTAGACAGTAGTTTGAAGGTAAGGATTTGTCACCCTTCATAGGTTGTAAATGGGTTAGTTTCCACACTGCAGGATAGATTATGGTTAAGAAAGTGTAAATGGTAGGCATCAAGTGGGAGTCAGCTCTGGGGCCAGACCTTTAAAACAATTGGAAGGATGCCATCAGGGCCAGATTTTTTTTTTTTTTTTTTAGTATCCAGTTTGGGCAAAATTTTCTGATTTCTTTCTGGTGAGAGATCAAATGTGGCATTGAGTGTTTGGAGGACATTTACCACAATCAGCTATGCAAGAGTTGGAGAAGTAGGAAGCCAGGAAGTTGCTTTTACTGTGAGTGATGATGCAATAGTACAATCTGGGTGTAATGGTGGACAGAACTTACAGCCAATAGCCTTGACTAGAGCCCAGAATGCAAGTTTTCTGCTTTTAGCTCACTTGAAATCAGTTTTCGATGTGATTATTTTCTTATAACTATTCTGGGCTTCAGTGTAAGCTATATAGGAAGATGCAGTTTTGGATCCAAGCCAGTTGTGGGATGCATGATTCTTCTTTTGTACAGCCTTGACACACCTGTGGGAGAACCAAGGCTTAGATATGGATGAGAATTTAGGGTAGAGGGGGGAATGTTTTCATGCCAATAAGTATTATTTCAGTGATTATTTCTGCACATAGGTTTGGTTCAGGTAACCAGAAACAATAATCTGACCAAGGAAAGGAGTAGAAGTCACAAAAATTGTCCCACTTGGTTTTTTAGTAACGCTATACAACACGTGTATGCAAGTGTTTGTCTATGTGTTACTCCATTGGAGAAGATACCTGCACTACATTGGACTAGTGGACAGTCAGATAACATTCGGTGTACTTGTTACTGGTAAGAAAGAGGTCCAAAGTGTATTTGCCTGGTATTCTTGTGGGCATGTGGACAATTTGTGATTGCAAAAAGTGTCGGCCTCTCCACCTGCTTCATCTGTGCAGTTGGAAGGCAACATTACATCTATAAATACCTACACTAAATTTGCTTAATTGAAGTAAAAAAACATGACATGCTATGGTCAGTAATTTTGCTATGTAATAAATAAACAACAAAAAAAACTTTGTTTAAAGTTATATTTTGTTTTTAAAACTTTAAAGCTATACTTTGCACATATATATATACGGACATCTTTGCAACTCTTGATGAGCAACTTTAATTGGGACAGCTGGTTAAACGAGCCAAATTATGCTATTTTCGATGTGGCCTAGTTAAATGCAATCCACTGTGTGTGTGTGAATTGATATTAAGGAATTAAAAGCACTGCCTTAAAATGTTTCATTAGTATTTAATTTAAATTGATATTAATTACTTGCCAACATTGTATAAGGATATATCAGAAAGGATTTATTACAAAGGGTCCAGAGAAGATTGAGAGAATGTAATTTGCAGAGCTTCATGAATAGGATGGGGGTGGGGGGGGGGAATGATTGAGCCATATATGTTGGTAAGGGTTTATTACTGGGTTGATGGAAAATTTTCTTCATAGAACAAGAGACTATCCCTGAAAACTGTATAACTGGAGCAAGGAGCAAATTGTTTGCACACAGAGTGGTTGGTGAGTGAAGTGCATGGCCTGAGAGAGTGATGAATGCAGACACAGTGAATGAGTTTAAAGGACAGTGTGATGAACCTTGTGTGCAGCATTGTGTATCACCTGTGATGAAGCTTTCCACTCCACAGAGGTCTCATGTTGAAAATAACTGGATGCTATGTGACTGATTTCATATCCAGACCAGTCATATCTGCTGTTCTGTGGAGCCTCCATAGCTCATTCAGTATTAACAATACCTAACAATGCTCTATAGTTGAAAAGACATGTGTTCAAATCCTTTCCAGGATGCAAAGAACCTTTATAAAGATTTTTCAACTAAAGGTAGAGCTGTTTGATTTCATACAGAGGCAGATGGGTTTTTTCTCCCACAAAACAGAAAAACTGGCTAGAAGAACAAACACAATTAACATGTATAATACAATACAATCATAGCCTGCATTGTTTTTAATGCACTTCAAAATTATGACAGCTGTTCTTCAATACAAAATGAAATATGCTATTTTCAGTTTTGGTTGGAGAAATAATTAGCTATTACCAGAATTATCTGGGAGAAATTCTTTATTCTTCATTTTATTTACATAAATTATTTACAAGTTTTGTTACTTTTTCTATTAGTTGTAAGAAACAACTAAGCTAATCAAGCAATATCTCAAAATAGTACTACTAAGAAGGGGAAAGACCCACCCCCACAACACACACACTCCTAGCCACACCATACAAAAATTTATTTGCTAGCATCTACTGAACAATACACAATGAAATTTTTCCTTATAGTGGAAATTTTTTGAACTTTTGATATTTGAAAGTGCTACAAAAAACACTTGTTAATTTCTAATCTTCTATTCTTTAAAAAAAATCTACTATCTGGTATCAGGAGCATCCATAGCTCAATCAGTATAGACGAAGCCTTTGGTGAGAAAGACCTGAGTTCGATTCCCGTCAATGAAGTGAGGAACCGTTATCTGGTCTCTTTTGACTAAAGGTGAGTTAGCCGGTCTCATATGGAGAAAGGTAGTTTTTTCACCCAGAAAACTCAGGTATTTTTGTCCCCAGAACAGGCAAACCAGCACCATGAACACACGCTTCTACAGACATTGGACATATTCAGGAATAAGAAGTAACCAACCTATTACGTATGATTTCGGTTCCGAATGCCTACATAGTAAAATTCGCAGCTCTATGCGTTAGCGTAAATTAGGATTAGGATCAATAGAGATAATTAAAAAAAAAAAAAAAAAAAATATATATATATATATATATATATATATATATATATTCTGAAATAAAGTATTTTTAATGATTTGAACTACTCTTAAGTCTTAACTAATGGTTCTTTGGTTCAAAGAACCATTAGGTAAGACTTAAGAGTAGTTAATACATTATGGACAGTTGTCCTGATTCAGGATACAGCAATATCTTGATGAATTAAAACATACATTGACATTTAAATAACTTTTGCCTAGTTATCAAACACATCTTCAGTATGAAATCAAAAATTAAGCAAGGCAAAAGAACAATAACCAAGAATCAGCAATGAGAATAAGTCAGTTACATGTAAATAAAGGGCCACTTTACAGTAGCAAAGACCCAATTGATCTCAAGTTCTAATTATCTTTTATATGTTAAAAAAATGAACTAGGATGAATTGCAAGAAGAACTATTTCCCATAAGGTGGGATTTATAAAGATTTCTTTATACAACCAGTTCATAAGAAAACAGCTTTTATGTAGGACCAATCATTCCCCAGCGTTTTTATTAATATTATTATGGGCAACTCCAAGGAGTCCTTAGACTCATCAAGGGAGGCCCTAAACATCACATCAAGAATAATTCAACATTTGCACAGCATCTATCATACTGTGCTTTGAACTCATTCACAGACATGGCACCCACAACAGACCCTAGCAACCTATTCCACTCATTCACTATTTTCCAAGCAAAGCAAAGCTCTAACACCCTTGCTAAAGGGTGTTAGAGCTTTGCTTTGCTTGGAAAATAGTCTGCAAATCTATCCAAATTATCCTGGAAATTTTGACATCATCTGTATTAACTATTGCTCTACTCAACTTTGCATCAGCGGCAAATAACAGAACAGTTTCTCTCAGATCCTTTCCTATATCATTAATGAATAAATTAAACAGTAGCAGTTCAAAAACCACGTCACTAGTCAAAGGCCTTCTTTTGGACTCTTACTCCTGAATAAACTACTCTCTGATATCTCTCCAACCACCCTCCTATCCATCCCATGTGCTGCAGTTTACTGATTCCTGTCAAATGCTTTTGCAAAGTCCAGCAGTACCACTGTAAACTCATTTCCTTTATCCAACTCATCTGTCACTGTATTATAACACGTGGGCAAGTTATTGAGGTATGACCTACCCTTCACAAAGCCATGCTGCCCCAATACAGTATCCCATTTCCATTCCTGTATTTTGCTCCATAGCAAACGTTGATTCAGGTACATATTCCCTGCACCTGACCAGTGATGTGAGGAATACGAAGGTTGTTTGAAAAGTTGGTAAATTTACAATAGACGGCGACATAATTTGTTCATTCATACCAGTGTCGAAACATATCTTTTTCATGACCATCCACTGGCAAAATTTTAGCCATGTGGAACTTGTAATGCTCATTTAAAATGAGCATGTTTGCATTTTTCATAAAAATGGAGAAAAATGAGTTTCATGCAGTGATAAAACACTTTTATTTAAAGAAGTGGATGGCAGTGAAGATCAAAGCTGAGTTAGATGCAGTTCATGGGGACTCTGCACTAGCATTAAAAACCATTTATTTTTGGATAAACGAGTTTAATCGTGGTCGTAAGTCCACTGAAGATGAAGCACGCTCCCTGAGGTCTCTACGAAGGAAATGATCGACAAAATCCATGGCATCGTTATGAAAGACCGCGAGTGAAATTTTAGGCATCTCAATTGAAAGGGTGTATAATATCCTGCATGAAAAATTGCACATGAAATAGCTGTGCGCGTGATGAGTGCTGCGATTGTTGACTGTTGATCAAAAATGCATGCAGAAAGACATTTCAACACAGTGTTTGGCAATGTTTAATTTGCAATTCGCAGGATTTTTTGCATCAATTCGTGACTGTAGACGAAACTTGAATCCACCACTACACACCTGAGTCCAAGCAGCAGTCAAAACAGTGGACAATGCCTGGTGAAAGAGCACTGAAAAAAATAAAGACCATTTTGTCTGTACTCATATGTACTAAGAGAATATGAAAGAGAAGTGGCAGTTCCTCTATTGGAGTTGTTCAATCTAAGTCTCAGCTCTGGCAGAGGTTCCTGGTAAGTGGAAAGAGAGAAGAATAATTCCAATGCATAAAGGTGATTCCAATGCACCTCTTAGACTGTCCCTCTTATACTAATAAATGTTTCCCTCAAACTCACTCCACTCATCCAAAAACTTGCATCCATTCCTTCTACATGGTTTAACAATGTATACTATGTTAATCAGAAAAAAAAACTTTTAATTAATACTGCCAAATTATTGAAAAAGTCAAATTTCTATCTTCAGGGAACAAAGAACAGATTAATATGTGCATGCAGGCACTACATCAGGTAAGAAAGACTGAAGCAGAAACAACAAAGGTAAGTCCTAAAATAGTGCCCCCTAGTAGGCTGGAATATTATTAATATTGCAGATACAGTAGTACAGTGTTTCTCAAAGTGTAGTACACATACCCCTGGGGGTACACGAAAGGTAGGGGGGTACATGTCAATTTTTGGCTATGCATAATTAAAGGAATCATATTTTTCAACAAACAGTGCAATTAGAGACAACCAGGATAAAAAGGCACTAACTAACGAATCACATCTCTCCAACAGAAACTGCTGTATAGACCAAGCAAAACTATATGTTGCCAGTGGAACATATGGTTTTGTTTGACACCACATCCCCGTCGTTAACATGTTAAAACTAAGAAATATATAGTGAATGTGTTTCAGATATTATGGAATTCGGTTGAAGGGAACTAGCATTTCAACTCAACTGTTGAAATGCTAATTTGTCTTTGGTTCACGTGATCTTTTGTTAATGCCGCACCAATCATATGCAGTTCTTTGCTGATCTACGTATCTCAAGTCTTGTAAATTACTGGTAATTTTTGTTTGAAATAATGGGAAAGAAGATGATGCTATTTGGGTAGATGACTTTGACGATGCACACAAAGAAACTGTTCTCGATGCCAAAAGTAGTGATAGCGAGTAGGAGCTTCTTGGTAAGTTGCACCATTTTCAGTTTTTTTCTGAAAACTTTAGTTTCCGAAAATTCCCTCACGTATCTCGCAACACAATTTTTTAGCTTTAATTTTGGAAAAAAAGTTAGAGTTATATCCGAGTAAATACAGTATTTTTTTTTAGCTTTCAAATTCTTACGTATGGATCATTGGTTAAAGATTGGATTTAAAAAACCCCCAAAAGAGAGCAATATAGCAAATACAAGTAGCTGCAAGCAACAAGAAAACGTTGATATTGCATCTGGATCAAATGAAATTGATGAGAGTGTGTCGTCTGACATCTCTAGAGAACCAAAATTTAAAAATAAATCATATTTTTCGTTTACATGAACATATAAATTCAAATAAAATAGATATTTAATTTTAATTAATATTTTAAATTAATTATAAATTTTTTAATTAATTAGGGGGTACTTGGTAATAATGGAAATTTAAGAAGGGGTACATGGATATCTGAGGTTTGAGAAACACTGCAGTAGTACTTGAAAGCAATATCTCACACACACACACACACACACACACACACACACACACACTGTATACAGTGTCTGATTAAATTAAAACATAAAACACAGTAAGCAAATTTCATGATAAGCAATTAATGGAGACCAATTTTTTTTTTCCCCCCAATCAAATGTAGGAATATCTGAGAATAAGAGTGAGAAGATTTTTTTGAAATACAGGCTTTAGGATCTAAAAAGAATTTTATATCTATGCTGCAAGTAAAAAGAAGTCAAGGTGGAAGAATAACTTCAGTGAATGAAGATCAGGGCTTCAGAAATATCACTTAAATCTGCTGGGCAGAAAAAAAAATCACTTGTCCATAGTATGAATTATGGAAAACTGTGTGTATGTGTATTTTATAAATATATATATTTTATTTTTTCCAGCATGTTACATGCCAGTTTTGTTCCCCTGCCTGCCTGCTAACCAATTACTAGTATTTCATGACAAGAACTTGGTCATTTCACTTTCTCCTACATCAAAGTACAGTAAGTCCTCAATTTACACAGCTAATTCATTCCAAAGATTTCTACAAGCTGAATAATGCTTAAGTATGATGTATTTTTGATAAATATATTCACTTTCAGAAAATGAAAGTTTATTCAGCATCCTATTGAGTATATAAATATAAAAAAAAATAACTGTAAGAAAAGCAATATAAAGAGCATTATATGTTCATTATGAATATGTACAGTCCATATATTACTGCCCCCCCCCCCCCCAAATCAAAAATCAGTTTATAGCATGCAGTAGTATCTTTGGGCTTGGGGTTTTCCTCCTGCATAGACATAAGATATCAGCATTCATTGTTCAATGTGTCTTCAATCAAAATTGCTGATATTTCCCCCCATTTCTTCTATTAATAAGCCTCTTTTCTTGGAAGGGATTATGGATTGCACTGGCTGAACTTTTCATGCTACATATGAGACTTTTTCTTTTATAATACTTTTAACAGTCGATTAATTCATTTCTTAAGCACATGCAATATCTATGAACTTATTACCATTTTATGTCATTTAATAATTTCTACTTTTAGTCCTAGTTATATATACTTTTACTTTGTGAATATATGTATTCTCCATATCACTTTTACATTTCTCAAACATATTTAAGGTTTAAATAAATTAAGGGGATAAAAATCCCTTATTATTTTACAGCCAGTAAAATATAATAAAATATTTTACTCGCTGTAAAATAATAAGGGATTTTTATCCCCTTAATTTAATTAACTTCGCCAGAAAAAATAGGTGTTTGGCTTTTTATATTTAAGGTTTATATATTGTTTACAATAAATACCTGCCTAGTTTCAGTAACAAGACAACTTGTACTCAAGTCAGAAACAAACAAAATGGCAATGCATTATCAGCTTGCCAGGAAAGCCATCTATGATATTAAAATGCAGGATTCAGTCACATTTTACAGCCAGATATAGAATGAAACTAAAAAAAAAAAGTTTTGAAATTTACCAGAGAGTTTATGAGAATATAACCTTTGGTCAGAGTGATTTTAAGTAACAAGTTTGCTGGTAAATTTTCAAAACCTTCAAGTTTCTTTTTTACATTTCACTATAAAATATAATTGGATTAATAGTATCCTCCATTTCAACATGTTATCTGTGACAAATCAAAACTGTTTGCACTCTATATCTTAGTAGTTATCTGTTATGTTCACGAAGTGGCAACTGATAGACCACATTGCTAGTCGTAAGTCAAAGTACTGAAACCGCACATCTATGAATCTGCATAACTCAAAACCACATAAGTCAAAGACTTACTGTACACTGCAGCTAAAATTTCAAGAGGAACTGTTATTATTTTATTTTTATGTGGTTCCCATCAACAAAAGGTTATTAGTAAACCTATAGTCCATTTGTACCATGGGTGGGATAAGGACCTCCTCCCCATTTTTATCAATTTTATATATTTTTTGTAATTCTTTATTCATTTTTACATGTGAACAAATGCCTCTTCTGATTTTTATCTATGTATCTCATATAACAGACAAGTTTCTCCTCATTTGAAATATCTTAGGAAGCATTTAGAAGAGGACTCATTACTGGATTCCTTGATTTCATTAACTAAGTATGTTTAACAACAGCAGCACTAACTGATACAAATTTTTACATTTCATGCCATTTTGATACTGTTCTACTAATGGGCCTATAAGTTTTTTGAAGACAGTATTATGATTTATTGAATTTAGCTTTATGATAGGCTGCATTAAAAAGGCACTTCAGCTGTTCAAACATTTTAGAATTCATCTTTCTTTGGAAAGTAGCTAGAGGTTTCCTGAGCGATTTCTGGCCAAGTCTACGTCACAGAATATTTTTTGAAAATTGGATGTCTCATGAAATCTAAATATTGCCACTTTAAAAAAGCCTTAAAAATTGTAGTAATCTAGTTTTGACAATAGTCCCTGGATATTTTTTATATGTTACACAATGCAACTTCATTTTCATAGCACAACTAGTTGAATTCATTGCGCCAACTGACTTGAAAACGCATGTTGATTATTTCTAATCAACACGACAGCACTCTTCTTTCCAGTGTTTTTAATATTTTTCTGCCC
Organism: Typopeltis vanoorti; assembly: GCF_054136105.1. Classification (NCBI taxonomy): domain Eukaryota; kingdom Metazoa; phylum Arthropoda; class Arachnida; order Uropygi; family Thelyphonidae; genus Typopeltis; species Typopeltis vanoorti. The sequence goes on from NC_143562.1 coordinate 32,022,888, forward strand.
CTTATCTTTGCCTTCAGTTTTGCACCTCATAAAAACAAAAAGTGTAGTTTGCATTTTCTTTCATTTATTGTCCCTAATGAAGGGTGAATTTATATAAATTATCCATAAAAATAATTCATTGGAAGAAACAAATAAGTTTATAAAAACAATAGAAAATAATCAATCCTAGCAATGGAGCCAGACTAACTTTTCATGATGTAAAATCAATAAAATGATTCAGTCTCTAACTCATCTTTGCAAGATATTGTGTGTTATAAATAATATTATTAAAAAGGCTTTTCTTCATATGTCCAAGCACATGTTGAAATTTTCACAATTCACAACAAGCCATTTTGTGTTGTAAATTTTGAAAACAAAGCTTACACACCAATACTAGATGAGAATGCATAAAAATTATAGTTGGCAATGTAATAATGTAACAAATGAAAATCGGTCTTGTAATTTAACACAACTTAATTTAAATGTTTTTATTTAATGGTATCTCTGATTTTTATAATGATGATGACTTGCAAGTTATGCAAAATAAAATGTTTAAGAATATCTGACTATTTCAAAATTAATCTGTGGATGAAGGGTAGGTTTTAGTTTATAACAGAGTGTAAGAGATAACTAGTGTCACTTGTTTTCATAGCACAGACAAGAATTACTTCTCATTTTGGAAACAGCAGCAAGATATCTTTCAGAGCATCTCTGTGCAAATTAACTTTTGACAGGGACAAACATACTATGAAAGAATTAAATTAATTACAAAAGATACTATCTCCTGGTTGAATAAAAAAGCTTTATTACATTCATAGGAGGCTGCCTGTGATCAAATAACGTGATAGTGATGGTTGTTAAAAATAGGGGGGAAAAAAGTGTAAATTATGTAAAGAAAATTAGGCGATATATATTGAATACATATAAAACGAGGCTGAAAATTCACTCGCCACTTCAAAAACTTGTCGATGACAAGTGGATTTCTGGAATCCTGATGAAGATATACCCTTTTGTAGAAGATAATGATAACAGGTGTTTGCTTTCTGCTAAGATCTATCAACCAGGTGTATATAACATGGTACACATTGATACTACTATACTAGATGAAGAGAAATAGAGGTTAAAGCAGTTGCATAACCTTGATATGAATTCAGGAATAGGGTCGGATGGGATATCAGCACATGCTAAACGGATGTTCAGCCAAATCAGCTTGGCCATTGACATGTTTGTATAATTGGAGTCTCAGCTCAGGGAAGTTCCCACAAGAATGTATCATAGTTCCATTGTACAAGGGTGGGTAAAAAAAGTCTCAGCTACTGACTTATCAGTATCTCTGAATGGTTGTAGAGATTTCAGAGAAGTTGGTAAGAGCTTGCATAGAGAAATAGGTTGAAACATACTTTGCAAAGAATGGCACAGGTTTACTAAAGGAAGGCTTGATTTAGAATTTGCTCATATTTCATATTATGGCTGCATTGGATAAAGGGAATGGATACACTATGAAACTGTTGTACCTTGATAATTCATATATAACAAATTACATGATAATCTCAGTAATTAACTTTAATGAAATGATACAACAGATCAATAGCCTTCACCCACACATTCAATTCACCATGGGGAAAAAGAAAATGCTGGTAGTTTACCATTCTTGGAGACATCTTCTTGCTTGCACAGCCTCTGGTATTTTGTCAACCAGTGTTTATCGAAAACCTATCTTTACTGGCAGATATATTCATCAAAGTCTGCTCATCACACCTCTCAAAAAAATTGGTGTTATCAAGTCTTTAATTAATAGAGCATATAATGTATGCTCCTCTCCCTCAAGCTTACAACAAAACCGTCTCACTATCAAAATTTTAATGGAATTTAATGGTTACAACCATCATAAAATCCAGCAGAAAATCGACTCCTATGTTTCAACACATAAGAATTCCTCAAGACCACAGGGTTCAAATCCCTTATATTTCTGGCATCTCTGAATCTACTGGTAGAATTTTGAAGTATGACTTTATTCCAAAATATTTTCCTATTAACAAAATTTCTCATCTGTTAAAGACAAACTGTCACCTCTATCATTAGCTGGTGTTTACTACATACCTTGGTGAATGTAATTTGATATACTTTGGGCAGACAGGTCGTTCTGCGGAAAAAAGAATTAATGAACATCAATATTATATTGGATATATAAAACCTCAAAAGTCTGATCTGGCACAACATAGTATTGTTAAACACAGTATCCAGTAGGATGAAGCTCATCTTCTCCATAGAAGCAGTTTTAAATATGAATGCCTTTTCAAAGAAAGTTGCGAAGCCCTTTTACATCGGCCAAACCTGAATCGATGATTGTCTCTCTCTCTCTCTCTCCCAAAAGTTTGGGAGATTCTCATTTTATGTAAACATCAATTGGTGTCTATGCCCCAGAGAAAGGAAGAGAAGAAGATAGTAATGCCTTTTATTCAGATTTACAAAAAATAAAAGATGAAATAAACACAACTATTCTATTAATAATGGGAGATTTTAATGCCAAAGAAGGGAACATTTCACTAGGTACAAATATAGGAACAAATGGTGAAACAACGTGCAATAAAAATGGATACAGACTTTGAGATTTTTCTGCATATAATAACTTAAAAATTACTAACACTTTTTTCAAGCATAAAGATTGCCATAAATTCACTTGGAAATCAAGAAACCTAAAAAGTATAATAGACTATATAATAGTTAGGAAAACAGCTAATATGGTACTAGATATCTGGGTGTTTAGAAGTACAGAAATAGAATCTGATCATTATCTCTTACAAGGAAAATTAAGAATACTCCCAATATCGTTTAAAATTCATCAAATCAATGCTAAGAGAAATCTCCAGGAATCTTTTAGAGTCCAACTCTTGGATCATAAAAGTATCGACTTTCTTTATTCGCAAAGAATAAATGGAAAATTAGAGCAAATAAAAGAAAACGATGACATATAGATAGAATGGAATAATTTTTAAAATGAATTAATAAATGCAGCAACAGAATGCTTCGGAACAAAAAGTAAATGGAAGAGGAGAATAAGAAACTGGGATGAAAACATTGAAGCAATAATCAAAGATAAGAAATAAACAATGGATAAACACATTATATTAAAAAATATTAAATTATATTTTTTAACTATAAATTATATTCATTAATTATAAACACAAAAGAGGAATAACAAGGATGTTGAAAATAGAATAGAGAAGTATGGGATAACTTCATAACAAAATTGGAAAGAGATCTTACAGTGAACAGACCAAATACATACAAAATTCTAAGGAATATGAATAAGGAGATTAAAAAAAAAAAAAAAAAACATGAAATAACCAAGGAGACAACCCGACTGGACTTCTTCCAAAACTAACTTATGACAAAATAGTAATGAATCTAAACCTGATATAATGCTTACTACTTACTATGCAGTGGAAGAAATAACATTACAAGAAATCCAACAAGCAATACAGCAAAGCAAATCAGAAAAACCCCCTGGAGAAAATGAAATAAATATAGAACTTGTAAAATATACAGGCATCCTATTTATCAAATGACTTTTAAAACTATTTAACAATATCTGGCAGCAAGGAAAAATCCCAGAAAGTTGGAATAAGGCAATTATCATCCCAATATATAAAAAATTGTGATAAGTGCAACTGTGAAAACTAGAGAAGAATTAGTATCAGTTATATGCGTGACTATTAACTTTAAAACTTAAATCACATATAAAATATAAACTTTGCAAAGAAAAAAATGGCTTTCGAAAATGACGATTATGCATCGACACAGCTTTTACATTAAAAAGATTACATTAGAAATGCACATAGCATTTGTAGACTACTAGAAAGCCTTTGACAGAGTCTTAAAGAACAAACTGTGTGTCATACTCAAGAATCTAAACATTCCAAATCAGCTGCTTGTTGCAACAACCAACATGTACCAGAACAAAATACTGTAGCTGTAAAAATCAATGATAAAATTGCAGAATAGAAATCAATAAACAGAGGGGTCCATCAAGGATGCCCATTATGATCACTGTTATTTAATATGTATACAGATGAATTAATAAAGAAATGGGGTGCAATTCTAGCTCGCCTCCTCGTGGTACGCCCTGGGTTATGCTAAACAGCTAGAGCAACTGGCGACCAGACCACTGTGCAATCTCCTGACCATATTTACACATGGAAATTCAAAACCTTCACAACGGTTCTTCTTCAAACCAGCTGATAAGGAATATTGGACATAATATCTGTATCTGTCAGTTAAATGTTGAGGGTATTAGTGCATCAAAATATCAATGTCTTTCCAAACCTCTACAAGAAAAAAACGTCAATCTACTTCTCATTCAAGAATCACATATCAAAACTGAAGATCAAGTTAAATCTAGAGCAATAATCCCTGGCTACGACATTCTCGGGATTACTTACAGTCATAGCTACGACAACATAACATATGTTCGAAATGGTATTGAGAATGCTGTGCTGATATCTTCTACTGATGACGAAATCCATAAGATTGCTGTTAAAATAACAGACATCACGATTGTGAATGTACATAAACCACCTGTAACTGTTTGGCCAAATGATGTTCTACAGACATACTTCCACCCAACGATGTACTCTAGGGACATCAACAGTCATCATACTTCTTGGAAATACGATGGGAAATCAAAACCGGGAAATATTAGTTGAATGGGCAGATCAACACCGTCTTCACTTGGTTTTTGATGCCACGGAAAAAGGCACCTTTAAATCAAGAGCCTGGAATAAGGAATATAACCCAGATTTGACATTTTTCTCTACTGATAGTGACAATCAGCCTCTACAGACTTTCAGACATATTCTTGAGGGGTTTTTCCAAATAGCCAGCACCATCCCATCTTTATGGAATTAGGAGTCTAAATTCCAGTGAACATCATTTCCTAGACCAAGATGGAATTTCCAAAAAGCTGACTGGGAAAACTTCACTGCAGATCTAGACGCACGCCTTAGAAGAATTCCCCCAACTTACTATACACGGTTCACTGGAGTAGTTATAGTGGTGGCAAAAATACACATTCCCGGGACTACTGAAAAAAATACGTGCCTGGATGGTCCAATGAAAGCGAATCCTGTATCAGGAATTTCTTGAAAGTAAGGCTCCTGAGATAGGTGAAGAACTGCTCCATAGTCTCAATGCTGCTTGTAGGGAAAAGTGGATTCAAATAACTGAAAACATAGATTTCAAACACTAGTAGAAAAGCTTGGTTCAAAGCCCCTCTATATCAAAGAAACCTCTTTGATACAGAGCGGCTTTGATTGTTGATCCAAATCAGATAGCTGCTTATATTGTTTCACTTTCTAGAGCTCCGATAGATAAAGAACATACTAAAGAGGTAAAATGCAAACTAAAGGCTATGAAGTCTGTAACTCAAAAGAATCAACAATTCTCTTTGCCTTTTTCCCCAGAGGAAATATCCCCGACATTTCAAAATATCAAAATGGAGAAGGCTCCTGGATTCGACAATATTCATAATGAATTCCTGATGCATTGTGGACCTTATGCAAGATCATGGCTGGCTAAGTTCTTTAACGATATATTTGAAAGTGACTGTGTTCCTAAAGAATTTAAAAGGACAAAAATCATTACTGTGTTAAAACCAGGTAAGCCAGTAGACAGAACTGAAAGCTATCGCCCCATAGCCCTTTTAAGTGCAACCTACAAATTGTTGAAGAGACTAATATTGCATAGGATCAGCAATAAAATTTTGGAACATGTACCAACAGAACAATCAGGATTCAGAAGCGATCGCAGCTGCACAGATCAAGTTCTCAGCTTAACAACCTACACTGAAGCAGGATTTCAAACACGCCTGAAGACTACTGCAGTCTTTAATGACTTAACAGCAGCTTACAATACTGTTTGGAGGGAGGGACTCATACGTAAATTTCTTAAGGTCATCCCATGTAAAAAATTGGGTCATTTCCTAAACAACTCACTGTGTGATTGATACTTCAGGGTAGTCTCCGGAGGAAGTGCCAGTAAACAGAGAGTGCTTAAGAATGGATCACCTCAGGGCTCAGTGCTTGCACCACTGCTTTTTAGCTTTACATCTCAGATATTCCTGAAAGAGCCAGCAGAAAGTTTGCTTATGCAGATGATCTAGCTTTGGCAATCAGCGACAAGTCTATAAAAAGAACTGAAGAAATATTGACAAATGATCTGTCGGCCTTATGGAAGTACTATAAAAAAATGGAGATTAACACCAAATTCTGGTAAAACCGAATGTTCTTGCTTTCACCTCAATAATAGACTTGCAAATCAAAAACCAGAGATATATGCTGATGGAACATTAATTTCGTTTAATCCGACATCTAAATATCTGGGAATAACTCTGGATAGAACTCTGTCATATAAACAGTGATTAATATCACTACTAAAGTTCACACCAGAAATAACATAGTTCAGAAGCTGTGGTGCACTGACATGGGTCTAGTTTACAGTACAGCAGAGTATGGTGCTCATGTCTGGCTCAATAGTTACGATGTCAATAAACTAGATGCTCAACTTAACTCCACTCTGCATTTAATAACAGGTTGCATTAGGAGTACACCCTTACAATGGCTCCCTACTCTGAGCCATATTGCTCCTCCGGAACTGTGACGACAGGAAGCCTTGCTTTGTGAATATAAAAGAATTTTAAATAACCAAAACCTCCCAATACATGAATTTATTCCAGATGCTTTATCTAATAGACTAAAATCCAGAAGACCTGCCATAAAAACTGCCCGTATTCTTCTTAGTTCTTAGCCAGAATGACAGTATCGTGAGTAGGTGGGATGTACTGTGGTCCCAAGCAGTATCACCTGAAGTTCGTAATTACATAAACATCTTCCAAAACCCATCTGGACTTGACCTGCACAGGAATATATGGATGATGGCTAACAGGATTCGTACAGGCCATGGTGTATGTGGAAACTTACTTTCAAAGTGGAATAAGATACAAAATCCTCACTGTCCCTGTGCAGCTGTGAGACAAACCATTCACCATATAGTAGAGGAATGTGAGCCTGACAGTATATCCAGGTAACTTTAAGGATATCTTTGACCTATCCCCAGAGGCGATCAACTGGATTAAAAACCTAAATGTTAAAATATGATTAATCTTCTGTCTGATGCGTGTCATAAATTTCATATTTGTATTTGCCTGAATGTAGATGTTTTACTTTTTTTTTATTCATATTATCATATATGTGTATCTTATCTATATTCATGTGTATTTTATCTTATTGTCTTTTAACCATGTGTACAAGCCATACGATAAATAAATAAATAATAAAGAAATGGAAGGAAAATATAAAACTGGCTACTATTTTTATGGCTATTTTACCTGCTTTTGTTTAGGAGTGCCCTTTTGAAGGGGTACTCCTAAACAAAAGCAAAATAGCCGTAAAAATAATAGTTTTTAAGAGGAGTAACATAGGAGTTTTCTCAGAAATAATACTTATATAAAACTGGATCATGGATCTATACTTAATACCTTTTTGTTTGTAAATGACCAAATAATCATAGCAAGAAGTGAAGATGAACTCCAAAAATCAATATACATCTTAAACATAAGTGCAAAAAAAAATTGGAATGCAAATATCAATAGACAAAACAGAAATCATGGTTTTTAAATGACCATTTCCAGTCAGAAGTAAAATCATGATTGAAAATAAAATTCTAGAAGAAATCAATTGCTTTAAATATCATATCATATACAAAAGAAGCTGACATTGACATCAAAATTTCAATTTTTCTAAAGATAACAGGAATGATAAATAATATTTTCAAACTTAACCAAGTTTAAAAGCATACAAGAATAAGAGTTTATAAAGTTTTGACAAGACCTTCTCTACTGTATTGAAGTATTATGAACCATAAAAGCTGCAAAAGAAAAAAATAATAGAAACTGGGGAAATGAAATTCTTGCAAAGGACAACAGGCTATACTTTCTGGGACAAAAGTAGAAGCACAGAAATACATAAAGAACTAAAAATAGACTCAGTACTGGACAAAGTATATGAATACTGAAAGAAGTAAATTGGCCATATCGAAAGAATGGACAGTTCAAGACTACCCCAAAAAATATCTATAAATTCTATATCCTCTAACTCCAATACCACCCAGTTAGAGGATATAGAAGTCAGGGATGATCAAGGAAAAGATGGAAAGAGACCAGAACAGGCCACCGGATTTAAATTCCTGAAAGGATGATGATGATGTAAACATCAAAAATAGTTTTAATATTATTTACTAATATATTAATTTCAAGCATTGGGCTACCGTTTTTAACTGGTAAATCGAATGTTGTATGTAACTTGTATTCCAGTTTCTTTGATTTGCTTGTTTCTACCCACTGATGTACTGTTATTTTCTGTATGAAATATTTGAATTTTCATTTCATGCAAGTTAATTACTGTGGTAATTTACACACACACACAAACAAAATAAGCACAACTGTAAATTACACTTTAATTAAAAATTTGAGATTTAACAAAAAATGTAAACATTTATAAACACAACTATTATTCTATTTTAATTAAAATGCCATACACTCACCTTTTTTTTTTCAGCTTATTCAATGCTATGAAGTTTCATATCAAATATGTTAACTGTTTAGGTTCTCTAGTTTTGCTTGTTTAAATCAGATTGCATAGCATCGCTTTTTCTATTTTTTTTGTGGTGGGTGCAATAACTACGTAACCAATTCACCAGTTCAGAAAATTATATATAGGATCACTAAAACTTGCTTTTAAGAATAGAAACCATTCAGATGTTTTGAAAAAATACCAAAACAATAAAGATATGCATCTAAATGCACTTTATGAATGAACTTTTCCAAAGGAAAAGTTTTCCCCATGATATATATCTTACTATCTTGAGTAAGATGAGATGAAAAGTTTGTTCTTTCTCTTTGACTAAATTAAAACAACAACAAATCTAATAGTAACTATGCAAAATTGTCAGCCAACATTTGTTGGATTTGAAAAAAACACATTAAGTTCATATTTCTATCTAAAATAAATAAATAAGTTTTATTTTATTATGGTATTAATCTTGTGGGTTTAGTCTCTCAAGCACACACGTCGCTGATAGGCAGTATAAATTTCTCTTGTTTCAATTGGATGGGGTTGGGTGAAATCACATCAGAAAACCACAGTAATATTCATATCACATCAAGTGGGCATCCACTATGCGCAGCAACATTTCAAAAAATATACTGTTGGATGGGGGATGCATGAAGACCCAGTCATTAAGGATATATTTAGAATATTGAGGATATGTTTAAAAGACAAGGCATACTGCTGGTAATTTCACACAAATATTGTGAAGAACTTCAACTATCATATCAATTTTTTTTTTTTTTTTTAAACATTTTAGCTTTTGAACCAAGATAATGATGAAATAGTAAACCAAAGATACCTCATCCATAAAATATTAACAATTGTCTTACATTTTTATTTATAGAACTATATTTCCTCAAAGCAAGGTATTGTGTTCTACTGCAGTTCTTAGCTATTTTAAAAACTAATTTTCAGAGGCAGTAGCTCAGAAGAACAGGTTAGGCAGAGGCCACTGAATGTCTAAAATTTGCTGATTCTTCTATACAGCAAAAATAATAGTATTTTGGGGGTAAGGATTTTCCCCCCTTATTTATTTTTTTTTTTATTAATTTTTAACAGTCCAGAAATCCTGTTCTAGAAATTAAACATGAAATTTTTTTTCAAGCCACTTCAGATCTCCAATAAGCAGAAAGAAAAGATTATCATTATGGGAATTGAAATTATCTACTGGCATATGTCACTGGAAGGAATTCATAATGTTGTTAGAGTAAACAAAAGTATCTGCGAACAGATTTCCCCATGATCTCAGTGATGACAGAAATGAATACACATGTAAACCTGCTAGCGAAACTACTTGACTCTAGTTAAGCAAAACTTTAAAAAAAAAATTTTTTTTTATTACATAATCATGTGTTATAAGTTTCAGATTACACTATGATCCAGAATTTAACATGCGTCAGGTATTCTAAAAATCACATGAAGCGAGGAATTTTTCACTGGAATAATGATGTCAGTACTGTTTTCAAAATTGGGTACTTCAGAAGGAAACTGTGAATATTATGCAGACACTAATGCAATATTATGTAAGTCACACAAAAATGCCATAGTTCTTTGAAGCAGAACTAGTGTTTTGAAGCAAAACGCTAGTTCTTCTTCGAAATGCTTCTTCATTGTCTGTATATAGCACATGCAAAGATGGAGATATTGATGACCATCAGAATAATACACTCACCTAGAGCCTTGGGTGATTCTAGTTAGCAAAGGTTGGTCGATTGGTAGAGTCTCTACTACTAATGGCTCGCAAAAAGTTAAGCAAGTTTGAGCGTGGCTAGTAGTCGGAAGGGAATCAATCATTCGATGCTGTTGGCACACTCTCCCTCGATGAGTCTTTAGACTGCCTGGAGGTGTCACATAATAATAATAATAATTATTACTACTGCTGCTATATTATGTACAACAACCTACTGCACAGCTCCAAGAAGCAGAAGAAGCAATTGAAAGTACCTTAAAGGATGTTATTTTTAAAAGATAACTATGCCAAAGTTGAGGTCATTACAGATACTAAATAATGCAACAGCATTGCTAGTTTTCAAAGAACTATCCCCAAGTGATCTTGCATAGCACACAATAATTAGACAGCCATTCAGATTATTATGAGAAAAACATTATCTGGAGACGGTGTATCCACGAAACCATTTTTTCAAGAAGAGGAATAAAAACTGACAAATTTAAATCAAGCTGTTTTATTAGACAATGTCATTTTACAGCAACACATATGCTGGTGTGAATTATTAAAATTACACAATTTATTTTTAGATGGTTATAATTTGCTGGGTGTTAAGCAACAAACAGATTATGGATGAAGGGGGGTGAGTTGTATGATGTGTATAACACTATGTAAAACCAGATACATTTGTTTCAACAATAGTTATTTATATATTTCGTGAAGTTACTACTGTATTTACAGTAGTACATTTAAAAACAGCAAGTATTTATAAACTGTACAATGTGATGAAATTAAATTTAAAAGCACCACTATATTCACAAGGAATGCAACAAAAACAATAATATATGCATTTGAGCTATATAGTCTTCTACTTTCATTTTCTAACAATGAAGGATGCTTTTATAATTTAACTTAATATTAAGTCCATCCTTTTTGGATTCCCACCCATTCCTCCATCACAAACAAATTAAAAACTAATGACAAATGTACACAAAATATGCAAATCACAACACTACTGTTTATAGTGCATATTCTGTAGTATGTTTTTCAATCTCAGCACAGACAGTAAGCGACTATATCACATCAGGGTTCAATTAGCTATGTTTGGATTAACAGAGACCTTCAATGAAACATCTATCTTATCTGCTAACAAAATTTCAAAATAGACTACCAGCTAATTTACATCTGCTGCAGGATTTTAGTAAACAGATGCAACCACTGAAGACAAAATATGTTGAAGACACAGAATGCTGTATTTATCTATAAAGTAACTTTAGAGTTAAAACTTCTGCTTGTCTCAGCATGCACCACAGCTAATAAGTGCTGTTTGTCTACTGAAATGGCTGCATGTCCAAAATCTCATGCAATTCAGGGCATGCTCTGGACAAGGTAAATAGTTTCTTGAAGTTTTCTGAACATTTAAACTCACTCTAATTTTACAATTCAAATCCTCCACATCATTAAATGATGTGAATAATCAGCAAAATTAAATGCAGTTGATGGCAGTCTACACTTGGTAATTTGCCTCCCAGAACAGGACCTTAGAAAATTATGAGAGCACTGTTATCAATGTGTGTAATAGTTCATTGATATAGATGAAGGAAAAAAAAAAAAAAAGCATAAATATTAATATAATTCATAGATACAAAAAAAAAAAAAACAGTGTTTTACCCTAAAGTGAAAAGATAGTTGTTTCACTGGAAATGACTCTGGAGTAATTTTTAAGGCATTTACTGTGAAGTAATTTGCAAATGTTCAGATCACTTATTAATGCCTTAAAGAGTAATATATGAAGTTCTGATAAAATTAAAATCAGAAAGTAAGATACCTTCCAAGGTCGCTATATTTCCATGTTCAACTTATATACATAACATTGCATTTCTTTTCTTGTAAAACATTTGAAATAATAAAACTCAACAAAAAAAGGTTATTTTTTATTTACATTAATGAAGTCATTTAATGCATTCTGAAAATTAAAAATATGCATTTTATTTATACCAAAATTAAGGCAATATTACTTAACATTTTTAATAAGTGAGTAACTCACACTGTAATAAAATCAATTCCAGATAAAACATCAATCATTGAAATAATTTAATTCTTATAATAGTAGTCAATTTTGTTAATATAAAATTTGAGTTTTAGTAATTATAGTGTATAAGTAATTTTACTACTTTAAATAAATTTCACATATAATTTAAATCATTAGAAAAGGATAAACTACAAGATTTTAATAAATAGTATTATATATGTACAGGATACTTTTCGGCAATGGTATACCACAGATACTTCGGTGAAATAATTTATTTATTATTAATATTTATTTTTTTGAAGACTGAAAGAAAGCAAAATATCAGGAATAGAATGCTTTTCATTAAATTAGTAAGTAAAATAAAAACACTTTATGAATCGTATGCTAATATTGACCTTGCTAATACATATACAAAACAAAAACTTTTTCACAGACTTTGCGTTAACAACATTCACAGAACACAGAAATTTTGATTTCAGTTTTAAAAAGTGTAAACCTTATTTCAAAATGAACAATATTTTAAAAGAAAACTCACCACATCTTCTCAGTATCACCCAAGAGAAATTAAGTCATTAAATATTGGAGGCTAGAATCCACGAAGTGTGTTACAAAAGTATTATATATATACACACACGAGACACCTGGTAAATCATGATTTATAATATTTCATTTAAAACTATATAATATTCACTCTTTTATACACATATATATATTTATACATATATTTATATATATATATATAGATATATATATAGATAGTTCTATATATTACACTTTTAGCAGAGATATTCCTTCCAGCAATCCCAGATATATTCAGTTAGAAAGTTTTGTCCCTTTGGATATACATACTCTGTTAATAAACACCCACTTCATAAAAATTGGAGAATGAACTACTTTGTACAATATTTCATAGAAACGATATATGTGAATGCTGGAGTATTTAACTCTTTATAAATTGTTTGCACAAGGGTTATTTGCATAATATTGATTTACATTTTTATGTAAATGTAAATCAATAAGTAAGAGAGTAAGAGAAAGAGAAATAATCTCAGAACAGCGCAATTACTTACACGAAGTTAGATTCCGTAAGTTGTCCACAGTACAGGGTAATCTTGCACTGTACATTAAGATATGTAACATCATGAACGTACAAGCAAATTCCACATCATGTACTGAAGTGATGTACACATACTGTAGAGATTTTAAATTTCAGGCACAAATATCTCCAATTACTGGAGAGCACTGGTATCTACAAAATGGTAATTTTCTTTTTAAGTTCATATAAGATATTCACAGAATTTAGTTCACAGTGACTAGGTAAACTGCTCCATTTTTCAACTCAAAATCTGTACACCTTATTTATATTAATGAAATTTCAGATCTGCTGAGCATTCTTTAGTACATTAAGCCTCTAAACTTGAAACTGTAAAAAAAAAAAAAAAAAAAAGCAAGCAAAATAAACATATGTCACATTTAAGTCAACTGCAAATACAACAAAATAATTACTATATTATGATTACTAAATACCATAATCAAAGGGCATTAGGGGCTGAGAACTAAAACTTTTAGCAATTAAGTCAAAACATGTGAACATGAAATAAGTGAATCAACAAATTCAAACCCACAAACATTAGGTTCAAGTTTGAATCCTACCTTGGACACTGATGTTTGTTAAAGCCTACTATACGAGAATGACAGCTCTTTGAGTTTATAGGACTTGTTTCGATTGTAAAAGGGAATTATTATTTCAGGATAGCAACTAGCAGAATACAGCAGTGGACATAACTAAAAGGAATTAAACATGGACTTCATGTTTAATTCCTTTTAAAACACGGAAGTAAATTATTTAATATGAAAAGAATTTTCTCAATGCATACATTTTAAAGAGACAAACAGAACAACAATTGAAAAACATAGCCCATATTATAACACACGTCACTAAATGCAGGAAGAGACCTTGATCTGTAATTATCAGCATTCAGGGAAATAGTACTAAAATTATTATCGTCAAATTATAGATTATTTAACACAGTCATGAAAGGTACTGAGCAGGATAACTTCTGAAAACTAAGATAGTTTAAAACAATAAGTTCTGTTTAGGTTTGGATGACATTTATATGGACTTTTAATATGGATATAGAGCATAGATATATAATATGGGAAACATCTTCCCCTTTCCTATTTAAGCATTAACAGAATTCTTTGCTCGTGTGGACACTAATATTATGTAAAGAAGACAATCTACTCAAATACTTTTGGAAAGATTACATCTAGCTCCATGATTCTGATGTCATGGAGCTAGATGTAAATTAATAAAAAAATTAATGATGTCAATTAATAAAGAAAATATTCCTTTAAGACCTATTGTGGATTATACTGGCCATCCAACTTATAAACTTTTAAAACATCTGTTAAAAGTTCTTTCTCTTTTTGTTTAGTGGAAATTTCCCAGCATTTGTTAAAGACCCAGAAGATTTCAAAATTATATTACTATCAATAGACCTCTTAATTAGTTTTTGATGTAGTTTCTCTCTTTACAAATCCAGTAATACCTTCCCCCCACGCCCCAATTTAATATTATCTGGCTTAGTGTTTATGCCGAATAATTCCCGAGAGTGGACATTACTATTAGGTGGACTAGATCCTAACATGTCCACCTTAACCAATCAATTTTATGTAACATTTAAGCACATTCTAACCTCCCACAAGCCTTCTGCAAAAATTTTGTTGACATGTCAAATGTCAACAAAATTTTTGCAGCCTGAAACTCTTCTCTATTTGAGTTCTAAGTTTTAAACTTCATAAAAATTTATTCAGTCCATCCAAGAATTAAATTTACTTTTGAAACAGAAAATAATAAACGATTTCATTTCGAGACAACTGATTCCAAAGACAACCTAATGGCAGTGTTCAGCTTTCGGTATACAGAAGTAAAAGAGGTACAAGGAGGTACATCCATAGCAAAAGTTGGGCATTATCAAATCTTTAGTGCATCGTGTAATCTCTCTTTATGTTCAATTGATTTTCTTCTAAAAACAGCACTGTCTTTTATTAGAGTACTCTCATGTAATTTTCATATTATGAGCAAATAAGTTGGTCTGCTTCAACACTCCTGGAAGAACAACACAATTACATCCAGCTCCACAATTTGATGTTAGGTCTTGCCAATCATGTCATACCAGCAAAAGCTTATACAAGACAATTTTTATTAGATTATATAAAGAAAGTTCATTGTCATTATCAAATTTCTCATATGTACCTCTAAGAAGTGTTTAAACTGGTTTGAACATTGTCTTGTATACAGATAGTTCAGTGTCTAGATTGATTTTCTCTAAATTTATTCACTTGATTCTCCACCATACTAGCTTTGCTTATTCTGTTGTCCATCTCCATTAAAAATTGTGCATCCAAGTCTAGGTTCTCCATTCAGGATGCAGTAGATGTTTTCATTGTTGCTGCCGATTTTAATAGTCTTTCTCTTATTATTGCAAGTTTGGGATAAAAACAGGACTATGAACTTGAAATAAAAAGAGAAACCCTGAAAACTTGTACTGGATTTATTTAGGAGTATAACAGCATCCACATAAAGTGAAATTCAGATAAACATCCTCAATTTTGATGCCAGGTTCAATACCACTTTCTTTCATAATGTAATTCACACAGATGATGGATAACAGTGAAGTTAGCAGGCACCATTGTCTTGCACCTGATTTTACATCAAACCATCTTCCTCTATCTTCAACTCTAATTGCTAACTGTCCATGCAGTTAGCCTAGTGGCTTTGCGCTTCGCAAAGCCTGGGGAAGGAGTGTCCTAGGCTCGATTCCTGTCGCCTACGTGAGGAGCTTAAGGATCTTCCTCAGCCATAGCCAAGTTAGCCGGTCTTGAGCATGGACAGCAGGGTTTTCTCCCCAGTTTTTCTGGGGTTTTTCATCCCACAAGCAGGTAAACCGGCCCCATGAACACGCACAGATCTACAGCCATAAATACTTAACCTCCCGATGAGGGGGCTCAACTCGCCCCAATAGGGATGGGGGAGAAAAGGGAGAGAACTCCATATGAATAAATAAATAAATAACCTGCTAACTTACAACTTAACCAAAGACTACACACTGCTCGATATAATGTCCCATTTACATCTTAATTGTAGTGTTTTGAGTGGCTTTTTTTCTTGGCATCCTCTTGATTTTTCTAGATCAATAAAATTTACATGCAGATCATTTATATCCCCACAATTTTTCAAATATTAATCTTAAAGTCACAGTCTGAGAGCTTTTAGAGGTGAATGTATAGTACAAGACTCAAATACACAAATATTATTCAGCGATCAAAACAGAATCAAAATCTTATATTGTTGACTTATTCCATAGCAGGCACTATTATAAGAAATCCATTCACCATGACAAACTACTGAAAAAAAAAAAAAAAAAAAAAAAACATGACGAAAATAGCATTGTGCCTATGCACACAACAAAATTTTGAAGAAAATTCACTACAATAAACTATGCACTATAACAAATTTTTCATGTGTTCCCTAAGAGTTTGCTATAGTGTGATGCTGGTTGAATGCCAGACAAGTTTTAATAATTAGGACAAAATTAAAATAATTTAATTTTTTTTAATGTTTTTCATTTGTAAATACATTCTGGAGTTTTCCTCATAAGAAGCTATCATACTGGAATTCTATTCTATTTTTCCATGCTGGCCATGTCCTAATGGAACTTTCTTTTAGTGAAAGAATTAATGTAGTTTTCTGGAGGGGGGGAAAAGTGGATGAAGTTGAAAAACAATATATATTCCTAATCAAGAATTTCCAACACACAAAATATATAAAATGTAGTGTTATTTATTCAGCATCCCCTACTCCTATCAGTGGAGGAGATAGCTAAACTATGCATGGAAATTATCTTGGTTCTTTACTGAGAACAGCATCAATATTTTTTGCGAGCTATTTTTGTGCTCGTAGTTTTTTTTTTTTTTTTTTTGCCAATTTGCAAAGTACATTTATTACAGCAGTAACTAATGAGTCTTGGAATAACTTGAGGAAGATTTATTAACACACTGACTGCCAACTACAAGATAACTTGTCATCATCATCAAATTCCTGCCATGCACCCTTAAGGGGTGTACAGGATATGACAGTACTACATGAAAAAATTACATAATTACTAACTTCCTATCTACAATTTTCCTCCAAATCAGTCTGTTACTTGTCAAGACTCCAACATTATCAGATCTTACATTTCTATCGTCTAAGGCACTTTGTACCGTATCAATCCACCCAGGTCTTCCTCTGGGTCATTTTCCTGCCAAAATGGCAGAGAACACTTGTTTTGCTAATCTTTCCTCTCCCATTCTATTTAAGTGACCATACCACCTGAGATTAGCTCTGCTAATGCATTCCTGGATGCTGACAATGTCAAGTACTTTCCTAATATCCTCGTTTTTAATATGATATTGCCATTGATGCCATCTGTTCACGCCTCTAATCTTTCTCAGGACTCTCATATCTGCGATCTCTAGTCTTTGGTCAAGTATTTTACTTCTGACCCAGCTCTCAGATCCATAAGTTAAAACTGGTTTGAACACTGTCTTGTATATAGCTAATTTAGTGTTCTGACTAATTTCTCTCTTATTCCATATGAATTTATTCAATTGACTTCCCACCATACCAGCTTTGCTGATTCTGTTGTCTATTTCTATATTTAATTTACCATCTTCACTAAAAATCGTGCCTAAGTAGCTGAAATGTTTTACTTGTTCCACAGGTTCTCCATTCACAACACAGTTGACATTTTCAATGATTCTGCCTATTTTCATTGTCCTTGTCTTTTTATTGCTGACCTTCATACCATATCTATTACAACAGCTATTCAATTTAGTCAGAGAATCTTGCAGACTTGTAGCGGATTTATTTAGAAGTATAACATCATCCACATAAAGCAAAGAGCTGACATTCACATCTCCAGTTTTGATATCATGTTTAATACCACTTTCCTTCATAATGTGATCCATATAGATAATGAATAACAGAGGGGATAATGTACATCCTTGTCTGACACCAGATTTAACATTAAACCATCTTCCTGTACTTCCTTCAATTCTAACTGCTGACTTACAACTCAAATAAAGACTAAGTATTGCTTGATATAATGCCTCATTGACACCATATAACTGCAGCGTATTGAATAGCTTCTCTCTTGGCACCTTGTCATATGCCTTTTCCAAATCGACAAAATTTAAATACAGATCTTTGTTATATTTCCATGCTTTCTTGACTATTTGTCGTAAAGTGAAGATCTGATCCTGACAGCCTCTATTTGGCCTGAATCCAGCTTGTTCTTCACCAAGCTTTTCTTCCACAATTCTTCTCAACTGTTTCTCAAGTAGCATAGATCTTGCCAGGAACATCAGTAGGGAAATACCTCTGTAATTCTCACATTCAGTTTTATTTCCCTTTTTATATATGGGTACTATGAAAGCTCTACTCCAATCATCGGGAATTTGTCCCTCTGTCCAGGATTTCTGAACTATGCAGTGCAGCCACTGTAAGACTCTTATACCACCATACTTCAGCATTTCTGGTAGAATATCATCTATTCCTGCTGCCTTTCCACATTTCAAGCCTTTGATGGCTTTTTCTAATTCAAGTATAGATATGTATTCCTGACTGCATACCTGGTCAGTGTTTTTTTATCACTATGCTGTCATCACTGCTTGTTTCATTTAGCAGTTTTTCAAAGTAATTACTCCATACTTCAAGGATATCTTTTTCTCCTGTTTTCATATCACCTTTATCATCTCTAACTCCTCTTACAGCACTCTTTCCTCCATTCCTAAGCTTCTTGAACAACCTCCACAATATTTTGCCACCTTCTTGATATTTATTTTCTATATTCTTGCCAAAGTCCTCCCATGACTTTTGTTTAGCTAGTTTTACACACTGTTTAGTTTTCTTACATTTGTCTCTGTATTCTGTAAGAGTAAAAGCTGACTTATTTGCCAGGAACTTTTGATATGCTTTCTTCTTTTCCTTCACTGCCTCTTTAACTTCCTGTGTCCACCAGGGAGTTCTGATTTTTTTATCCTTGCACACAACCTCACCACATGCCTCTCTGGCAGAATCAATCAATGTTTTCTTCAGAGTTTGTCACTGAATCTCCAAGGTTTGATTCCTGTTCTCAAACTCTTTCATTTTCTTTTCAATAATCTTTCTGTATTTTAGTCTACAGTTCACATCTGAGAGATGCTCAACTTTTATTCGCTTTAATACTTTCTTACATGTTATTCTTTTCAATATGAAATTCAATTTTATCCTGCTCAAGACTAAATAGTGATCACTTCCTTCAAATCCTCTGTACACTCTGGTGTCCTGCACCAGGGAGAAAACATTACTATCAACAATAACATAGTCAATGAGACTTTTCTTATTCCTTGCCTCTTCTCTTCATGTGAATTTGTGCACACATGTTGGAACATGGTGTTAGTAATAACCAGTCCATGTCCTGAGCAGAAATCCAACAGATATTTGCCATTATTATTAGCTTTCCTCTTTTCTCCAAATTTTCCCAAAATATTTTTGCATGTCTCACAATCATTTCCTACTCTGCTATTTAGATCCCCAATAAGGATCAACTTTTCCTTTTTCATTGTTTCAGTTGCTTTTTCTGAAGCATCAAAAAATTCCTCCACTTCTACCTTAGTAGAACCTTCTGTGGGACCATAGGCACAAATAAGTCTCATTGTCCAGTTTCCCATTCTCATATTTGCCCACATTACTCTACTTGAGACTGACTGCCATTCAAGAAGATTAGCCTCGTATTTTGTGTTGAATACTATGGCTACTCCTTTTTTTCCTTGATTGTCATTACCTGAATATAACATTTTGTATTTATTGCTCAGAAAGATCTCACCAGTTTTGGTCTTTTTTGTTTCCGTCACCCCTATTATGTCGATCTGGTACTTATCTAATTCCTGAAGATAACTTGTTTGACATCTATATTAGGATGCCAACTATAAGTTATCTTGTTTAATTTTTTTTTTTTTAAACGGTGTATATTGTGACTCCTGTCACAAATTGTGCTATATTTTTTTTTTCAGTAACACAAGTGTTCTTTAGTGGTGCTGCTTTTGGAGTTTTGTTGTTATATTGTGTTATTTTTGGGTTACTGAGAAGGCGAGGTCAAAGTCAAATGCATCTGTGGTAGAAGAGAAGATAAATTTTCGTTATTTAGTATAGTTCAATATAGTTTAAACTTGAAGTATCACATAAATAAATTACCTTATAGTAGAACGTATAATATAGTATTCAGCGTTTAGTTGTAGTAATTCCTTGGCACTAAGTGAATGATGGCGACAGCAGCAGCTCCAATTACAAATGGCATGTCACCAAGTCCCCCCCCCCCTTTTAAGGACTCTATTATGGGTAACATAATAAAGGATTTTGTGTCATGTGGTGCTTGTGGTATGTATATATGCATCCCAGCAGTTAGATAAGTGGTGGATGAGAGAGAGAGAGAGAGAGACGGGTGGGGGTGCATATATGTGCAAAATGTAGGCAATGGGAGAAACTTAATGAGTTGGATATTACGATAACCGACTCGTTGTGTTAGAGATGGGAGAATCTTGAGAGACTAGTAATGTGATAGGTGAGAATAACGAACGAAATATGAATGAAAATATAAGAGTGGGGGAGTGTGGAAGGCTTGAATGAGTCTGAAGTTTTTGGAGATGGTCTTGATTGGGAGGATGACTGGCGAGTAGGAGTGACTAACTTGCAGAGAGAGAGAGATGAGCTGAAATGTCTTGGGAATGAGATGAGAAGTATGAAATATCTGTAGCGTGCAAGACAAGAATCTAGAGTAGTGTTTGCCTGGAGGAATGATACAAAGTGTAGTTATGGCAATTAAGCAGAGTGAAAGGGTGGATGAAATGATTGTGATGGTGGGCATGAATGACTTGAGAGGCAAAGTAAATCTGGTGGCGAGAGATCTGAGTTTAATGCATGAGGTTGTGCAAAAGAAAACGCAGAGAGGAAAGACTGTGTGTTTGTTGCCAAGTGTTACACCCTGATAACCAAGAATGTAAAAATTTCAGTTATCATGGTGTAACAAGAAAATAAAAATATAAATTCCTATGTAAGTAGCTAATACAAAATATTTAAAAACAGAAAATATGCTTGCATCCAAGTAAAATAAATATAGCAGAAATTGTTTGACTAAATAATAAAAAAGGGAATCTTATTACAAAAAAAAGATATAAAAAAAAAGGTTAAGTAAGACAAAAAAAGATTAGAGATAAGAATTTGTATGTGATAGGCTAGTTTAACACTTGAAAAGAGGAGATTAAAATATTCAAGTAAATTCTAAAAAGGGGATTAATTTAGTATAGAGGCTAGCTTAAAACAAATGACGACTGCTCGAGGTCAACTCCCTAAGTGAGACGTTGTCACATGAGAGTCGCATGCAAGGGACCGTAGCATGTTTTGGGCAGAAAAAATGTGACTTTAATTGGTGAATGAGATCGACTCTAGTGTGGGGGGGAGAAAGAAATTGAAGAAAGTGCCAAAAGTTTATTTTTTACTTGGTTAGAATATAATAAATTTAGTTTAATCCTTTATTCAAGTGTGTGCAAACAAAGTTTGTGCCTGAAAGTATCTTCAGGACTGGGGTACAACACCGGGCAACACTCCAATCTCAGCATCTCCAATAATACAAAACACATTTCCTTGCAGATATGTATAATGTCATGCTCCCAGACTACTTTCGACCTTTATTGAGGTCTCTTCAGTGGGAGCCAGGCCCAAGTGGAGATACCAAGGCAGAAGCATTAGCAAGGTCATCTCCTACTATAGGAGCTGCCAAATGGTGTGCCACCTTTTTATTAAATTACTCTGCATTTAGAGAAAGATGTTAAAAGTTTATTTTTCACTTGGTTAGACTATAATAAATTTAGTTTAACCCTTTATCCAAGTGTGTGCAAACAAAGTTTGCGCCTGAAAGTATCTTCAGGACTGGGGTAAAGTAGTACAATACCGGGCAACTCCTTGCAAAGGTTTCCAACCAAGTGAAAAATAAACTTTTAACATCTTTCTCTAAATCCAGAGTAATTTAATAAAAAAGTGGCACACCGTTTGGCAGCTCCTATAGGAGGAGATGACCTTGCTAATGCTTCTGCGTTGGTATCTCCATTTGAGCCTGGCTCCCACTGAGGAGACCTCAATAAAGGTTGAAACTAGTCATCTGTGTAGTGGCCCTTCCCTTAATGCATAACATTATACATATCTGCAAAGAGATGTGTTTTGTATTATGGGAGATACTGAGATAGGAGTGTTGGTAGGTTGCGCAACCTTTGCAAGGAGTTGCCCAGTGTTGTACCACCTTACCCCAGTCCTGAAGATACTTTCAGGCACAAACTTTGTTTGCACACACTTGGTTAAAGGATTAAACTAAATTTATTATTGAAGAAGATGCCGATAGGGGGCCATGCAGATAAAAGGGTTAGGAAACTCACCCCCACAGGGCATTTTTTTTCTCAGAGTTTCTTCACGAAATTTTCATATAGGTAACACAGGTTTTCCTGAGTGACGGCGTAGGAGTTATCTCCGTCTAATGCAACAAGGAAACAAAGTGTGTGGGAATTCGATCCCGTATTCCTATTGCAAGAGACGAGGAACGCCGTATAATTACAAGAAGGAAGAAATTGTCTATGTATCTCATCATCCAGTACTCGTATCGAAGGAAATAATTAAAGAAAATATAGAGATTCACTTGAAAGGAGAAAAGGAAAGTTTAATAATCGTAAATAGGGACACAACATAAATGGCACAGCTGACAGGATGTAGTTTAGCTAATTAAAATCTTAATTATAAGCCATTCACAAGAAGTTGGTTTGGGTGCAGGTCAGACAACTGAGGCAAAAGTTTAGTTAAGTTTGGTTGAAAAATTTAAAGAGTAAATTAGTGTAAATATTGGATGCAAGTATGACTGAACCCTCCAGTAGTTTAGGCACGGATAACTGAGAATTTTTTTGTTACATTAATCCACAGCAGGTGTTCCCACAATTTTCGGGTGAGGAGACCAATGACGTCCTGAATTTTTTTAGTTACATAGAAGAGCTTAGTTGAGTTGGAGGATGGACTGATTTTCAGTTGCTAGTCTTGCTCCAGAGTAAACTGGTGGGAAAAGCTAAAGTTTTCCTGTATTCCTCTCCCATTCTCAAGGAAACCCTGGATTATTCCCGATTTAAGACAGTCCTAATTTATGAGTTCTCAAAACTGGGAACCTTGGGACCTAACTTATGGAAGCTCGAGAGGTGCTCTCAGAAGGAAAAGGAAAGGGTGGCTGAGTTCCATAACAGGTTACTGACGATAGCTAGTACCCTGAGAGTCCTTAGTGAAGAAAAGCCTCACTTAGACTGGGCCATTTTTCAACAATACAGACAGGGAGTCAGACCTGAGTTAAAGGAGATGGCATTCGATAAAAGATTGTCCAGTTTAAGTGAATGTTACGATGCTCTAAAGGATCGTGAACAATTGCTTGGAGACCTCCGTCCCACACATGTTCCAGGGTCAATAAACATAATTGAAGAAAAGGGCAATTCTGAAAAGGGGCAAGGACATAATAATGAGAGTAGGGAAAGAAGAAGAGAAAGACCTAAGGCAAGAGAGAGACCAGAGGAGGACAATAGGCAAGTAATAAACAAATTGACAGAATCGTGTACTGATTCAGATAATATCAGGGTTATTGTGAAACAAGAAATAGAAATACTCCAAAAACCCATTATAGATCGGTTAAACGAGGTGATGAAACAACTAGAAACGTTATCTGTAAAGACCCCAGAGCCTAATTATAGCAGAGCTGAGGAAACCACTAAGTTAGTTAAAAAGGAAGTTGAGCGTCTGCAAGGACCCCTTCTCAATCGATTGGATTCAGTTATTCAGAGGTTGTCCGAAATCACCTCATAACAAGCAAGAGCTAATCCTCAAAATCAAGGGAGAGCTAATGACCAAAGAGGTGGTAGAGAGCCCCCAAGATGTTTCAGTTGTAACAAACTGGGAAATTTTGCTCAAAACTGTTACAGTAACAAGAAGCGCTTTAGTAGAGGTTATGATAGCGATTTAGATTCACATACTTATACAAACAGAGTTTGGAAAAAGGGACAAGGAAGAAAGGAGCATCTATACAAGATGGAGGGGAAGGCCAATGCATATGGAAGACACTGCAGTGCTTTGCTGGACACCAGAGCTATCATCCATCAAATCTGAGGATTATTTTAAGATAATAGAGCCTTATGCCAAAGATAATATCACTCACCTTAAAAAACGAGTGAGAGTATCAGGTGTCACAGCTTCCATGATTTGTGCTTCTAGGTCTGTAAATCTTAAGTTATACCTGCCTGAGTTCAAATTATATGCTTGGCAGGAGTTTCTGATCCAACCAGGATCCTCTCTTTCACACATCAAGCTGATCCTGGGTAGGGATTTTCTGTCTAGCTATGACTTCAAATGTGATTATGTGAGGAAGGAATTATACCTATTGGGAAAGGAGACAGATTACAAGAAGGGGAAAACTCATGAGTTGTGTAAAGAAAGGAGAAATGAGCCTCAAGAAAGGAACCATGAATCCCACGTGAATAAATCATCAAATGAGGAGTCAATAACTGAAAGGAAATCAGAGGTAGTTAAGGTTAAATCAGAGATAAATTACTGCAAGGTTAGAAGAGGAAGAAGAAACAAAAGAAAAATAACAGAGAAGTCAAATACATCAGTTATGAATAAATGGATAATGCATACATTCTAAGAGTTTTGGCAAAAAAAGGGAGGGAGGGAGGGAGGGGAAACCCAAGATATGAGAAGAGGAACACTTAGTAGAAAATTTTTTTTTGAAAAACAAAATTTTTATTTAAAGGGAGGACCTTTGTTACACCCTGATAACCAAGAATGTAAAAATTTCAGTTATCATGGTGTAACAAGAAAATAAAAATATAAATTCCCATGTAAGTAGCTAATACAAAATATTTAAAGACAGAAAATATGCTTGCATTCAAGTAAAATAAATATAGTAGAAATTGTTTGTTTAACTAAATAATAAAAAAGGGAATCTTATTACAAAAAAAGATATAAAAAAAAAAGGTTAAGTAAGACAAAAAAGATTAGAAATAAGAATTTGTATGTGATAGGCTAGTTTAACACTTGAAAAGAGGAGATTAAAATATTCAAGTAAATTCTAAAAAGGGGATTAAATTAGTATAGAGGCTAGCTTAAAACAAATGACAATCGCTCAAGGTCAACTCCCTAAGTGAGACGTCGTCTCGTGAGAGTCGCGTGCAAGGGACCATAGCATGTTTTGGGCAGAAAAAACATGACTTTAATTGGTGAATGAGATCAACTCTAGTAGAGGGGGGAAGAAAAGAAATTGAAGGTGCTGATAGGAAAATGCAGATAAAAGGGTTAGGAACCCAGACCACAAGGCTTTTTTTTTCCTCAGAGTTTCTTCGAGAAATTTTCGTATAGGTAACATAGGTTTTCCTGAGCGACGGCGTAGGAGTTATCTCCGTCTGACGCAACAAGGAAACAAAGTGTGCGGAAATTCAATCCCGTATTCCTATTGCAAGAGACGAGGAATGCCGTATAGTTACAAGAAGGAAGAAATTGTCTATGTATCTCATCATCCAGTACTCGTATCGAGGGAAAGAAAATCCATACAGAAGTCCATGCCCATGTGATGAGTTCCATAGTGATAGAATAGAAGATCCTGTGTGTCCTTATTTCAAGCACGAAAGGTATAGATCGTGAAAACCAAGGTTCATCCTAGAACGGTACTGTAAAATCTTGTATCAATTGAAATCTCATATAGTTGCAATCATTGTTAATTACTGGACAGTCGAAGCTATACTAGGACTTGAGTACAAATCAGAGTAGAATGAGAGTAAACTAGTATATATTATTTGATAAGCATTCATGTGCTGGAGATTTATGTATGCGCATGGTATCTCATATGAGAGTGTCTTAAAGGTCAAATGTATGTATGGGTATAGCAAAAGGATAGTTTAACCTATATTGTTTTGTAAGTTAGATAAGGTAAACTGAAAATAAACATTAATGTCCATGGTATTACAACAATATAGAGCATTCTGACTAGTATAAGGTTAATTAAAGTGTTAATTTGTTCCAGGATTATATGTGTATTTATGTATAAAGTCTGTTATGACGGCACGATCACGAATTCCCATATAGGATTTTGCTTTAATACTTGTATTTTGCTTGTGTAATTTTTTAATTTTTATTCTTAGTACTGAATTGTGTTTTATATAATAGAAATTGAATTGTACCATGTTTGAGATTTTAAATAAACCTTTGTTCACTAATAATACTGTTGTCTGAAATTGCTGCCTAATGCACCACTTGAAAACGCACGAACCTAATCACGCGGGAAATTAATATATTAAGTTACGAGAGAGATAAAGGGTCACGAGTGCTTAATAGTTTCACACTCAGACATATTTTTGTAATTGCTCCTTGTTTTCGAATTATATATCTTAAACTAAATGTCCTGAAAGGTGCAGTATAATATAAATATTAGGGACACTAAGGGGAGAAAAAGCTTAAATATTTGAATTTTGTAATATCTCGTGCATAGTTAAGTTTTGAATAAAGATAAAATTAGAGATTCACTTGAAAGGATAAAGGAAAGTTTAATAATCGTAGATAGGGACACAACACCAGGTATGATAGTGACACGAAGAGCAGTAATAATGAATAGTATAATAGCCAGAATGTGTCAGAAAAGAGGATTGGAATATGTAGATGCCTGGAGGGCATTTGAGGATAGAAGGGGAACTGTATGCGAGATGCATTTGAATAAGGAAGGACGCATGCACCTGGAGAGATTGCTGTTTTCTGAATGAGTCAGTGTGTCAATGCAGGGAAACTAGAATTCCCAGGGTGGCCTCTTGTGGGAATGGGTGCTTGGGGAAAGAGGTAACATCAGGTAACAATGAGTCCAGTAGTGTCTGGAGGGGATAATGATAGGTATAGAAGCAGTGACGTTTTTATGCTTTATACTAATGCCAGGAGTATCCAAAATAAAGGCGATGAATTGATGGCACTGATAGCATCAACTTGGCCAAAGATTATTGGGATCTCTGAGATGTGGTCGATGGAAGATGATATAATAACAGGAATTGAAGTAGAAGGGTACAGCATTTTTTGGCAGGATAGGAAAACGTGCTGGTGGAGTTGGAGTACTGCTTATAAGTGATGATTTATGTCCTCTACGAGTGGAGGCTTTGGAAGGCAGTGACACTAATGGTTTTGAAAGCATACGGTGTGCCAAGACAGGATATTTAGTGGGATGTTGCTACAAACCAAGGAGAACAGAGGGTGGGGAGCAGGAGATGTTTAGGCAGTTGAGCTTGGCAAGTGCAAGAAGAATGATTGTTATAGGAGATTTTAACTACAGCGGTATAAGCTGGGAAGAGGAAAATGCATGCAGTAATAAGGGAATGGAATTTCTAGAATTCTTGAGGGGAAAAATGTCTTAGGCAACATGTAATAGAGGGAACAAGAGGTTCGGATTTGGCCATAGCATCAAAAGAGCTGATAATAACTGAGATGACATCCCCCCCCCCCCACAGTTGGAGAGAGTGACCATGTGGTTTTGATTTGGAAGATGAATAGACATGCAGAAGTATGAAAGAGAAGGGAACATATGTGGAATTATAAGGTAGGTGATTATAATAGTCTTAGATATCAACTTGGGGCAATTCCATAGAGAGTGGAATTGGAAGGCCAGGATATCATTAGTGCTTGGGAAATTGTGAAGGAATATTTGTTAGCAGCAATAGTAAACTGTATTCCACGAGTGAAGAAGCAGATACAATTTGGTGTAAAGTGGATGACAAACAATATCAAACAGGAACTGCAGGTGAAAAAGAGATTATGGAAGAGATATAAGGAGAGGGGTGGAGAGCAGATGCATGAAGAATATAAGACTCAGGCCAGGAGAGTGACTAGTATGGTAAGGAAGGAAAAACTGGAATATGAGAAGAGATTGTCCCTAAGATCCAAAGAAAATCCTAGGGAATTAAGTAGGAGGAGAAATGATTGTGGAAGAATGACATTGTGAAAAATGGGAATAGAGTGACTGATGCAGAGGACATAGTGGAGTTGTTCAATGAACACTTTATTGGAGTATTTCATCCTGGAAAAGAGGGTTTAATACTAGAGGGATAGGGCAGGTTCGACGTTTAGAGCAGAGTGTGTTTCAACACAAGAGCAGAGTATGTTTCAAATACTGAGTACTCTGGATGTCAATAAAGCTGTGAGATTAGATGGAATTTCACCATGGGTTTTGAGAGAATGCTGACCTGGCTTTTCAATGAAAGTCTTGCTAAGGGAAAGGTACCCAAGGAATGGAAGGAATGTAAGATAGTGCCATTGCATAAGGGCAGTAGCAGACTGGAAGTGTCTAATCATAGTCTGTGTGTCATCAGTAGTTGTTAAGGTCTTGGAGAAATTAGTGAGGGACTATATACAGTGTTGGGCAGATGAGGGTAATGTTATCTGTGAGAATCGGCATGGATTTGTTAAGGGGCACTCTTTTAGTAATATGACTGTCTTTTATAATAAAGTGACAAGAGCAGTTGATAATGGAAAGGCATACACTGCCATTTTTTTGGATTTTACAAAGGCATTTGACATGACAAGCTGATATTTAAGTTGCAGCACATGGGTTTAGATGTTGGGTTAGTCGACCGGATTCAGGATTGGCTGTCTGATAGGTATCAGAGAGTTGTGTATGGTGGGGCAATATCAAGGAAGCAGAAGGTTACAAGTGGGATTCCACAGGGCTCAGCACTGGAACCTGTATTGTTCAACCTTTATATCAATGACATTGTCAATGGATTGCAAATGATGTGAAGCTGGGAAGGATTATCAGTAATAGTGCAGATGTGACAGCCCTGCAAGAGGATTTGAATAAACTAGACAGAGGGCAAATGAATAGGGGTGTCGATTTAATACAGCAAAATGTAAATATTGTGGAAAGGATACAGAGGAGGATAACAAAGATGGTTTCAGGACTGTGGACTGCAGAGTTTGGTGGATAGAAGGAGAGGTGATATGATTGAGACTTTTAAATTGTTGAGGCAGTTACAGGGTGGACAATGAGGAGTTCTTTCGCTTGGTGGAACAGCGGGAAGGAGTGATGAAAAGGGGTCATCCCTGGAAGTTACGGAAGGAAGCTGTGAGCAAGAGGGTGAGGAGTGGTTTCTTTGTGGTGTGGAGGGTGCTTGAACAGTGGAATTCATTGTCTGATAAACTGGTGAGAGCAAGAACGATGGTATAATAGATTTGCATTTCCAAAGAAGGACCTCCCACAATGAGTCCCTTAACTCCATGGAGGGCTGAATAATAATATTTTTTACATGGGGTGCTTAAGGGTCAAAGCTGTATAACTGAGATGACCTCCACATAGCCTTTAAAGGAATGTGGAGAATCGACCAGGGCTTCTGACCTAATGTCCAATTCTCACCTTCTAGTGATGCACCCTGTTAGGTATCTACCTGGATACTGAACGAACGAGGATGGGCTGGCAATTTGGGATTTAGCAGACCAAATTGTATTCTTATTGGCTTAAACTACAATATTAAATGATGGTACAACATGATAGAATTTCATGCCGGCTTGGGCGTTATCTAGTTAAACAAGGCCCCCCCTGTTGTTTTCGCCAGGGAACCAGGGTGAAGAGCAAAAAGTCAGCTACTGGAACAAATCTGAAAACACACCCAAACTCAATATCACCAGAATCGAAGATCGATACTATCAACATAAGAAGCCTGAATAGCAAAGAAATGGGGCTAGCTGAGGAATTAGATAAGTACCAAATTGACATAATAGGGGTGACTGAAACAAAAAAGACCAAAACTGGTAAGCTCTTTCTGAGCAATAAATACAAAATGTTATATGCAGGCAATGACAATCAAGGAAAAGAAGGCGTAGCTATAGTATTCAACACTAAATACATGGCTAATCTTCTTGAATGGCAGGCAATTTCAAGTGGAGTGATGTGGGCAAATATCAGAATGGGGAACTGGACAATGAGACTTATTTGTGCCTATGGTCCCAGAGAAGGTTCTCCTAAGACAGAAGTGGAGGAATTTTTTTGAAGCTTTAGAAAAAGCAACTGACAGAAAGAAAAATTGGTCCTTGTTGGGGATCTAAATAGCAGAGTAGGAAAGGATTGTCAGACATACAAAAATATTTTCAGAAAATTTGGAGAAAAGAGCAAAGCTAATAATAATGGCAAATACCTGTTGGACTTCTGCTCAGGACATGGACTGGCTATTACCACGTTCCAACATAAAAATGTGCACGAATTCACATGGAGAGAGAAGAGGCAAGGAAAGAGAAAAGTCTCATTAATTATGTTATTGTTGATAGTGATGTTTTCCCATTGGTGCAGGACACTAGAGTGTACAGATGATTTGAAATTGGAAGTGATCACCATTTAGTCTTGAG
Organism: Typopeltis vanoorti; assembly: GCF_054136105.1. Taxonomy (NCBI): domain Eukaryota; kingdom Metazoa; phylum Arthropoda; class Arachnida; order Uropygi; family Thelyphonidae; genus Typopeltis; species Typopeltis vanoorti. The sequence goes on from NC_143562.1 coordinate 32,053,748, forward strand.
CAGGATAAAATTGAATTTCATATCGAAAAGAAGAACATATAAGAAAGTTTTAAAATGAGTAAAAGTTGAGCAGCTCTCAGATGTGAACTGTAGACTAAAATATACAAACATTATTCAAGAAAAAATGAAAGAGTATGAGAACAGGAATCAAACCTTGGAGATTCAGTGGCAAGCTATGAAGAAAATATTGATTGATTCTGCCAGAGAGGCATGTGCTGAAGTTGTCTGCAAGGATAGAAAATCAGAACTCCCGGTGGACACAGGAAGTTAAAGAGGCAGAGAAGGAAAAGAAGAAAGCATATCAAAAGTTCCTGGCAAATAAGCCAGCTTGTGCTCTTAGAGAATACAGAGACAAATGTAAGAAAGCTAAACACTGTGTAAAAATAGCTAAACAAAAGTCATGGGAAGACTTTGGTAAGAACATAGAAATAAATATCAAGAAGGTGGCAAGATATTCTGGAGGTTCTTGAAGAAGGTAGGAAAGAGAGCTGTAAAAGGAATTAGAGATGATAAAGGTGACATGAAAACAGGAGAAAAAGATATCCTTGAAGTATGGAGTAATTACTTTGAAAAATTGCTAAATGAAACTAGCAGTGATGACAGCACAGTGATAAAAAAACACTGACCAGGCATGCAATCAGAATACATATCCATGTTTGAAGTAGAAAAAGCCATCAAAAGTCTCAAATGTGTAAAGGCAGCTGGAGTAGATGATATTAGACCAGAAATGCTCCAGTATGAAGGTATAAAAGTTTTACAGTGGCTACACTGCATAGTTCAGAGGTCCTGGACAGAAGGATGAATTCCAGATGATTGGAGTAGAGCTCTCATAGTACCCATATATAAAAAGGGAAATAAAACTGATTGCAAAAATTACAGAGGCATTTCTCTACTGAGTGTTCTTGGTAAGATTTATGCCAGTATACTTGAGAAAGGGTTGAGAAGGATTGTGGAAGAGAAGCTTGGTGAGGAATAAGCTGGATTTAGGCCAAATAGAGGCTGTCAGAATCAGATATTCACTTTAAGACAAATAGTTGAAAAGTCATGGGAATATAACAAAGATCTGTATTTAAGTTTTGTAGATCTGTAAAAAGCATATGACAAAGTGTCAAGAGAGAAGCTTTCAAAATGCTACAGTTGTATGGTGTCAGTGAATCATTATATCAAGCAATACTTAGTCTTTATTTGAGTTGTAAGTCAGCAGTTAGAATTGAAGGAAGTACAGGAGATGGTTTAATGTTAAATCTGGTGTCAGACAAGGATATACATTATCTCCTCTGTTATTATCTATATGGATTACATTATGAAGTAAAGTGTATTAAACCTGATATCAAAATTGGAGATGTTAATGTCAGCCCTTTGCTTTATGTGGCTGATGTAATTCTGCTAAATAAATCCACTACAAGTCTGCAAGATTCCCTGACTAAATTGAATAACTGTTGTGATAGGTATGGGATGAAGGTCAGCAATAACAAGATAAAGATAACGAAAATAAGCAGAAGTACTGAAAATATCAGCTGCATTGTGAATGGAGAACCTATAGAACAAGTAAAACATTTCAGCTACTTAGGCACGATTTTTAGTGAAGAGGTAAATTAAATATAGAAATAGACAACAGAATCAACAAAGCTGGTATGGTAGGAAGTCAACTAAATAAATTTATATGGAATAAGAGAGAAATTAGTCAAAACACTAAATTAGCTGTATACAAGACAGTGTTCAAACCAATTTTAACTTATGAATCTGAGAGCTAGGTCAGAAGTAAAACACTTGACCAAAGACTAGAGACCGCAGATATAAGAGTCCTGAGAAATAGGGGTATGAACAGATGGCATCAATGGCAATATCATATTAAAAACGAAGATATTAGGAAAGAACTTGACATTTCAGCATCCAGGAATGCATTAGCAGTGCTAATCTCAGGTGGTATGGTCACTTAAACAGAATGGGCAAGGAAAGATTAGCCAAACAAGTGTTCTCTGCCAGGTTGGGGAAAAAAACCCAGAGAAAGACCAAAATATAGGTGGATTGATACAGTAAAAAGTGCCTTAGAAGATAAATATATAAATATAAGATCTGACAATGTTGTAGCTTTGACAGGTAACAGATTGATTTGGCAGAAAATTGTGGGTAGGAAGTCAGTAATGATGTAAATTTTTCATGTAGTACTATCATACCCTGTATACCCCCTTGAGGGTAAATGTCAGGAATTTGATGATGATGTTATTTTTTGTACTAAATATTAGTATACTAGTCCCACACTCCTTACTCTCATGGAAACTTTTAACTAGCAATATAATTACACACAAGCCCTGAAAATACTTTTACTATAGAGAAAAATTTGTAATTAAGGTGACAAAGTGAAAAATATATCAACAATTATATATATTCGAAGTGAAAATACTACCAACTGATTGCAAGTTTACAAATTAAGCCAATGGCAGTCAATATTTAATTGATCAACATTATATTGCACATGCTAAAAAACCTGGTTCAATAATTTCCATTCTGATATGTGGTTTAAAGTAATTTTTCTTTTGTAGTTCATATTACTTACAAAGAGGCATGAAGAAATTCCAATATATTTTACCTATGGAATTATAATACACAAAAGAAGATTCCATTCCATTATGGTCCAAACAAATTTTATGGTATTCTCTTTCTTGCTTAAGATTATGCTAGGAAAATTTTGCAAAAGTGACTCTGTCCAGAATGTGAATGTAGATGATTCTGACAAGATCTATTAACCAAATGCAACAGCCTGATCACCTATGTTGAGTTTATGGACCCCTGGTTAAAGTGTTTATGCACAACTGATTTTTGAAGGAAATTTTTCATTTAGTCGGCTTTATAAATTTTTCTGGCATTTTTGGGCATCCTGAACAGCTCATTCTTACTAAGTGCTTCTGCATGTCTGGGCTTCTTTCAAGGCTTCTTCTTTAGATCAAATATACAAATATTATTGGATAAAATGTGAAACATTTGGAAAACAAGAACAGAACTTTTGAGACCCAAAATCTGAAGAAAGCACTTACTGACTGATTAGGCCACAGGTTTAAATTTTGTTCCTGGAAAAGAAGAAATCATATTAAAAGCTTCCAGCAAGTTAGTTGATTCCTAAGATACTACAGAATAAAATGTAAGAAATCTAAATATCACATAGGCAGCAAATGTTTTGAACACTAATGAAAAACGTTTTTAACAAATCATAGTGAAAGTTCCTAGAAAGTAAGTTAGGATATATCCTGAAATAACATGAAGCAAAATGTAAAAAAAGCTATATGACATATAAAACTAACTGAACAAAAATCATGAGAAGGCTTTCCCAAAGGTGATAAAATGCTCTGGAGGTACTTAGGGAAAAAAAAAAAAAAAAAAAAAAAAAAACCCTTAATAATGAAGGGAAGAGTCCCTCAGAAGGAATCCGAGGTGACAAAAATATAATATTATGGTTATCTGAAATAATTACTCTGAAAAATTATTAAATGCAAGCACTGACAACAGGTAGAAAATATACAAACAAAATGCGATTAGAAATACATATCAACATTGGAAAACAATAATAAAAATAAATAAATAAATAAAAAACCTGAAATGTACAAAGGCAGAGAGAGAGAGAGAGAGAGAGAGAGAGAGAGTAGATGACATTTGACTAAATGCACTCAATATGGATGTACGAAAGATTTATAGTGGCTACACTGCATAACTCAGAAGGTCTGAATATAGAATTCCAAATGATTGGAGTCAAGCTATTGTACTCATCTATAAAAAAGGGAAATCAAACCGAATGAGAATTATAGAGGAATTTCTGTACTGAGTGTTTCCAATATAACTTATGAAAGGATACTTAAAAAGGGACTAAAATTGTGAAAGAGAAACAAGGGAACAATCTGCATTCAGGCTTAGATTTTAACTTTAAGATAATCAAATTTGAAACTCAGGGAATATGACAAGGATCTGTATTTTAGTTTGGTAGACCTGGAAAAGGCCTATGATAAGTTGCTTAAAAAAAACTTCACAATTATATGGTGTGAATATGATTTTATACTGAGCAATGTGCACAAATGCACATCCAATACTTAAGATATAAATTAACAGTTAGAAATGAAGGACATGCAGAAAGATTATCTGATGTAAAATCAGGTGTATGACAAGGATGCACTATCTCCAATAATATTCATCATCTACATGGATCACATTATGGAGAAAAGTATCTCAGTTATTTTCTTTACTGTATGCAGATAATGCTATATTGCAGCCAATCAAGTTCCTAGCAAACTGACTGTTATGTATCACATGGAGAATTTATTTTTTTACATAGTCCAGAAACTTTACTTTAAAGAACAAACATGGAACTTTATTAAACATTTCAGGCCTCCAAGCAAGATGGATAGTAGTCTCAACACCTGGCAGTGAAGTTCACCTCCCACTTAAATTTTAGCAATATTGTGTAATTTTTGTTAGATTTAGTTTATTATATAGTTAATTCAATGTCCACCATTTGTTTGACATATGTGTTCAAAATTTAATAACCTTATTTTTATATACTATTATTATGGGGCTACAGGCACCAAAATGAACCAGGGCATTGCAGGGAAAATCATCACTGTTCTTCCAGTTGAAATGTAGTGCGTGTATGCATGTGCATGCAGAATACATTCATTATTGAAACAAGGTGAGTGATTTGTGAGTAACAAAGTGAAAATTGTGAGTGATTGTTCATGTGCATGTCAAAATGAAGACGGCAATGTGGCAAATATTTGCCAAAAAAAAGTGAATGTTGTAAAGAATGCAGAGAAAAATATACAAATAAGTGAAGCCAAACTGAATGATGGTGTAACCCAGAAGAAAGATAACACAAAGTCTTTGACAGGACAAAGTGTGAAGAATCTGGCAAGCAATTTGGCTAAAAACAAGAAGAGATCAGTGGAAGAAGCAAGGAGAATAGTGCACAGTGATTTCATGATTAAGGATGTGCTTCATATATTTATGATAGAAATCATGCTTTGAGAAGTATGGAATGTAAGAGAATATGAAAGAGTTACAGGAAAAAAGTAATTTTTGCCATTTTTGTTAGTAATTGTATTTGGTTGCTGGTGCAATACAGCAAAGGCTATATCGTACTGTGCCATTACAAACGTAATAAAAAATAAATAGCTAATAAGCAAATGTTACATAAGAAAACATTTAAATTACTTCTTTCTAAAAACTTTAAAACTTTATTCCTTTCTAGAGTGAACTGCTGGTACTCCACAAGAACATAGCATATGGTAAGATTAGTGGTACTTTGTTCACACATAGGTGGATTATCAGCCCTCCATAGATAGAAAGCAACTGTGGCCTAAACAGAGCCTAGCAATTACAAGTTCCTCTCTCTCTTCTATTTCTAGGTAGACTGCCTGTCAATGCTTGATTTCAGACTTAATCTTGTGCAATTTATTTGTTAGTGTTCCTGTCAGTCATCACTAACAATTCATTTGTTAGTGATGACTGACACTGATTAATTAACTTTCTTCTTGCAGTCCATTTCCTCTTGATTCCAATGTGACTGGGTATCCAGCATAATAAAAGATTAAAATAAAGGGTTCTAATTTGACACAATAATTGTAGAACATCAAAAAGCATTGGATGTGGATTGTATACGAAGAGGAGATGACCTGTAAAGAACTCAATGAGTCACATTTTTTGTATGTTTCCTTTAAGGTGTACAAAGTCTAAGCTGGATAGTATGCAGCTCAGCAGTACAGTTACTGCATTAAAATGGAATATGCCTGAGACAAGGTAGTCAGGGAAAGCAGCAGCACAACCAACAGAAGTCTCATGAAGACTTGTCTCCATGAGACTAGCTGACATTTATTCCAACTAGGAAGGTATGCCTTTGCAGCAGGAACACTGCTGTCACCAGAGCCTTTTTAATGAAAACAAATGGAGTTGACTTGACTGGGAGAGGATATATATTATGCATAACCATTATTCCATATTAAATATGTAATAAGAGAGAAATTAACTGAAACACTGAACTAGCTGTCTACAGGACAGTGTTCATACCAATTTTAAGTTATGAATTTCAGAACTAGAAATGTAAACTTAATCATGTGGTACTGTCTTAGTATCCTGTACAACCCTTGCGGGAGCATATCAGGAAATTGATTATGATGATGACGATTTTGTCTTTTCTAACAGATTTCCATGAGTATTGATCTCAAGAATTGACTATATCTCCATTTTCCTTTAAGCCTAAAAATGCAACTGGTTGCTGGTTAACATCTTGGTGTAATTCAGCTTTGAACTTACCAGAACCAACTTCTCTTTTTGTGTCATTCTAATCGTCTCTCTCTTCCAATGACACATCAACAAGCTTCTTCTTTCTCCTTAATCACTTACTCACAGATAGCACCGATGTCCTATAGGTTGTGCAACCTCTTCATGTGCATGCAGAATTAATATTTATCAGTTATTTAGGTGGATTAATGTGGTTAGAAGTGCCTTAGAAGAGAGAGAGAGAGAGAGAGAGAAAAAACAAACAAACAAGATTTGAAGGGAAATTTTTCATAGGAAGCTAGTAATAATGCAAACTTTTCATGTACATATCATTATATTCTGTATATCCTGAATGGGTATTATCAGAAGTTTGATGAATGAGGATGATCCTGATTATTATGATGAAAATCAATTAATTTTAGTTTATTGCTTTCAACTTAATCAAATGTTTTGTAGCAATTTTTTATCCATTTAATCCAATAGTTCAGTATCAGTCATACAAAAACTGTTTACTTTAGGTAAGAACAACTACAATAACATAACTGATACTGCACTTTTAAACAAAAAAAAGAAAAAAATTTGGGTGTGGGATACAATTACAGTGTTATTATTATTATTTTTATTTGGTAACCTCCATGGAGTCAACAAACCCATGAGAGGCCCATTCAACCAGCACCATGTCTATCATAATGAGCTTTGAAATTATTTACATAACACACTCAGGTAATGCATTCCACTCACTAACAACTCTCCATGTAAAAAATCTACTCCTCACTCCCTTCTTCACCACATCCCTATACAACTTCCAGGGATGGTCCCTCGTTCTTCCCATCTTAAACATCCACTCTTTTTTATAATTTCTTATGTATTAATCTGATAGAATCCCTTAATTAACTTGAAGGTCTCTATCACATCTCCTCTTTTCCTCCTATCCACCAACCTCTGTAATCCACATTCTCTCAAACACTCTTCATAACCAACACTTCAGAGTCCTGATATCACTTTGGTTATTTGTCTTTGGATCCTCTCTAGTGTTTCCACATCACAATGAAAAACTAGGTGACCAAATTTGAGCACAATAGCCCATATGTGGTTTGACCAATGCTTTACATACATGCACCACCACCTCCTTATCCCTACATGTCAATGTACTTTTTATCATAACAGCAATACAATATGCAGTTTTTGCAACACATGCAATGTCCTCACAACTTCAGTCCACTGTCAACCATCACTCCAAGATCCCAAATCTCATCCACTTCCTGAAGTACAGCTCCAACAATACAGTATGTAGCCTTATGTCTCTGTATCCTAAAGTGAAACACTTTGCATTTATTAACATCAAAACTGCAATCCCTACTCCTGATAATTCTACCTAACTTTGCATCATCGGCAAACATTTGAAGATCCACAGTCAATTCACAAGAAATATCATAAACAGCAGGGGGCCCAAGAACAGAACCCTGAGGCACACCACTGGTCACCTTCCTTTCTGAAACACAGCTCCATCATGCACAACTTGCTGGTATTGCTTAGAGAGCCAATCTCCGATCCATCTAACCAACATACTTTCCATTCCTATCCTCTGCAATTTGTACACCAGCTTATCATGTGGTAATCTATCAAATGCTTTTGCAAAAGTCCAAGAATATCACTGTATATGATTCATTCATCACCTTATCACAAAACATAAGCAGATTGTTAAAACAAGAACTGCCCTTCACAAACCATGCTGACCATCATAGAGAATCTTATGTTTGTCAACCCAATCCTGTATTCTATTTTTAACCAATTTATCCAACACTTTGATCACAACTGCAGACACACAGACCAGTGTATAATTGGAAATTTCTGTTCTCAAACCATGCTTGTGGAGAGGTATTATTTTGCCTTCCTTCCATGTCTTAGGAACTTTACCTACTGCAAGACTTGCATTAAATAACCAGGACAAGGGCATGGCTAACTCTTTTGCACATTCTTTAAAAATATGTAGTCATTTGTCATCCATTCCCACAGCCTTAATACATTTGACTTGACCAACACTTGATACAGCTCCAATTCTTTCACCTTTAATTCTTCTAACTTGCCTCCCTTTTACATGTTGCACAGCATCATTCATGCCACTATGATATACACCGATGAAGTTGATGGAAGTTTTTTCACTTGGCTATGCTACCAATTATATATTTGGTTTAATCCTTTATCCAAGTGTAAGCAAACAAAGTTTGCACCTGAAGTATTTTCAGGACTGGGGCAACTCGTGGTAAAGGTAGTATAAAAGTTCTGATCATTTGCTTTAGTATCCCATAATGAAAAGCACATATCCTTATGGGTATGTATAATGCTATGCATTATGGAAAGGGTCACTACTTCCATAATGCATAGCACTAAACATACCCATAAGGATATGTGCTTTGCATTATGGGATACTAAGGCAAGTGATCAGAACTTATACTACCTTTACCACGAGTTGCCCTTCAGACACAAACTTTGTTTGCTTACACTTGGATAAAGGATTAAACCAAATATATAATTGGTACACCGATGAAGTGTTTGTTAAATAATTCCACTATATCATTTGTTATGGTTACTCTGCTACTATAATTATCCACATCTGGCCTATAATAGCATCCTATTAGATATGCTATTCTATTGAAATCAACTTCACACCAAACAGCTTTAAAATCTTCACATGTACTACTATTTTCTACTTTGACTCTTGAAGAGCACAATTCCTCTGTTATCATTAACAATCTTCCCCCTCATCTCTTCATTTTTCTATCTATCCTTTTGGAAAATTCTATATCCTACCATTTCAAGTCCTGACAGCATATCATCCTCAGTCAACCAAGTTTCACTTATACCAATTATTTTTGGTATAAGTGAAAAAACTCAGCTACAAACTAAGCCCATTTATTTTTGATACTCCATACATTAGTATACAAGCATAACTATTCTCCACTCTTTGAGGCCATCCCATCAACAGAATCACTCTTTCCTTTCTCCAATAGTGCACTCTTCTCTTCATTCTGACCATCCCCATTTCTGACCTGATTTTCATTTATCTTCTTATCATCCCCACCGTTTTGCATTGCATCACTTTCCTCTGCTACAGTCACTTCCTTATCTTTGTATCCATCCTCTTCCCATCCTTCCACAGCCTGCTTCTCAACTTCTCTCTGACTCTTAGTCGTACTAATTTCATATGGAACTTGTGCACTCTTATTAAACAATTGCTCCAAATGACCAACACCAATCCCATTCAAATACATTCCATACATTCACAAATTGAACACACTCTGCCTGACACAATTTAGCCATTTTTGTCATTCAGTATCATTGCTCTCCTTCTCAGTTCACTACTGTCACATCTGTGCAACAAACTAATTCTTCTTAAAATCATTTTCCACATTATTTGTTACACTATTCAAGTTGTTTGTGCCCACCTTGACCACTAATTCTGAAAGCTGTTCTTAACTTCTATGCAAAGCATCTGATATTCGTTTTACCGTACCACCTGTAAAACATGTCTTATACACTTTATCTTTTACCACACCTTTAATGATTGAGTCATCACATAAAGCAACACTATCATCTTTAGATATTTGCTTCTTCTTATTAACTTCCTTGTCATTTACACCAGTTATGCTCTTCTTTAAACGTTCAATTTTCTCCTCCATACATTTAACTTGATTCTTCATTTTCATTAACTCTTGCCTAAGCTCTTCCGTGTCACTTCTATTATTACTGTTGCAAGCACTCCTATCCATTTCCTGATTATTCCTGGTAATGCCATTCTCATTTTTGGAATGTCCTAGCCTTTCATTGCACTTCTCACATACTGTAATATGGTCCTTTTTATCATTCCATCTAACTGGTGCTCATGAGTAAATTTCATCACTCGACACTTCACTCAGCTACTGTGTGATGATAATGCTAATGTCATCATTCATCATAGGCTACAAGAACCATCAACATTTAAAAGGGTGGAAGTGTTATAAAAAATGTTACAGTACATTTTTTATGCATTTCCTGATAGACATGAAAGATGCTCTATTAACTCAAGTTCTAGCAATGTTGAGCCAGATGAGGGGGGTGAACTGAAGATACCTATCAGTACAAGTATATTAACTGGTCATATAAAACAATAAAACTGCAGAGACAGATGATAATATTTACTGTAAAATTCCTTTGTACATGTATTAATTGTATAATGATGATTATTTAAATCTGGTCTTTTTTTCTTCCTTGGGTCATATTCATCATTTGGAAAAAAAAGCAACATAATGCTGCCTATGTACAAAGACTTATTACTCTTTAAGGAGTACGCCCACTTTTCCAAACATCTGTATTTGTGTTTAGTTTAGTGTAATGGCAAACAGAGAGAGAGAGAGAGAGAGAGAGAGAGAGAGAATCACTGCAACTTCAACATGAATGTCAAATATAATCTGTGTTCAATACTACTTTTATTGGAAGCAGGGAAGTAATTTTAATCGTGCTTAGATATACCATCATAACAAATAATTTTCACTTAGTGGAGAAAACATTTCTTTTTTGTGCATGCATGGCTTGAAAGCATTGAGTCTGTTCCTGTTTAATATTGCGATGGAGGTGGTGATGGAAGAGGTAAGTGAAAATAACAAATAATTTTCACTTAGTGGAGAAAACGTTTCTTTTTTGTGCATGCATGGCTTGAAAGCATCGAGTCTGTTCCTGTTTAATATTGAGAGAAGACAAGCCTTGGACAATGCTGTATGCAGATGACATCGTGCTGCATGAAGAATCAAGAGAAGAAGTGGCAGGTAAACCAGAAAGATGGAGGAGAGTACTGGAAGAGAGAGAGAGAGAGAGAGAGAGGTATGAGGCTGAGCAGAAGTAAGACAGAGTATATGTGTTGCAAAGTGGATCGCAGCCAAGATTAGTGACTTTAGATACTTGGGTTCAACAGTGAAAGAGGATGGAGAGGCTGAGAAGGAAGTGGGGGTGCAGGTTACAAGCTGGATGGAGGAACTGGAGAGAGATGGCTGGAGTGACAAGAGGGTGCCAGTTAATCTAAAGGGAAAAATCTATAGTACAATGGTGTGACAGCTATGATGTATGATATGGAAACTGTGGCCCTGAGTAAAAATAACATCAGCAGGATGGAGGTAGCAGAGATGAGAATGCTTAGGTGGATGTGTGGTATTACCAGAAATGATCGCCTGAGAAATGACTATGTAAGGGGAAAGGTGAAACTTATGAACTTAGGAGCAAAGATACATGAAGCAAGGTTAAGATGATTTGGGCATGTGATGAGGAGGAAGTGCGAGTGGCCAAAGAAGAGACTGAGGGAGCTGGTGGAGAAGAACTTGGATGTGGTTACAGCCAAGACAGGAGGAGGTGAAAGAGACCCATTAGAAACAGCGACCCTACTTAAGTGGAATAAGCTGCAGAAGATGGAGCGAAAGCAATACAAAGTGAACATATCGTTTTAATGAATTTCTAAATGATTTTAATATCATCTTGTTATGGATGATGATTTATTCAATGATAAAATAATAATAATATATTTTTAATAAACATTTTATCTTTTTGAAATACCATATTCACTTTCTAGACTAAGCAATTTTTCTTCCAATGCAATCTCTTTGTTACCTTTCAATTTCACAATCAAGTATTTTCATTATATTAACAATGCATCTAGTATTAGAATTACAGTTACTGGAAGAAATACAAAAGAAAGAGTGATGTTCTATGATCTAGAGTTGAAAATAAATTTCTTATGGAGAGAATCTGTGCTATGTTAAAAAGTTCAAGATAAAGAAAAATTAAATGAATTAAAAATGCAAATAAAAACCAAAATAATTAAAAACAAAATGAAATAACAAATTCACCTTTTTTTTTCTTTTTAATGTGAATCCCAGTACTGAAAGTTTGTAAATCTACAGCATATTAGTTCCATGATTGATTAATGGTCAAATAACCAATAAATCTTGCTAGAGACTAAATCTCACATTGGGTAATGAATATCACATACAATGATAGCATTAGTTTAATGTGGATGCAAGATCACTTTTTACTAGGCACTTTGCTTAACTATTGAATAACATCACAGCACTGCACATTACTAGAACTCTATTATAAGAATACACGAGCTGGATTTTCTGTAAACAGAAAAAAAAAATAACAGTTTGCTGCCAGATTTTAATAAATGAATGTATTCTAAAAAAGCCTCTGTAGTGAAGTCGGAAGAATGATATACATTCTTTGTTTGTAAAACTCTGTGTTCAAATACCATCTAGGATGAAAGGAACATTTAAAAGAGCTATATAGGTATTTTTTCTGGAAAAACTCCCATGTTACTCCTCTTAAAAAACTATTATTTTTATGGCTATTTTGCCTGCTTCTGTTTAGGAGTGCCCCTTTTTTAATGTCATTGACTTTTTACTCAAGAATTCTTAGGGCATTGCAGATGCATTTTTAGAGACAAATATATGTAGCATAATAGAAGAAAATTCGCACATACCTTTTCTTGGATGTTGTTGCCTGTCTTCTTTCTGCGGTGTGCATACTTCTGCTGTTATGGTGTTGAAAGGGGAATTGGCAACGTGGGAGAATTAATTTTAAAAAATCCAGGTTTTTTTTAATATATAATATATTATATTTAAGGGTGGGCGGAGTGCTTTTTTTGTAGAGTGGGAAACTGGCACCCCCTTTTTCATCTTTTCCCACCTTACAAAAAGGGCCCCGCCCACCCTTAAATATAATATATATATTATATATAAAAAAACCCGGGTTTTTTAAAATTAATTCTCCCACATTGCTACTTCCCTCCCCTTTCAACACCATAACAGCAGAAGTATGCACACTGCAGAAAGAAGACAGGCAACAACATCCAAGAAAAGGTATGTGCGAATTTTCTTCAATTATGCTACATATATTTGTCTCTAAAAATACATCTGCAATGCCCTAAGAATTCTTGAGTAAAAAGCCAATGACATTAAAAAAGGGGCACCCCTAAACAGAAGCAAGCAAAATAGCCATAAAAATAATAATTTAAAAGAGCTTTTCAAATGATGGTAAGATAGTGGTATATAGAAATGGCAGGGATGTTCCTCCTAGAAACAGACAAGCTGACTGAAAGGGTATAGATATTACTGGCAGAGATAGGATTGTCCATCTCATCCTATTAAAAATTGGATTCAGGAAAGACAAGTTACTGGGCTTGTAACAGGCCGTGGTGGCCTAATGCATGAAGTAAAGATGAATGTATTCAGTAAAGGAGGTCTGTCTGTAATTTTTCTTTTTACTGATAAACTATATTGCAAAGATATCAACAATATCTTTAAGCAAATATTTGGATTTAAAGAAAACACGTTTATGCTACCTCTTCAAGTTCTTTACAGTAAATGACAAAAAGATTGAGAAAGGTGCTGCTGTACTGTATTTATATTTTGTCTTTCCATAAGAGGTAATAACCAGACTAATGAGATGTTTGTAGAGATTGCTAATACCTAAAAAAAAAAGTATTAAATAAACTTCTGGGAAATTTGAAAAATGAGCCTTAAGACTTCAACTTGGATACAAAAATATTAATAGAGAGAGAGAGAGATAAGGTCTCCAGCAAAGACTAACTTTCCAGCAGAGCAGGCTAATAGATGCTCAATTTACATCAACTGTTTCATTGACAGTACATATATGAACTACTGCAAGTGCTCTAGATTTTTCTACAGACTTCAGAAGAATCAAGGAAGAGGAAGTTTATTGTTACCACGTCCTCCGTGGAGTCAGCAGACTCATACTGGGAGGTTCATTCAATTGGCAACAGATTTATAATACTGAATCAAAAAATCCGTAACCAACATATTACATTACCAACACATTCTGGTAATGTTGGTTCCATTCACTGACAATTCTCCATGTAAAAAATTCCTCATACTCTTCTTCACCACACTCTTACATAACTTTCAGGGATTGCCTCAGGTTTTTCCCCTCTCACCTTCTATTCTTTTTATAATTCCCTCTGGATTAATCTGATAAAATCTCCTCACTAACTTAAACATCTCTATCATATCACCTCTTTTCCTTCTATCTGCCAATATCTGCAATCCACATTTCTTCAACCGCTCTCTACAGACAGCATTCCAGAGTCCTGATATTGTCTTAGTCACTCTTTTCTGAATCCTTCTCAATGTTTCCACATCACACAGAAAACCAGATGGTCAAATTTGAGCACAATAGTCCAAGTGTGGTCTTACCAGTGCTTTGCTTTATACAGTGACAGCACAATCATCTGCTATGATAAGAAGTACTCTAACATGTAAGAATAAGGAGATATGCCCTCTAAACTTCAGTCTACTGTCACTCATCACTCCAAAATATCATCCAGTTCCTACAGTACAGTACTGTCAATATAATACACAGTCTTAAATTTCTACATTCCAAAATGCAACACCTTGCACTTCAACCTCACTCCTTTGTCCAAGTCAATATTCAAATCACCCTGAAGGGAATTAACATCAGCTGTGCCACTTGCAATTCTCCCCAATTCTGCATCATCAGCAAACAACTGAAGATCCCCAGTCAGTCCACATGATATATCATTTACAAACAAGTTAAACAGCAGAGGACCCAAGAACAAAACCCTGTGGCACGCCACTTAGCCCCCTTTTTTTGTTTTCGAGACACTGCTCCATCACACACAACTTGCTGGTATCATTCAGAGAGCCATTTACCAAATATAATATTCTCATCCTCAGCAGCTTGTACACCAACTTATGATATGGTAGTCTATATCATAAGTTGGCGTACAAGCCAACAAGAATATACAGTGACATTCTTGGACTATATCACATTCGTAACCTTGCTGATCATCAAAGAATACTATGTCCATCAAACCAATCTTGTATTCTATTCCTAACCAATCTCTCCAACAAGAAAAGAAGTTCTATCACAAGGCTATTACTCTCAGAAACTGATTCTTTAGTGAATATGTTAATTTTCCTGTTTGCTGGGAATACAAATATTTTCTTCAATGTTATTAATGGATCAGAATACTTAGGAGATTATGTCAAAACTTGCCATTATATAAATATCAAGTCCAGAAAAGGAGGTTCAATTATAAAGTCATGTTCTCAGGTTGCTCAGAATGTGACTTAAAAAATGTACCCAGAAAGTTAATTCATTTTAGAAGGAAACAGTCTCCTTTTTCATAAATGTGATACATAATGAAGTAATAACTCATGGCAAACTTGAATGTTTTGTGTGCTAGTGATAATAATATCACTATCAGAAATTCTGATTTCTTAATGCAAATATATCTTTCCTTCTATATTATTAAAAACAATCTTTTATCAAACTTTTTTTAACATACAGTAAAACCTTCCAAAACTGATGCTTTCTTGGCTCTAATATTTTAAAAATATAAAACTATATTAAATATCTTTTTACATAAATACATACAACCTTTTGTTTTATTTGCACATTCTATAATCTGCATGAGACAACGTCCAAATTCATCTAAAACAAGCCTCTCCACAATTGAAGGAGGTAATCCATTTCTCTCCCCACTTTCTGCTTGAGCTAACAAACACAGACACGTGGCTTCTACAACTTCTTGAGTGATAAATGCAAAAGGCAACCTGGAAAAGTTATGACTTTCTTTAGAACAGAATGCTATCATAATTTCTCTTTAAACAGGCAGTTAACTTCTAAAAATATTTTCTTTTACGTTTTAATGATAAAATGTATCAAGATAATGGTCACAGAAAATGCACACCAAATACTTTATTGTAATGAGGAGTGATTATTTTTCTCACCATTAAGTTAACTATCCATGTCCATTTTGTTTTCTTGAAGATGTAGAGAATTCTTACTGAGATTGCAAGTATTCAAATAGCTTAACATTATTATGGTAAGCATTTGAATACTTGATGTATAACATGTATATCATTATGTATAATAAACTGATAGACATGGTAGAACAAATTAAGTTCTTATAATCAGAAAAAAAATAAATATTGGTTTTATACTACTTGAAAAAAATTGCACTAAATCTAAATTACAAAGAAAGCATCTCTATTACTACTATCAGTAACATTCATCCAATTATTCTTGGCACATGAATTACTCTTAATACATAGAAAATTCATATTTTATTTCCAGTCTTCCTCTGAAAATAAACTGACATCCCTTCCATACCATTGTTACTACAATTAGAAAAAATAAAAGTGTAAAATAATTCCTAGATGCAACTTGTTGCCTTGTCACCTTATCAACTCGAAAAAAGCTCTACAGTAACACAATATTTTATAATCATTGATCTGTTAACACCAGTTTCATTGCTGGCCAATCAACAAATAGCATCATAAAAAGGGGAATGAAGAAGAAGAAATGCATTTAATCTTAATTCGCTGAATTCAGATTATGATAAATTTTCTGTCTGTAGCAGTAAAAAAAGAAAGAGTGATGTTGGCAGAGAAAGCTGAGATACTGTTATAATCAACATCCTACCACATAGGAAGACCAAGATACAGGCCAGTTAGGAGAATGCATCAATCAAAGTATATCTTAGGATTCTTATGCTTTTATTTCTGGCTCAAATATTTATTTGTTAATTATTCATCTCCCATTCTCACACACACATACCTCTTAAATCAGACCTACTTACACATTCTTGACTATTAATAGTTCAAGTTTCTTTATATCTTCATTTTTAGCAAGATTCTTTCACTGATGTCACCTATACCTAGTCTAGCTATAAATACTGTTACAACTTGAACAGCACATAAACCTTTAATCTATCAGAAAAAATCACTTACAGCTTTCAGCACATACAAACCACATGCATAATGTGCATATAGCAGCATTCTATGTTCAAAATGTCAACATCCAATGGAAATGCTATGACTGCTCACTCCAAATCCCACTTCAGGCTAGCGATGCTGGGGTGTCGCTTCTTGCAGGTCACTACTCTCTCAAGCTTCGCCACAATTTGAAGTCTAACAGATTTAGATTAAGAATTCTAGATTGACCAATCAGATGGTGATATGTGGCTGGGTATATCTGCCTCCAACTACTTTTGTGCCTTGCCTTGAATGCAGGGGTTCAGTCCTGTTGAAAGGTCCACTGCCTACTGTGAAACAAGATGTTATTCAGGGACTGGAGCACAGGATCCAGCATGGTATCGCGATACACTCTGATTGAGGTGTTTTGACCCCTTTCTCACAGAACTTGGATACCCCCCCCCATCAAACCATCACTGCCATGGGGTGATGACCATCCAGGGCATATTCGATCGTTTTGGTGGTTAAACGACTCTTCATTGGCAAAAAAAATCTTCTCATCTGTGAAGTGGATATGTCTGCCTGTTATTTGCATGCTGTTGGAGAAGTGCCTTTGATTTTATCACTCTCTGCCGCATAAGTTCTGGTGTTAGGAAGTGGCTATTAGAACAACAATAGGCTCTCACCCCCAGGTCATCAGTTAGAACACGTGACATCATTCTCTGCGTTCTCGCAACATTATGGTGGAGGCATGTCTTCACAGCCATGACAAACTGTTGTGCCTAATGCAGCATGGTTAACCTGTTCTTTGGCAGTCAGATATGTCTTCTGTATTGTTATAACAGTTAATAGTCCGATACACAAACATCCTAATGATCCCGAGTGTTTTTAAGCCTTTGAAAATAACAGGTGGCTGCATTCCAACCTTGTGAAGTACTATTACAGCAAAACAGTTCTCATAATCTCTCCACTGCATGTTAACCCACCTCTCTCTCTACTGATAAACATGTGAATGTTGGCTGCTGCACAGAAATTGACACAACATTTATGGCAAGTGTACACTCCTTTTTTTTTTTTTTAAACTCTCATATCTGTTGGTCACAGCTCTGATTAACTGTTTTATTTGTAACCCAACTTCCAGAATCAATATGTTAAAACTGACTTGAATGCTATTATATATATTGCTAGTTTATTTTGGATGATTTTTCTCCCATTCCATATGTATTTATTTATTCAACCTGTTTCCAACAATATAACCTTACTTATCCCAAAAATAAGTAAAACTGTACCTTGTTACTTCTATTGGTTTCACCACTTAGAATGCAGATGGTGTTTTCTGTTGTCCTAGGTATTATCACAGTTAGTGTTTTTGCTGCTGGATTTTATACTAAATTTGTCACAGCAATTATTTAATTTTGGAAACAACTTGCACCATATTTATTTATGATAACATCATCAGCATATAGTAAATGAGTAGCAGTGATTTGAATATCAAGTTTAAGACCACTTTCCTTGATGAAGTCCATATAAATTATAAATAATACTGCAGTAGTGTACAACTCTGCTTTATATCAAATTTAACATTAAAAAAACAAACAAAACATCTTCTTGTATATCTCCTTCGATTGTAACTACTGATTGGAAATATATTGTTCTGTATAAGATTCCATTTAAATAATACAAATTTAGTTATTTTAGTATTTGGTGTGAACACAACATCACAAATTTATTATAAAATAAATAAGATTTATTAAGATACTATTATTTTTGCTTGATTTCAAATGAAAATATTCAGAACATTAAAAACTTGTTGCAAGGTACTAACAATCAGCACATAAGCTGAACATACTTACTAAAAATTAAACATGGAAACAAACTTACATGAAATGAGACCGAGAAAGTGAAGATTGTAAGTTTTGTACTATGCTATGATAGAGATGAACTGAGGAGGAGGGCATTGATAGCCAATGAGTATGTAGATTGTGCAAAAGGAATGATAGAGAATTTGTGGATCTGTGGTCTCTGTTTGATGGAAAGAAGGAGTACAATGCTGATGGAATGCATCTAAATGGTTTTAGTATTAGGTGTCTGGAGAGAGCTTTGTTCACCTAGCATGCTGAAGTGCAAATTCAGGGAAACTTAAGCAATTAAGTGGAAGCAAGTGAGTTTGTATGAAGGCACCCATGAGTGTGAGAATGACCAAGTGAGGAATCTAGTCTCTCAAGAAAAAATATTGAATAGAGGAGTCAATTCAGGAAGTAAAGGTGGGCAGGGGACTAAAGGGATGCTGCAGTTTCTACATACTAATGTCAGAAGTATCAGGAACAAGTAGGAGTTTTTGGCATTGGTTAGTGCAGTCTCACCAAAAGTTAGTCATTAGCGAGATTTAGCTAACAACAGATGATGTAGTTACAGGGATTGAATGTGAAGGGTTTAGTATTTTCAGGAAAGATAGGATGGGGGGGGGGGAGTACTGCTGATGACAGCAGATCAATTGCAGCCAAAAGGAATAGGAGACAGGACAGGTGGGAGGGTGGCTGTTCATTTGAAGCATTCTGGTGTGAGATTAAGGATAGTAAGACAAAAATAGTAAGACAGTTTGTTGTTGCCATAGGCCAGGGATGAATGGAAGACATGCATCGCTAAATTAGTACAATTAGTACAGGTCGAGTGATTATTATGGGGGACTTCTACTATGGAGATACAGACTGGAAGGAAGAAAGATCACACGGCAGAAAGGAAATAGAATTTATACACCTGCCGTGTGATCTTTCTTCTTAATTATAATTACTCAAGTCAGCATGTGATGGAAGGGACTAAGGGTGGGAGAGTACTGGACCTGGTCACAGGATCAGAAGAGCTAACCATAACTAAGCTGACAACATTGCCCCCAATTGGTGAAAATGACCATGTGGTCTTAACTTAGGAGATCGTAAAACATGAGGAATATTTTATCAAGAAGGGGTATATGTGGAACTACAAGCTAGGTGATTATGGCATGCTTAGGAAGAAGCTTAAATCTGTACCATAGCATAAAACAGTGATTTCTTAACTGGGGGGCCGTGGAAATTTACAGAATATTTCTAGTTTTTAAAATCTCTTAAAATAATTATTTTTTGCTTTTTATTTTACTTTGTTTCAAACATGTATCGTTTTGTATTAGTAACCTGAATTATGTAGTTTATTGCAGTAGTTTCTTTTGTGTTGGTGCCACAAGTTGACTTTTTACTGCTGGCAACACATCAAGTCTTGACATCTGCCTAATGGACGCATGAACGTGCAATAGAAGTGATTCTCTGAAGTTTTAAACAATACTAATACGAATGCACAGAACTTAACGTTGTTAAGTGCTACTCGAGTGCAATTACATTTTGAAACTTCAGAGCAAACAAAGAACATTATTTGATTTCCTAAATATAAATACAGTAAAATTTAAGTAAAGTTGATTTCTGTTTTCTGATTTTTTTATCATTATATTCAGTAAGTAACACCACTATTTTTTTTTTTTTTTTTAAAGTTTAATTATTATTATTATTATGTTACTACAAACTAGGGGCTGCAACTAATAAAAGGTTAAGAACTGCTGGCATAAAAACACTGCAGGGTAAGGATGTTAGTAGTGAATGTTAGTTAGTAATATATAGTTAAGGATCATCTAGAGAAAGCAGTATTGATTTGTATATCTAGGGAAAGGAGAGTTAAATCGATGGGTAATATCAACAAGCATGAGTTGCAGAAGAAGAAAATGCTGTGGAGGATATATAAAGAGAAAGGTAACCAGCAAACTCATGAACAGTACAAGGCTAAGGCAAGAAAGGCAAAATCAGATTATGAGAAGAAGTCAAGCAGGACAAAGGAAATCCCAAAGAGTTCTTTTGTTATGTGGCAAGTAAGAGGAAGAATGACTATGGAAGATTAATCTTAATGAGTAAAGATGGTCGTGAGGAGACAGAAGTGGATAAAATAGTTGAGTTAATGAATGATCACTTTGCAAGGGTATATCATCCTAGTGAGGTTACTGCTTTATCTATGTGACAGACACCAATGTGGCAACAGAGGTGGATGAATTGGAGGTTCTTAGGATATTGCAAAAATCTCAAAGTAAATATAGCTGTGGAATTAGATGGGATATCAGCTAGGGTTTTATGAGAATATACAAGGAACTGGCACTGCCTACCAGGCTCTAATTTAAGTCTCAGCTCTGGTAGAGTTCCAAGGGAGTGGAAAGAGGACAAAATAATTCCCTTGCATAAGGGAAGTTCTAAGAGTGCAGTAGCAAATTATAAACCAATCAGTATCTCAGGCACGGTGGTAAAAGTACTACAAAAATTGGTAAAAAAGAGAATCCAAGAATGGGTAGATAAAAATATGATACTGTATGAGGATCAACATGGTTTTGTGAAGGATCAGTCATGCCTCAGTAATTTACTAACTTTTTATAATAGAGCAGGGATGGCCACAACAATGTGGCTTGCATCCACGTCACGCAGCTCTTCACGATTTACCAGGAAAAAAATAAACAAAAAGAGAAGAGGGGACAACAAAAAAAGGATCAAAATAAAAATTAAAATTTTATTTTGATAAAAATAAAATTTATAAAAAATTACTGCAAATAAAAAGTTTAATTTGAAACATTAAATGAAATTTACTTTGAACAATTTGAATAATTTTAAAGTTGAAACAATAATTTTAGTTACTATTTATTCCTTAGTTACTTCCTTAATGCTAAATGATTTCTCTAATTATCATCCTCTTTCATGTGACCTGACTTCTAGCCAAGTTAATAAATTCAAGAAATTGATGTTTCCAGTTAGAATGAAGAATTAAAGAAAAAACTAAAAAATGTTCATGCTTATCCACCTAAATCATATAGTCTTCCCAAGATTCATAACCCAGGTATTTCATCAAGACCAGTCATAGATTGTATCAGCTGCACCATATATAAAGTTTCTAAATATTTGTCTATGGTATTATTTATTTACTGGAAAATATACTTCTCTCATCAAGAACTCCCTAGATTTTAAAAGAAAAGTTGGTAATCTATATTTAGTACCTTCAGATATTTTATTTAGTCTGAATATAGTATTGCTTTTCACAAACATTCCTTCAGATATCATGTAACTATTTGTAATCCACTCTGGTTATTTAGTGTACGAGACATTATACAGGTATCCCTTGATTAACGCGATTCATTAATCCCTCAATGTTACCGCATATATCAAAATCGCGTTAATCAAATATAATTAGGACATGAAAGGGTTGTTGGAAGAGGCGAGAGTGAGAAAGTGAAAATCGTTAGTATTTTACCAGCTATGATAAAGAATTAAGAAGAAGGGCTATGATGGCAAACGATTCCATGCATAGGCTGTGTAGAAGGAATGGATGCGAGTTTTTGGATGTGTGGAGTGAGTTTGAGGGAAGACTGGATTTGTATAAGAGGGATGGCCTACACCTGAATGCATTTGGTATCAGGAGTCTGGAAAAACTAATAACTGGTATGAGACCTAATACAGAGAGTCAGGGAAACTAAATTATAAAGGGAGGAACGGTGTGAATGCGAGTGTAAGTATGACAATGTTATTTAACTGTATTAATGACGCGAATGAGCTTTGTCATGGAAATGTTGACGAAGAGAGAATGATTTCGGGTTTGTGTTCGTCTGGTTCGAACCCATCAAATGTGTGCAAAGATGTCTATATGTGTCAGTCATTAGAGAATAGAGATCTGCACATTGACCAACTGTGTCAGGCAGTCTGCAGACAAGATAATACAAAAGAACAAGCAGGTAGATTATTATGTCTGTACACGAATGCTACGAGTATCAGAAACAAAGGGATAGAGTTCGTTGCCTTAGTCAATATGTTGCAACCTTCAGATTATAGGTATTAGTGAGACCTGGATATCAGAATCAGACATACTAACTGGTATCAAGTGTACAGTATTTTTAGGAAGGGTAGAGAGCAGGTGGTGTGCTGCTAATGATATCAGATGACTTGAATCCAGTTAGAGTTGAATCCTATGATTGTAGTACTGCTACTAACAATATTTCTGTGGCACTGAGTTTGAAGCCATCTGGTGCGAGGTGGAATCTAACAAGATCAATTACATAGTGGGGTGTTGTTACAGACCTGGTGGATCAGTTGCTAGTGATGAAGAAATGCATTACCAAATAGAAAAGTTGAGCACGAAAAGAGTAATCATAATGGGAGACTTTAATTATCCAAATATTGATTGGGATAGCAGTAGAATCTCATGAGAAGAATGAAAATGCATTTATTGAGCTATTACAGGACAACTTCCTCAAGCAGCATATGACAGAAGGAACTCGAGGCCAAAGAGTGTTAGATTTCATTAATGTGTCAGAGGGCATTTCAGTTAAAGACATAGCTATTCTGCCTCCAGTTGGTGATAGTGATCATGCGGTACTCACTTGGGAAGTGACTAAGTTTATGAATGTTCCATTCAGAAAAGATTACATGCTGAACAAAGCAGGAAACTATGACCAACTGAGGAGTATACTGAGTTCAGTGGAATGGGATCGGTTGCTGGATGGAAAGAAAATCGACAGTGCATGGGAAGCATTTAAACAACACTTAAATGATACGATATCAGAATGTATCCTGAGAGTTTGAAGAATAAATAGAGTAGGAATTAAATGGATGTGTAATCTTATTAAGCAAGA
Source organism: Typopeltis vanoorti (assembly GCF_054136105.1). NCBI lineage: Eukaryota > Metazoa > Arthropoda > Arachnida > Uropygi > Thelyphonidae > Typopeltis > Typopeltis vanoorti. The sequence continues at coordinate 32,077,454 of NC_143562.1, forward strand.
AAAGGTATTCATAAGAATACCGTTTGCATAAGAATGACGTCCGTCGTACAGAAAGTAAAGTCTGAGTATGAAAAAAAAACTGGCTCTGCGTGTTAAAGACAATCCACAAGAATTCTATCAATATGTTGCAAATAAAATAAAGAATGAATATGAAAGAATAACTCTTATAAATCAAGATGGTGTGAGGGCTACAGATGCAGAAGAAGTTGTTCAGTTAATGAGTGCCCATTTTGTTAAAAGCTATCAACCTAATGAAAGCAACATTGAGCTCACTGTTACCTCTTCACTAGATGAAGAAATGGAGGTGCGAGAGGCCGAGGTTTCAGAGCTGTTGCACAAACTGAATAAGAATTCAGCAATAGGAACTGATGGAATATCAGCACGTGTGCTAAAAGAGTGTTCGGCTGAACTGAACTGGACATTCCTTTGACCAGGATTTTTAATATGAGTCTCAGAACAGGGAGGATCCTGCAGGAATGGAAGGAATGTGTGGTAATTCCATCGCACAAGGGTGGTGCAAAGACCGATGTATCCAACTATCGACTAATTAGTATCTCAGGAGTGGTGGTGAAGATTTTGGAAAAATGGGTTAGGGCTCACGTTCAGAAATGGGTTGACAGTGAATCTCTACTTTGCAATGAACAACATGGGTTTACTAAGGGAAGGTCATGTATTAGCAACTTGCTCACATTCTATAACAATGTTACCATTGAACTAGACAAAGATATACTATGATACTTTTGGATTTTGCTAAGGCTTTTGACAGAATACAGCATTGTAGACTGTTGCATAAATTGGAGAAAATAGGTTTGAGTTTTACAAGCTTAGCATGGATAAGAGGATGGCTAATCAACAGATATCAAAAAGTGGTATACAGGGGATCTGAGTCTGCAAGGTTTAAGGAATCCGAAGTGGTGTTGTCATGGCTTGCACATCCCCTGAGACACTTCACAAGTGCGGCAGAAGGTGGCCTCCTAGGGGCGATTCCTGGACACCTTTGGGTGACTGACTGGCCTGCTACGCTATTTCTCCCTGCCAGGGTTAGCAGCCCAGGTAGGGGGTAAGTTTCCTCGCTTGCAATAACTCATCAGATGAAGGCTCCGACTCTTATAGGCCGGAGCCAAGAAACCTGTCGAGTGTGAATCCAGATGCCTGTTTCTTGTTTGGAGGTGATCCTGTCACTTGTCCCGGTGACGTCCTCAGGAAAAAAGTTAAGCTCTGCAAAGACTGTCATCAACCCATTTATTCAAGTTCTCATCATGCTTGTTCTGGCGATCAAGGAGTTCCCAATCTCAGACATTTCATATGTCAGGTCTGTGATTGTGCATTCTCTACTGCAGTTGGCCTTGGCATGCATCACACCTCGAAACATCCAGCCAAAGCCAACGCTGCAATAAGAACAGGGCGCGTCAAAGCACGTTGGACTGCCAAGGAAGAAAAGATCCTCGCCACTCATGAGATCGAGTTGATGGCTCGAGGGATAAAGAAATCAATGAGGCTTTATTTAAGACGTTCCCATTAAGATCCATGGATGCCATCAAGTGTCATAGACGGAAAGCTGGTTACAAAGCCTAACTTCAAGAATTGGCAACCCATCGGCCACAGGTAGGGACAGGTAATATCTCCGTATCTCCTATCCCTGCCTCTTCATCTTCCAGCCACCATCCTGCTGTTGAAGAAGAGGCTTTGATTCTCAGACTGACATCATCTCTAGATGATCTTCCAGAATATAACCATCAAATTCTTAAATATCTCATCCAGACTCACCTTCTGGAAATGGATATCACAGATCAGTTGAATGACTACCTCCACGCTGAATTCTCTGAACTCTTGATGCCTCGTCAACATCAGCCTACGTCTCATTCTAGAATGACTTTGTCTAATAGGAAGCAGAGGAAGAGGGCCTATGCAGCTATGCAGGCTCTCTATAGGGCAATGTGCCAAAACCATCCTTGACGGTGCTTCCCCTCCACTTCTAGCAGACACGATGATTTTGTCAAATTCTGGAGTACAGTCTTTTCTGCTCCACCTACACACTCTCATGATTATGATGACCAACCTACGATATTGAAGTCCATTCCTGCCCTTCAAATATACCAGCCTGTCTCCATCCAGGAGATTAAAGCAGCTCTTCCATCCAATTTCTCCGCCTCCGGACCTGATGGCTTTCCTGCGTCTAGGCTTCGGAAGGTGCCGTTGAAGATTCTTCAGACTTTAGACCTATTACCATCTCCCCTGTGTTACTTAGACTCTATCAAAAAATATTAGTTAAACGACTTCAGCAACATATACAGCATGATTATAGACAAAGAGCTTTTGTCCCTTAGGACGGCTGTGCCGAGAATATATATATATCTTCTTTCTTCTCTTCTCTCTGATTCCCAACGCCACCTTAAGCCTCTCTATATATGGTGTCACTGGACCTCCAAAAGGCCTTTGATAGCATCTCCCTTCCTGCTCTCCTTCGAGCGCTGTCTATTGCTGGATGTCCAGAACCTTTTCTTTCCTATGTTATGAAGCTATACTTAGGTAGCTCCATCACTATCACTACAGGGTCCTGCAACTTCCATTCCTGCAGTGCGAGGGTGTTCGCCAGGGTGATTCTCTATCTCCCCCTTTTCTTTAACTGCATCATAGATGAGTTTCTTCATTCTCTTCCTAGCCATATAATAACTGGTAATTAGTTTACGGAATTAACAACGCATATAAAGTATATTAATTAAAGGTAACTTTAATAAATAACTCCTATATTTCAGCAACGTCAACAACGGCACTAACAAAAGCAAAAATGCTTTTGTTAGTGCCTGCGTGCACATACCATATTTTTATGTTCCTGAAGATGGCAATGTGACGTTGCCGAAATATAGAAGTTATTTATTAAAGTTACCCTTAATTAATATACTTTATATGCGTTGTTAATTCCGTAAACTAATTACCAGTTATGTATGACCAACATATAAGCCTTGCTACTAGAATCTTAGCCATATAGGCTACTCTCTAGGCGCTTCTTCCTTTAATGCTATGGCCTTTGCAGATGATCTTATTCTGAAAGCCTCTACTAAGATAGGCTTCCAGGAACTCCTTGACCAGGCAGTTGACTTCTTCTTTATTCGAGGCCTTTCTGTTAATGTAAAGAAGTCCTGATCGTTAGCTATTGTCCCCCCTCTGGTCATGACAAGAAGCTTAAGGTCGAGACTATCGAGTTTTCCCTGCACGGGAGGCCGTTGCATGCTTTGACCATCCTGGAAGAGTGGAGATACCTCGGTATCATGTTCACCCCAAAGGGAAGGTCTTCTGTCCCTTCTATCCTAGAAGCTGGGATCGCTTCTTTGAGGAAAGCTCCTCTCAAGCCCCAGCAAAGTCTGTTTCTCCTTTCCTACTATCTCCTACCTCGCTTTTACCACAAGTTGGTGCTTGATAGGACATATATCTCGGTACTGTCCTGAATGGACAGGGCTATCTGTTCAGCCATGAGATCATGGCTCCGACTGCTGCCTGACACTCTTATTGCATATTTCCATGCAAGGGTGAAGGATGGTGGGCTTGGGGTTCCATCACTTAGATGGCTGATCCCATGCCTGCGGCTGTCAAGAATCACGCAGTTAGAACTATCTTCTTCCCCCATCTGCAGAGAGGCTTTCTATAGCCCATTAATACAAGAAGACTTTAGGCGGGCTAAAGGCTGGTCCCATTATCAAGGTACTTTAACTGAGTCAGCACCCGGAGAACACAAGAGATGGGCATCTCTGTTGCACTGTTCTGTAGATGGTGCTCCTTTAAAAGAGTCATATCTGGCACCTCCCCTGCATGACTGGGTAAGGGATGGCACCAGACTCCTCCCTGGGTTAGAGTATATTGACCTTATGAGGACGAGGATTACTGCACCGCCTACTCGAGCACGCACAGCTTGATGGGGTAGTGACGACAAACTGTAGGGCTGGCTGCCACTACAGTGAGACATTGTCTCATATTGCCCAGTGTTGCTTCCTCGTGAGGAGGCATGACACTGTGGTCTCCATTCTGAACAACCGCTTTAAGAACAAAGGTTGGGAGACTGCGGTGGAACCACATTATAGGACCTCCGCGGGTTTGCATAAGTCAGACTTAGTGATTAAAAGAGATGGTGATGTTTGGGTAGTTGATGCCAGGTGGTGAGAACAGGGCACCCACTAGCCTATAGCCATAATAATAAAGCAAATTATTATAAAAATAACCAAGATCTAGTTAGTAAGATACGGGAGGAGCATGGGGCAACTCCGAGGTTTACCAGCGCCACCATCTTTTACGTGGCGTATGGAGTGCAGATAGTTATAAGGACTTAAAACAGCTTGGGCTTATGCAGAAGGATATAAAAGTTCTTTCCTTGAGGGCTCTACGGGGCACACTGGTGGCATGGCATTGCCACCAGAGAATGACTACAATGATAACTAGAACAGGCATAGGGTGAAACACTTGTAAAGGCTTAGGCCTATATCAAGTCTGGATATGATGTAAGGGTAGTACTGTCCATAACCAACACAAAGATTAAAAAAAAAAAAAAAAAAAAGTGATGTACCACAGGTCTGGTCTCCTGGCTTCCATTGTGATTCTGATATATTGGAGAGAGCGTTAAAAATGATATCAAGATTGTACGCCGGCTTGGATGTCACCTGGTTCAATAAGGTCCACATTGCCATTTGGTAGCAGCTCCAGGGGGTGGCAATGAGAAGTTAGACAAAAATAATGAAAAAACTGTATCTACATGCAGACTCCACAACCATTTAATGACCGGAATTTGGAATATTAGAACTCTACTACAATCAGGTCAACCCAAATTACTAAAGCACGAACTAAAAAGATAAGAATGGACTGTTATGGGACTTTGTGAAATTCGATGTCCCTAAACAGGAGAACTAACAACATATGAAGGACATCTGCTTCTTTACTCTGGATGTGACTGCAGCAGAAAAGAAGGTGTCGGGTTCTTGATACACAAATCACCACGAAATTCCATCATGGAATTCAATCCTACCAATAGCAGAATTGCTCTAGTCTGCCTAAGAGGAAAACCACTCAATATCACCATCATACAGGTCTATGCCCCAACCACAGGCCACTACGACTCTGAAGTAGAGGAGTTTTATGGTCAACTTAATGCAACAATCACCGGAGCGAATAGAAAAGACCTTTTGATTGTACAGGACGATTAGAGTGCCAAAATTGGAACAAAAATCGTTAGGGATTTGATCTTATTTGTTTGATTGTATGGCCATGGGGAGACAAATGAAAGAAGTTTTGAATTGATCAATTTTGTCTCACAAAATGAACTCACCATTACTAACACTCTATTTCCCCATAAACCTTCCAGAAGATGACCATGGACTTCCCCTGATGGTAAAACACACAACCAAATAGACACTATCCTTGTAAGCACAAAATTTAAAAACTCTTGTTTTCTGGAATGTTTCATAGATGAAGCTCTTCATGAATATGACACCTGGAAAAGTAGTTGGTGGAATAAGAATAAATAACTTACATTTTGCAGACGATATCAATCTGGCAAAAAGTGAAGAAGAATTACAAGAGATAACCAGTCGCGTTTTTCGGAACATTTGTTTTTTGTAGGATTATACATAAACCTACAAAAAACGAAAACAATGATAACCTCAAAATCAGATATTGAACTCTTAAAGATACAATTGGCAATAAACAAATTGAGAATGTAAACAAGTTCATTTATCTAGGAAGCATGTCGAGTCAAGATGGTTGCTCAAAAACCGACATTAAATACCGAATTGCTAAGGCAACCGTGGCCTTACAGAAGTTAAAACCATTGTGGGGAGATAGCAGAATAGCAATCACAACCAGACTAATTGACACATTGGTGAATTCCATCCTCTTGTATAGTTGTGAGGCCTGCACTTTATTGAGGGAAGATGAGAGGAGACTCCTGTCTTTTGAAATGAAACTTACAGAAGACTTCTGAGAATTCCTTATACCACTCATGAAACCAATGAAAATGTCCAAAAACTGATCGATTCAATAGATGGGAAAAAAAGGGAAAATATTCTGATAGTCATCACAAGAAGACAGATGAAATGGTTTGGACATGTGGAGAGGGCGAATGGCATTTCAAAGCAAGCACTAGAAGGAATCGTTCCGGGATGAATGGTTAGGCACCGACCTTGATCAAAATGGACTGATAACATCAAAAAATGGACAAATTCCTCCCTTTCTTAACTGACATCAAGAACAAGAGACTGAGATGACTGGAGGAGGCTAACAAAGAATATCACCTACCAGCCATGAGTGACCCAATGGTCCATTTAGGACTACGGGAGAGAGAGAAAGAAAGGATACTGATTATGAAGACAGTTTGAGAATTTGTAGACTGCAGACATTAGCAAACAGGAGAAAGAGGGGGGGGGGGTGATTGAGACTTACAAATTTCTGAAAGGATCATACAAGCAATTGATGGAATTTTTCAAATTATGCAGGGTGGGGAAAGAACGAGAGGGCATCCTTGGAAGCTGAGAATGAAGGTCACCAAGAAGGGTGTGAGGGTTAGATTTTTCTCTCAGAGGGAGGAGCGTGATTGGAATGGATTACCTTGGATGTTGTGAGTGCAAGCAGTGTGAATGAATTCAATAATAAGTATGATAGCTGGTGTGTTTAGTATGTGGTCTCCCTCAACGAGTCTCCGATTCCCGGGTCTCTCTTAATAATAATCATCAATGGTAAAATTACAATTCGTCCATGATCGATTATTGTATTAATAATTCATTTTAGATCATACCCTTTTAGCAAAGATAAAAAATGAATGCAAAGTAAATGTTTAATAAATGCTTGTACCTAACATTAGTTACTCCAATTTTTTATCAAAATAAAGTTATCAAGAGTCGTTTGAACAGTTTTAGTTTTTTTTTCCCTATCGGCATAAATTCTACAATAACAAGCAAAACGACTCTCTAGATCTCAGCAAACAAGCATTCTTCGATTAACATCTGGATCCATATCCATTAATTGCTGTTTAAGTGATTCTAAAATGTGAAATATTCCACCCAATTCTTTGATTATTATCTCCTTTGGAACCTCATCTTCACATTCCATTTGTTCATTGTCTTCATATGTGAGTTGGTGTTCAATTTCAAGAAGATTGTTGTCACTGAAATCTTTTGAATTTGAATCCAATAATTCTTTAACATCTGCATCAACACCACCAAAACCAAGGTCTTCACCAAATGCAATGATTTCTTCAACCAAGTTGTTCACAGGATTTTGAAAACCACCTAAGTCATTAGTGCATTCTAACAAAAGGTTTTTCCAAACAGTTCTCATGCAGCTAGAAGACACTTGCTTCCACGAGTCAGGAATGTTTTCAATTGTGCGTTTAATGTTAAAATTTTTCCAAAATTCTTGGAGTGTAATTGTATTTTCTCCCGCTGTTGTTTCTACTGCCTTTGAGAATGTCTTTTTAAGAAAATAGGCTTTGACAGTTGCAATGATGCCTGTGTGTCCATGGTTGTAGCATGATATCGTATTTGGGGAAAAAAATAAAACTTTCATATTCTCACACAGATCATTGAAAGTTTGGATGACCAAGCGTGTTATCAATGTCATCATGCTCATGACTTTCTCTCGGTCAGGAAACACTCCTCGAGAATTGCATGTTTTTGCGTGGTAAATTTAAAGGTGCATTAATTAAAACTCTTGCCGTGTATATAAAGGGACTGTCGCAATTAATTTCGCTGCATTAATCAAATCCCGCATTAAGCTAGGGATACCGGTACCAACAAGTTGAAGGAACAGTCATGGGTAGTTCCATCTCCTTAAAGGTGTTTCTCCTAAACCTACAATATAGTGCAGATATGTAGATGATATATTTACAATATGGAATGATACATCATCAGATTTAAAACCATTCATTTCAAAAATAAATATAATTCATCCGAGAATTTAGTTTACATAAAAACAATCAACTAGCTTTTTTAGATATCTTAATTCTTCGTAAAGATGGTAGTTTACAATTTTTTGCTTTTAGAAAAGAAAAGAAACTCGTATACTGATCATTATATCCTTACTAATTCTCCTCATTATCTAGTCAAAAGATTGGACCTATTAAAACACTGTTATATCGAGCTCATATTTGTTCTGATGACGACCTTTTAAAACAAGAATTGAATTATATCAAATCTGCTTTTATGAAAAATTAGCTTTAATAAATATTTTATTAAGAAAAAAACTTTAGATAACCAGTCTCTAGATCTCCTGAAGATATCACTTGGAATCCACTCCCTTATATTAAATGGATTTTAATATAAGGGAGTGGATTCCAAAATTATATTAAATGAACTTTAGCTGTGTCTGAAGACACAGCTAAAGTTCTAAAACCTCTTAATATTGTAGCATGCTTTCATCCTGTCAGGGAGATTTCCATTTTCCTTTCTTCACTTAAAGACAAGATTTCTCCATCCAACCTTCCAGGTGTCAACCAGATCCCATGATCCTGTGGTTTGTCTTACTTTGGACAATTTGGCAGATCTGCAGCCATCCACCATGAAGAACATAAATCTTACACCCAGTACCATGAACTGGAACAAGCCTGGCTTAGCAGAACATGATATCCCGACTAAACAGAATTTTTTGGAAGAAAACTAAGCTTTTACATAGAAATAGAATTCCTTATGGAGAATGGTGATCAGATTTTCAAAAAAAAAAAAAAGAGAGGAGATTTTGAAATGTTCAACAATTAAGAAAAGGGACACTTCTGGTATGCCCTACATAAAAATGGAATAACATATAATTACAGTAGACAGGACTGAAGTGTACATTATAATTATGGAGTATCAGCATTATCATTATTATATTTATATGAAGACATAATTTCTTCCAAAAGTGTTGGTTCTTTCAAGATGCACTCATAAAGGTCAATACATGAAATGTCAAAGTGTGTCTTGATCATAATTATTGCTTTCACAGTCTTGGTGTTGAAGCGGTTCTTTTCATCAGACCACAAAGAACTCATGGGAGAAAAAAATTCTCTCCACTGGGATTGCCATAAACGCAGCAACTGGCAGTATGTTTTTGTAGTAGATGGTTTTTCTTGGAGCACCTTGAATACGTCACACCACTTTTTGTCCACTTCAACATTTGTGTCCTTCCATTCTTCCATCTTGGAGTTCACAACATTATTTATATGGTTGACTTCATCAACAATATTGAATATTTTATTGTCAACATCACTGATTGCTTTTAGGCTGTTTGCAACTTCAACCCAAGTTAGTGGAGTTTGAAACTTAATCCAGTGAAATGATTTCAATGGCCGGAATTGATAAGTCCATTTGCTTAAATATTCAAGGAAAGTATCATAAAATAAATTTGTAGCGTCTAAAAATTCTTTTTCATCAAAGACACTTTCATCTTTGAACTCGGAAATAATTATTGCCATTTTAAATGTTTGAAAGTTCTCAGCTTTCCTATTTGTCATTTTCTGTCTGAGCAATTCCAATTCTTCTATCTCTTCAGTTTCCAAAATATTTTCCCTTTCTATTTTCGTTATTGTTGCTGAGAATATTTCCAGCTGGCTTTGACTGAAGTGGAGCCAAAGTATTGACTGTTGGTTACTTAAAAATGATTTCAACAATCTAAGACATTTATCCTCTGATAAAAAGTAAGATATGAGTCCATCATACATGTCAATAATCCTATTCACAGCTGGGTAGTAATGATAACCATCTTGTTTGTACACTACCTGAACATGCTTGTATTCAATTTCTGTAAATGTGGAAATACTGAAATATTTTATTTACAATTGTTTCAATATCAATAGGCAAAATATCAGCACTTGTCTGTACACCATTATGAACAACATGAGCAGCACAGTCAATAGCATGAATGTTCATTTTTAATCCTTTGTTGAGTCTTGAAAATACAATGTTGGATCCACCTAGTTTGTATCCACCGAAGTTGGTGTTGCAGTTATCTGTAGAAAATGCAATTTTCTCAGTCAGCTGCTATTTCTGCAAAACATTCAATATATGATTTGCAAGCATTTCTGCTGTTTCTCCTGTTATATTCTGAAAATCTAACCACTTTAACCTGAATACCTTTATTCGGGATGAAGTACCTAACAAGGACAGGCACCAACTTCAAATCTCTGTGGTTTGATGTGTCTACCATAACTGACACATATTTGGCTTGTTTCCATTCAATTGCTATGTCCCGTGCCAGGACATTCACTAAAATTGAGTGGCACTTTGTTTGCCCACATGTAAATTTCTTTTTAAAAAATTTCTCCCTATTGCAGAGGGTAGTAATTTGTGGTAGAACATGAGGTCAATAGACCTCATTTTCTTTGAGGTCCACTGACCTCAAAGAAAGGTTATGTTTCGCTGCATGAAACGCAAACAAACCTTCTTGAGCTGCAAGACATTTACTTTCGTCATTTAATGTCTCTTTTGAATTTTCCGTGAAAAATTATGTAACATCTTGACTTGAATTGCGAGTAGCAGCTGCCAATTTATGTTTTTTGCTTCGTCAAATGCTGTTTTATATCAGAACCGCCTCCATGTTCAATTGAAAAAACTAAACGACACACAGTACATTGCAACTTGTTTGTTGTTTTGTCATCTTTCAAGAAAGGATATTCTTCTTTTAAATCCAGAGTGAAACTACACTTCCTTTTCAGCATGACAAAATCTGGATGAAATATCACCATTCATAATATATACCCACTTTAACTTTCATAATTACTAATGGACTGGCATAAGAAGCACAAAACAATGGTATAGACAAAGTAAACTTGTTACCACCACTGGTTGCAGCATTTTCGTCCAATCGCAGAGAGAGAGACTGCGTTCGTAATTGTTGATAATTGTCACAGCATGCATGTTTTCGATCTCAAGCTACATGTCACCAGCAGAGACATTATCCTTTCCATATTCAAACATACAAGAATGAAGTCATGCCATGAATTCAAAAAAGGGACAATTATTATCCCTTTAAGGTTTTGTCGGGACAACAGGACCAGAGAAAAAGGGGACAATCCTGTTAAAAAGGGATGTCTGGTCACCCTATTATAGAGTGCTTATATAAAGAGAGTTGTGAAACTTTTCTACACCAACTTAACAGATCTGATGGCCTTCAGTTATCCTCTTTATGAGAATTATTATTATATCATTATTATGCAACTTTCGGATTATAGTATTATTATTTTTTTAAAAATAATTTGCAATTATACTGACTGTTCATTATGCTATTAATACTACAGTGGCACTTTTTTTGAAAATGATTCTTACAGCTAATAAATTTATTTCAGATAAGTTTAAGTTTCTGTGTTTCATTTTTTTAACAATTAGGTAGTAGAGGAAGATTAACAAAGAATATGCAGTTGACTCTTACTAGAGCAAACACCATTATCACGTAGCCGCTCACTATAGTAAACTAACAAAAAGTCCTGTCCAAAGCCCTTTTGGCACAATAAAGAAATTCAATATAACCATCTTTGCTGTAGTGTGAGTTGACTATAATATACGAGGGCAGTCTGAAAAGCTCTCGGCCTAACAATGAAAAAACAAATATATAATTTCAAAATTATTTATATTTTTCAACATAATCTCCTTTAAGACTAATACATTTATTCCAGCAATGCTCCAGCGCCATCATCCCATCCCTGTAGTGGTTCTCAGTAAAATCTGCAAAACATCCTTGATTCGAAGAAAAACACTAACCAGTGAGGATGAGGTTTTACTTTTGGGAAGAGATAGAAGTCAGAGGGAGCCAAATCTAGGGAATAGGGTGGATGTTCCAACAACTGATAGTGCAGATCTCTTAATTTTCCCATTGCCAAAACACCTTTATGGGTAGATGCACTGTCCTGATGAAAGATGATTTTTTCCTTCTGCAACCGGGTCGTTTCTCACAATTTTTTCATCTAGTCTGGTTAAAAGATCGGAATAATATTCCCCAGTTATTGTTTTACCTTTTCAAGATAATTAATAAACAAAATGCCTTTAGCATCCCAAAACACCGATGCTATGACTTTTCCTGATGATGGAACCGACTTTGTCTTCTTTGGTGCTGAACAATGGGCTTCTATCCACTGTTTTCACTGCTGTTTGGATTCTGGTGTGTAATGATGAATCCAATATTGATTCACAAAATCAGTTTTATTCTTGTTAAAATGCTCCAAGCACTGTTCAGAGATTTTCATGCGAGTGCGTTTTTGATCTGCTGTGAGCAAGCACGGCATCCATCTTGCATAAAGCTTTTTCATTTGCAATTCTTCATGCAAAATATATCCTACATGTTCTTTTGAAATGCTTATAGTACATGCGGGATTTCTGTTCAAGACATGGAATAGTCATAATGAACTAGCCAACATAAAAAAATGCATAAATTCGCATGTAGAGAATGCACAAGAAATAAAAGGTCTTATTGTGTATTAAAGAACCTGTGTGATATTTTCACACAGGTTCAGGATACAAGCATACAGGAGATTTGAAATAGAAATTGATCACTATTTGGTTTAGAGCAGGATAAAAATAAATTTCATCATAAGAAAAGTATGTACAAAAAGTTTTAAAAGAAATCAGCTTTCAAAGTGAGTTATGAACTCAAATACACAAACATCATTCAAGAAAAAAAATGAGAGTTTGAATACAAGATCAAAACTTTGCGAATTCAATGAGAAGTGCTAAGAAAACGTTGACTGAGTCAGCCAAGGCGGCATTTCGTGAAGTTGTCTACAAGGATAGAAAAATCAGAACTTCACAGCAGACTTAAGAAATTAAAGAGGAAGTTCTAGAAAAGAAGAAATCATATTAAAAGTTCCTAGCAAGTAAGTCAACACGTGTCCTCAAAGAATATTGAAGAAGATTATAGAAGGATGACATTGATAGGAGAAAATGGTATAAAGACAGCTGTTTCAGAATGGGTGGCGGAGATACTAAATGAACAATTCAAAAAGGTCTTTCAATCTTGTGAATATGACTTAATGGAGAGATTGAGAGCAGTAGATGATGGGGAGGAGAGACTGACTATAAGTGAGCAAGAGGTGTATGGGGAGTTGAGTAAACTAGATGTTAATAAGGCTGTGGGATTTGATAATATACCACCACGTATCATCTGTAGGAATGTGCCAGGGAGTTGACACCTGTCTTGACATATTTTTTTAATATGAATCTTGCACTCAGTCAGGTCCCTAAGGAGTGGAAGAAGGGCAAGATTGTGCCACTTCATAAAGGAGGTGATCGAACTCAAGCATCAAACTATAGGTCTACCTGTGTGTCAGGTGTTGTGGTTAAGTTGTTGGAGAAGCTTGTGAGAACTAGGATCCAGAGTTGGGTTGATAACAATGGTATTATCTTTGGACAGCATGGATTTGCTAAAGGGAGGTCATGTTTTAGTAATCTACTTACTCATTACAATAAAGTGACTGCTTCCTTGGACAGAGGAGAAGGATACACTGTAATATACTTAAATTTCGCAAAGGCTTTTGATAGAGTACCTCATGATAAATTGATAGTCAAACTAGAGCAGATGGGGTTGGATATTAGATTAGTGCATTGGATTGGATTGAGACTGGCACTGGCTATCTGATAGGTATCAACAAGTTGTATATGAGGGAATGATATCCAGGAAAAGGAAAGTCACTAGTGGAGTGCCTGTTTTGGGGCCATTACTGTATTAATTTGTATACTAATGATATAGGCGAAGATTTGGATGGAAATATTCAGTTGTTTGCAGATGATGCAAAGTTGGGAGGAACCATGAAGAGTAGTGAAGATGTTGTGGCCTTACAAGAAGACTTGAATAAATTGAGTGGTTGGGCACAGAAATGGGGATGTGAGCTCAATGTTGCAAAATGTAAGGTTTTAAAATTTGAAAAACAAAGATGGGATGCAGAATTTATGCTTGGTGAGGATATATTGTTGGAGGTGGAAGAAATAAGAGATCTGGGGGTGATAGTGGATAGGGATCTGAAATTTAGAGGACACATAGCCAAAGTTGTGAAGACAACACAAAGGCTTCTGGGAATGATGCGGAGGACACTGACGTGTAGAAGTAGGGAGATTCTTGTTCCATTGTATAAGGCTTTGATTAGGCCACACATGGACTATTGTGCCCAGATTTGGTCACCTGGTTTTCAGAAGGATGAAGAGATGTTGGAAAGGGTCCAGAGATGATTGACTACGGTAGTTTCTGACCTCTGGGATGTCGAGTATGAGGAAAGATTGAGAAGATGTAATTTGCAGAGTCTGGTGGACAGGAGGAAGAGGGGAGATATGATAGAGACCTACAAGTTGGTAAGGGGTTGTTATAGGATCAATGCTGGAGAAGTTCTACAGAAAATAGTGGGAGATTGGGGGAGAACCAGAGGTCATCCCTGGAAACTGTATAAAGAGGGTATGAGTAGGGGAGTGAGAGGCAGGTTTTTTTCGTGCAGAGTTGTAAATGATTGGAATGCCTTGCCTGAGAGTGTGGTGTCTGCAAGGAGTTTGGATGTGTTCAAGGCATGGTGTGATGAGCTGTGCGTGTGTGTGATAAAAGGACCTCCAGATGAGTCTTTGACTCCATGAGGTCTTGGGTAATAATAATAATAATAATACAGAAAAAAATGCAAGAAATGCAAAAAAATGCTTTTTGCTCTTTCGAACTCTGTTTTGGAAGCATTGATTGTTTTTTTGCATTTACTTTGGGCTTGGGTATAAGCTTTAAAGAGGGATGGGGTTCTTCACTTGAGCCAGTAATGATATGTTTGGTTTTTCATTTGTATAGCCTTGGCACATCTTTTGGAAAACCAGGGTTTAGTTAGGGAATGGCAGGTCAGAGTACTGTGGGGAATGTATGATTCCATGCCAGGGATTGCTTTACGAGTTCGGTGCATATGTTTGGGTTGGAAGGTCAGAAGCATAATAGTCTAACCAGTCTAACCTAGGGTTGAAGTTTCTAATTCAGAATATTTTAATACTCTGGATTAGAGATAGCTGTTGGAAGTTTTTCCACTTGGTTAAACTATAAATTAAAGCTACCAAGAAATTATATACTTGGTTTAATCCTCTATCCAAGTGTTATATAACCAAGTGGAAAAACTTCCAACAACTATCTCTAATCCAGAGTATTTTAATAATAAGGTGTGACACCTTTTGGCTACTCGTATATGAAATTATGACCTCAGCATTACTTCAACCTTAGTATCACCTCTGCGTCTGGCTCCCACTGATGAGACCTCAATCAAGGTCGAAACCATGGGTAGTGACTCTTCCAAAATGCATAATATTATACATACCCATAAGGATATGTGCCATGCATTATGGGATACTAAGGAAAGCCATGTGAAGTCATTAGCTTCTATATACACTTGGATAAAGGATTAAACCAAGCATATACCATATTTTTCCGTGTATAAGATGAACCCTACTTTTTCGAACCAAAAATTAAGAAATCAATATTTTAAATATAAAACAGAACACATTTGATATTTTTAAGATAAGAAATTATGCATCACTCTCAATTCCGGGCATAAAATTTTCTCCATTGGTTTTCATTTTCGGACATTTTTATGGGCTAGTGCTTAAAATATTGTTACTGCATTAACTTACCCCACTAACAAGTTGTAGACGTATGAATGCTTTCAGAGTTTTGATTGGTTTATTCAGAATCAGCTGTTAATGACATCAATCGACAGAGTTAACAAAGGCTAGTGATTGGCGGAAGCCTGTTAGCGGAGACAAGGTACCAGCAGTTTTGTCACGGCAACTGCAAGTCTCTCAACCGGTTACTCCCCGTGTATAAGACGACCCCCAATTTTTGGTCTAAAAATTTTAGAAAAAAGCATCATCTTATATACGGAAAAATACAGTAATTTCTGTAGCTTTAATTGAAGAGAATTTCCTGTTTTTGGTCTATTCCAAATGTTCACATTTAAGTATCATCAATTATAATGGAATTTTTCAAAATATCCAACAAATTGTGTCCTTAATTTATTTTAGCATTTATTTTACACAAAAATTAATTTTGGATGTGGTTAATAATTGTATATTCTTTTAATTTAATTTTATAAGTTTTGTTTATCTGTACCTTTCTCCAGTAAGCGACACTGTAGGAGGCCTAGTAGGGAGGTCCTGAATTTGTGAAGAAATCTTTGTTTTGGCAGCTGCTTGCTGCTGTACCCTAACTTCTGCTGCATCAGCAAGATGCATTAAAGTTTTTCTTTCTGAACTGTCTTCAAAATTTTTACACCCAACACACTTGCACAAACTTGTACATAGAATCTTTGCCTATAAATTGTAAAAAATACAGTTAGTTATCTGGGAAAAAAAAAAGAATATATATACTAGGTGATCCAAAAGTAACTGAAAAAGTAAAAATTCAATAATTCGAAAAGTATAGACAGTAGAATGATGCAGTTTTCACAGAAATGCACAGAAAGACATAGGATTTTTTTTAATAATGAAAAATTTTATTACTAGAATAGTTACATTTACCACCGATAGGTGGCGCTTCAGTTGTGTCAGTAGTTTGTGCAGTGGCGCAGCTAGGATTACAAATGTTCAATGTGACAGCCATCATTCATGAGAATGGACGTCAGATGTGGCACGACACCCTGCACAGCATTGAAGAGGGTTTCAGCTGTAATTTCTGACACATGATGGCGAATAGCTTCTTTCAACATGGCCAATAACGTCGGCCGACCTCTGTAAACCTGTGACTTCAAGTAGCCCCATAACCAAAAGTCACAAGGTGTAAGGTCTGGAGATCTTGGTGGCCATTCATGTGGGAAATAGCGACTGAGGACATGGTCATCGCCAAATGTCGATCACAGCAGGTGCCGGACAGGACCTATGATGTGCGGAGGCACTCCATCCTGCATGAATGTTACACTATGGAGCGCTTGCCTCTCTTGCACATTCACAGTTCTGATAATACAGCTTAACTAAAAGTGCTCTATCTCATAACAATAACATGCTTCAACTTGGTAGAACATTTAACTTAAGTAATAAACGTTAAATGCTGAAAGTTTTAACTTCAGTATTCACTACATCTGAAATTTACGTACCCCATGGTTTAAATAGTGACAGGTAGTAGCCCCAGAACCTCTACAGCACCACCTGACAAATGTAACTATTCTGGCAATAAAATTTTTCATTATTAAAAAAAATCCCACATCTTTCTGTGCATTTCTGCGAAAACTGCATTATACTACTGTCTATACTTTTAGAATTATTGAATTTTTATTTTTTCTGTGACTTTTGGATCACCCTGTATATAAGTATGTGTGGCTATGATACTAAAGCAATTTCAGAAGAGCACTGTAAAATAAAAAGCTTCTTTCCATATACAGAAACATGTACAGTAGTATCTCGCTAATCCGAACCTCTTTAGTCTGAACCCTCCAGTAATCCGAACTGCGGTTTGAAAGAAAAAAAGTTTTATTTATTACTTATTATTATTTTGTGTACTATTAATTTTATTTAATACTTATTATTTTAACTATTATTATTTATTTTATTATTATAACAGTACAGTATTTATTTTTTCATACTGTCGATTGTATGGTTACACTGTAGGCCTATTTTGATTTATTGTGTGTTCACGTTTGCTTTTTTATACTGTACAGTACGTACTGTATTGTCATCATGAATCAACGCTGTCGAGTGTCATGGAATAAACTGTGGCCTTCTAGAATTTACAAAGATAACTACGGTGATACACAAAAAGCAGAAATTGTAAACGTGCATAATTTGGTTAAAAATATAAATCCAAATGTTGAAATTTCACAAACAGATGTTACGGAATGCATTACAGGTAGAACCGAAAGTGAATTCCAAATCAAATCAGATGCTTAAATTATAAATATGACGCTACAGAATGAATTAGCAGACGATGATGACGATAAAGAATTCGAAGAAAAAAAAGTAAAACGTGAAGAGGCAGTTGACAGTTTTAATATGTGCATGAATGGGCTAAGCAGAATGATACACCATTCCACAAAATTTTATTGCTAATGCAGCTCCGAGAAGAAGCATTCGAAAAACGTTTAGCTTCCAAGAAGCAAAAGAAAATCAGTGACTTTTTTTACAAAGAAATATAAAAAAAAAAAACTTTTTTTGTGTGTTATTTTGTGAAACTTTTTTTGTGTGTGTTGTGTACAAGAAAGTTCTATTTTTTATGCAAATTAAGTTATGTACTGAACTATGTAATTTTATTAAATCAGAATCCTCAACAATACACACAAACTAAATTTTTTACTAAAATAAACTTGTGTACTGTATTATTTTTTACATTTTATATTACAGTACAGTAGCATTTTTTCTATCAGTTAATTCATTTATTTACAGAATTAAATTGATGTACCATTAGAATCTGATTATTTTTGTCTTTAGCACTAGTTATTGTTGCCTCTTGGGTGGGAAATTCGCTAATCTGAACGAGCGCGGTTTTTATTAGTTCGGATTAGCGAGATACCACTGTACTAACAAACCGCTCGACAAATAGCTTGGAGGCTAGCAAGGGATAAGGATGTTATTTTGCCATTTTATTTCAACGAATTAACCAGGAACTCTGGTTTAAACTATAGACAAATCATGATAGAGCATAACCTCTAACATTATTGATTCATTAAAACACAAATTTATTATTTATTAATTCTTATAAGCATGCTTTCTGATTTAATATTCAATTTATTTATTTTCCCAATATTAATTTCTGCTTATAATGAATAATGATCATCTTCATCATCAGCCATTTTTGATCCATAGCTGAACGAAGGCCTCCTCCAAGGTCTTCCAAATTTTCCCAGTCTTCTTTTCTGCCATTCATCTCTTTCATCTGCCCATCTTGTTTTTGGGCATCCTTGTCTTCTCTTCTGGTTGGTATCCATTCTGTTACTTTTCTGGTCCATCTATTGTCCATTCCTTGAGCCAGATGTCCTGCCCATCCCCATTTGTATGTTTTTACAATTTCTGTTGTATATTTTGTGTGAGATCTGATCCATTCCGTGCTGTTTTATCCTTTAGTGTTATAGGATGATTCTCTCCATTCTTCTTTCCATCACAAGTATGTGTTTTTCAATTTGTTTAGTTAGTGCCCAGGTTTCTGAGCCATAACTTAGTACTGGTAATATGCACTGGGTGAATACTTTGCTTTTCAAGCAGATGGGCAAGTTATTTTTGAAGATGTATTTCAATTTCCCAAATGAATACCAGGATAACTGTAATCTTTTATTAATTTTGCTCCATAATCCATTTTGAATGCCAAAAAGTTGCCCCAAGTACACATAAGAGGAGACTTATTGGCTCATCATTATCATCATCAAGTTTTACTGTTTTTGTTCTCAAGTACCTGTTGAAAACATAACGTTTGTTTTTTCTCTATTTATTTTAAGACCTATCTTCTTGCTTTCTATGTTCAGTATATTTATCAGTAGGTTTTATGCTGATTCTGAAATTAATACAATATCATCTGCACATCTTAAATTGCTAATTTTTCACTTTTTATTGTCATACCTTTCAAACTTGAGTTAATTTTTTGAATTATTGACTGAAGTACTGCTGTAAAAATTTTAGGGGATATAGAAATTCCCCCTCTTATTCTTTTTGTATAGGGATCTTGTTGCTTTCTATTTGTTGTTTTATAGTTGCTGTTCCATTTTTGTATATTTCTTTTAACAGTTTCACATATTCACTTGGTATGGATTTCTAGAGTTTCTATCATTGCAGAAGTTTCAACGCTGTCAAAGGCTTTTTCATAATCTATTAATGCTAAACAGAGATTCTTCAGTTTTTTTTCCATGATTTGCCTCAGTGCATGTATATGATGAATTTAGTTTAATCCTTTATCCAAGTGTAAGCTTACATTTGGATAAAGTTTACTTACACTTAGATAAAGGATTAAACTAAATTCATTATGGTCTAACCAAGAGGAAAATAAACTTCCAACACCTTTCTCTGAATCCAGAGTAATTTAATAATAAGGTAGCACACCTTTTGCCAACTCGTATAAGTAAATATGACCTCTCCATTGCTTCTGCATTAATATTCTGTTAATATTGCATCAACATTATTTAATAAATAAATAATGTTAATATTGCATTATTCCAGATTGTAGGTATTTACCCTTTATCAATACATAAGTTGATAAGGTTTGTTAAATGTTTTATTAATTCTTCACCGACTATCTTAATTAACGATAACTTAATGATAAATTTAAATAACTGCACAGCAGTTAATGCAGTTATTTAAATTAAGGGGATATTAAATCCCACATTATTTCAAAGCTGAATAAGAAACTCAAAGATCGGAATCAAAGAGTTTCATGCTGAATATAGTAAACTATAAAAATTTCGGTGGATTGTAAGCTAAAGCACATAGTTCAACACTAGGGCAACTCGTCGCAAAGGCGGGTAAAGTTCTGATCAATATTATTAGTATTTCCCATAATGTAAAACACATCTCCTAGGAGATGTATGATGTTATACATTATGGTGGAAGATCACTACCTAGACCGGTTTCGACCGTTATTGAGGTCTCATCAGTGAGTAGGTAGACCTAGAAATACTGAAGTTATAGCAAAAAGAACTTATATACTTTGCTATACGAGTTGTCAAAAAGGTGCATCCATAAATTACTTAAATAAAGAGCCAATAGGCTTCACTTCACGGCGATGTAACATTATTTAAATTAAGGGGATATTAAATCCCACATTATTTCAAAGTCGAATAAGAAACTCAAAGATTGGAATCAAAGAGTTTCATGCCGAATATAGTAAACTATAAAAGTTTTGGCAGATTGTAGCGTAAGCTAAAGCACATAGTTCAACACTACGGCAACTCGTAGCAAAAGGGGGTTAAGTTCTGATCACTATTCTTAGTATTTCCCATAATGTAAAAAACATCTCCTAGGAGATGTATGATGTTATACATTATGGTGGAAGGTCACTGCCCAGACCAGTTTCGACCTTTATTGAGGTCTCATCAGTGAGTAGGTAGACCTAGAAATACTGAGGTTATAGCAAAAACAACTTGTATAGTTCTGACAAACCCAAGTTGTCAAAAAGGTGCACCCATAAATTACTTAAATAAAGAGCTATAATGGCCTATTGGTTCTTTATTTAACCATGCCTTGAATATGTTTATATATATCATAACCTGTGGTACAGCACCAAGTAGTTGTACCTTCAGTTATCCAGTCCTCCAATAATTATCTGACTGGCAAACTGCTCTCCCATTGTGGCTGGATAATTGAGAGATTATGCACTGACTGAGAGAGAGAGATAACTCTGGGTCACTGTGAGAAATTTAAGTAAGAGATGAATTTCATCACCTGGTGTGAGCCTCCAACTCAGAAAACTGAACTCTTTACTAGATGAAGTTGTAAGCCTTGATGGAGACACCATAGAAAAACTTAGAAGTTATTTTGATAGAACTCCCAGGTTCTATGGTTGACCCAAGATACACAACACATTCTTCTTCGTCCAACTGTTGACTGCATAGATTAACCTACCTACTTATTGAATAATCAAATTTTTAGCACACCTATTGAAAGCTCAGATTGGCAACTCATGTTCATTTATTAAAAATTCTTCTGATTTTCTAGATAAAGTAAACACATTTCCCTACAACCCGCTGATATAATGGTTAGCTTTGATATAGAATCTCTCTCTTCACAAATATTCCTCTTGAGAATATACTACATCTACTTTCAGAAGTATTTCTACAAAATATAGTAAAACTATTCGACTTTCTTATGCACTCTAACTATTTTATTTGTCAGAATAAAGTTTACAGTCAAGTTGAAGGAACCACAATGGGAAGTCCACTCTCCCCCACACTTGCTAACTTTTATTTAGAACATTTAGACCTCTTCTCCTCCACATGCCCTCAACCTTCATTTTGGATTCATTATACACCCTCTGCCCAAAAAGAAACCAAACTTTTTGAAAATAGAAGAAACTAGTGGCGAAACCTGTTGTATCTTTTTGTGGTCGAAAGTGGCAACCTTCATTAGTGTTGAGTCAACTGTTTATGACATTTTTCTCATTAGAAACTATAGTGCCAAGGGTGCCAGTGTGTTTTGAAGAACGGTTGGAAATGAGTTTCAAACAGAGAGCTGCGATTGACTTTTGTTAAACTTGGTAAATGTTTAACCGAAACGCATTAAATGCTTCAAAAAGTATATGGTAATGAATGCTTATCCCATACTCAACTTTACGAGTGGTTTATGCGATTTCAAAGTGGTTGTGAGACACTTGAGGACGACGAAAAGCCGGGTCATCCAAAAACTGGACCGAGCGAAGTTAACATCCAAAAAGTGTGCGATTTCATCAAAGAAAACCCGAAATCGTTCCTGAGATTGATTACAGATGAATTGGGGATTACAAAATCAACTGTGCACAACATTTTGACTGAGAGGTTGGGCCTTCGTAAATTGAATTCGCAATTTGTTCCCTATAAGTTGAACGACGACCAAAAAATGTTTCGAATTGAACACTGCAAGGACCTCATTAAAACTGCATAAGGACTCAAACTTCCTTGAAACAATCATTACTGGTGATGGAACGTGACGTTTTGAGAATGAGCCTGAAACAAAGTGCTAGAGTGCTGAGTGGAGACCACCAGAAGAGGGGCATCCGAAAAAAAGTCGCTTGGAGAAGTCAAAAGTAAAGACAATGCTGATTTATTCCTATGATTCCATGGGCATTATCCACAAAGAATTTGTTCTGCCTGACCAAACAGTCAATGGTGAGTTTTATCTCGAAGTTTTGAAGCGATTGATAGCAAGAATTCATGATGCAGGCAGCTGGTCACTTTTGCACGATAGTGAGAATTTGTGATGCAGGCAGCTGGTCACTTTTGCACGATAATGCACCATCTTATCGTTCGAACATTGCGAGACAGTTTTTGAGCAAAAACCAAGTTTGTGCGTTGGATTCACTCACCATATTACCTGAATTAGCACCCTGTGACTAATTTTCCATTCCCCCGACTTCATTTGCTGATGAAAGGAAAGTGATACAACACCATTGAAAACGTTCAAGCAAGTAACCATGACCCTCAACAGTATCCCAAAAACCCGATATAAAAAAACCATTTAACAAATTAATTGACTGTGCCAAACGCTATATCAAAGCCGAGGGAGAGTATATTGATTGAAATAAATGATCTAAATAATTATAATTGGCCCGCGTTTTATTTTCTATCAAAAGTTCTGTTTCTTTTTGGACAGAAGGTGCACAGAAGGTGTTTTTGCTATCTGGCCCCTTATTGAAGACACATTGCCTACTTTTTTTTTTAAATCAAAAATCAAACACAACCTACTGTGTGACCACAGATGTGAGATCCCCTCGACACTTCTGCACATGGCAGAAGAAGGCGAATCCATTCCGATAATAGGGTAATCAATGCATTTCGTAGGATGAATGTTTATTATTATATGTCAAAAAATTAGCTTTTCTTTTATGAAAATTCTAGTTTTTAAGGTGGTAACTATTTTGCTTGTACATCAGTTGGAAAATTTAGGTATAAAGCATGTGATTTCGCATGTTGGTAATGAATTCGTACATTGCCTTATTTTTTTTTCTCCCCTTCAACATGAATTGACTCTTCTTGGCACATTGCTAGCCAAAGGTCTTGCATCTGTGGTCAAACAGTACATCCATGAAATTAAATTTACTATGAAAATGGAACAAAACAATAAATTGTCATTTTTAGATATTCTACTCCTCCGTTCACCATCAAGTGAATTAATTACTTCTGTTTATCAAAAGCCTACTTTCACTGGATGCTACATTCAATAGCAATCAGCTCACCATCCATCACAGAAGACTGGAATTATAAAAACTTTATCGTGATGTGCTCATACTATTTGTTCTACACCTCAACTATTATAGCAGGAATGTTTAAACAACAAATGACATGTGAAATATATAAAACTCAATGGCTTCTCAGAAAAGTCCATGCAAAGCTTTTTAATTCCTAGAATCTTACCTCAAATAACAAAGGAAACAGTATGTTGAGTTCCAATTCCTTACATTTCTGGCATCTCAGAGCCCATTTCCAGAATTCTTAAGAAATACAATTTAGTGGCTATTTTTCTTCCTATCAACAAGTTATCAGCATGGTTTCCATCTTTTAAAGATAACCAGTCTCCTCTAGCTTTCCCTGGTGTCTAACAAGTTCCTTGCAACTATCATTGTTTTTACTTTGGACAAATGTTATACTTTGTGGAAAAGAGAATACAAGAACACCAGTCTTACATTAGGAACAGTAAAGCTGAAAAATCTGTAGGACAGCACGGAATGGATACAAACCACAAATTCCTATGGTCTGAAACATGCTTACTTCATCAGTGTTGGTATAAATTTGAACATTTGTTCAAAGAAAGTGCTGAGACTTTACTTCATCATCCAAACTTATGACTGCATCTAAAATATGGGAAAGCCTTATTCTAATCACACATCAATAATTTTTCGTCCACGTGGTTAGCCTAGTGGCTATGCGCTTCGCAACCATATGCCTGGGGAAGGAGTGTCCTAGGTTCGATTCATGTTGACGACGTGAGGAGCTTAAGGATCTTCCTCAACCATAGCCAAGTTAGCCGGTCTTGGGAGTGGACAGCAGGGTTTCCCCCCAAGTTTATCTGGGGTTTTTCATCCCGCAAGCAGGCAAACCAGCCCCATGAACACACACACACACACACACACACACACACACACACACACACACACACACACAGTCGGAAATACTTAAGACAATCCCTCCAGCCATAGTCAGCTATGCTGGTCCCAAGTCCAGATAAAAATAGGGGGGGAATTTAGGTGGTGCCGTACCTCCCCGTAAAAGGGACTCAAGGCAAACACCATCAGGACAAAGGGAATCACCATACAAAATGAATGAGTGAATCATTTTTAAGAGCTAGTGAATTATCAATATTTCCTCGGTTATACTGTTGTGTTGTGTTGTTTTATGGGGGGGGGGGGGAAGGTTTGGAAAGTTCTGATAAACACCTAGAAAAAAATTATACTAAAGCAACTGATATAGCCACAAGAAAGAACATATATATTAAAACCCTTTAACCCTCCCCATGTTTAATCAAATTGTAATAATCTGTTATTTTTCTTTTAGGATATATAAGACGACAAAATTAATTTATTTTTGTTCTAGGTGTTTATGAAGTTTCCAGACTCCCCCCCTCCCCCCCGTATGTATAACATCACAAGGCTCTTACTTTTTCAAATCATCTATTGTTCATATTCTATTTTGTAATTAACTGTTGTCACCACTGATCATTGCTTGTAATATTCAACCTTAATACTTATCCCTTGTGTTTTTTTCATGTTAATTGAAGAAATCTCTCATGGCACAAGTATCTCTTAAACAACCTGTCTAAATACAACATCAAGTTCATCCTGAGAGATATCTGCAGTAGGAGATAAGTAGATGCAGCACAGTGTTATAAGAGATCTGATTGAAAGTCAGAGATGGCAATTGCCTCTACGTTTGTATTAAGTGGGACTTGGTGGAATGGGGTATTGGTTGTCCACAAGGATGGCTACATTTCATAATGCTGGATCGTCACTGAGCTTCAAGTAAGTTTCCTACAGCAAAAGCAGATTGGTTTATACTTTAACAAGAGAGCCTTCATAGAGATTTTGACAAATCCACAATTCCAATATAGAATTGTTGTCATTATTTTTGGTAGTATCATCTGCTTGCTTCTGATGTAAGATTTTGTTTTCACTGGCCTTGGATTCTTTCTTTTTTGAAGAATTGTGGATGGACAATATCCATTATTTCTTCTTCATCAGGAAAAATATCCAAGACATCATTAAACTGGACTCCTTCTAGAGCACTAGATATATCAATTGTTTTACATTATTGCAAGGGAGCAGTCATCCATCATATTTTATAATGAATCTGAAGACATGTGCTTGATTCTCTACAGTACACATTCCATTATTTTTTTAATTAGTGGATTTTCATTTAAGGGAATCATTTTTGGCTTGTCCTCAAGAGTGAGCCCATGATGATTTTTTTCTTTTATGTGCTCTATATAGACAGCAAGCAAATCATACCATTCAAGGATATTGTAATTATCAGAAGGTGGGAGCATATGCATTAAGGTTTCCAATTGACTTCTTTGCAGTTGCTTTCTGCACATAAGAGTTTTACCATTACATGTTACTACTTTTGTGGTATACTTCCTCACCTCCTGATAGGGGAATGCTCTGCTCAGTTTTTATTTTTTAATTTCCTTTTCATCCATCCATTTCGGGCATGTTCCTTGGGGGGGGGGGTTATGCTGGATAGGTTCCTTTACAATTAAGGCATTTGGTATTTTGCTCTTATAGTCTTTGTCTTGTGATCTTTACTACCAAATCAAGCAGTTCACAAATGACCATACTTCTGACACTTCAAGCAGTGCAAATGGTTCAGGATGTAGAGCTTAACTGGGCAGTTCATCCTGCTTTCACAGATGTTGGCGATTTAGGAATTCTTTTAAGGAATGATATTTGTAACTAACATAAATCATCAAAGTCCTACACAGAGAAATCATAAATACTATGCCAATATTGCAAGAAATTAGAATGTGTTATGACTACAATAGAGTTGCCTCTACTGTAGTCGTACAAGAACGAAGTAGTAAGAACTTAGGTTTATTAGTATCACAGTTAGTCTACTACATGAAGGTTTACTGTACAATATGTCAGATAAACAAGACTAATAACTGATACATAATTCATAACTTATTTTACCAAATGAACTATTTTATATATAAAAAAAGATGTTTATTAAATGGCTTATATTTTGCTGGATTTCAAACCAGCATGTTATAGTTTACATGTGACAATGAGTAAATGGAACAACTCACACTGTAATGGACAAAAGATCTAAAGTCCTAATTTGACGTTCTTTAATGTTGTAAAAAAAAAAAAAAAAAAGAAGTATTACAGCTATGTAGGAGGTGATCTTAAAATAACAGTCTCCCAAATTTTTGACAAATTAATGCAACCACACTTGTTCAAGATTAGGAGATTCTTCGTAGCCATGACTGACTCTAAAAATAATCTTTCTGATCTGTAACGATTTCTAAATAGCACATTGATTTTCTTCCATCTAATATTGTATACAGGAGAGCATCAGACTAACAGTAAAAGTATGAAATATGCAGGTGCTGTAAATATTTGTAAACATCAAGATCATACAGGTACTGATTGAAGGCATAACTCACACATGTCAAGGAGCAGGGATTTTTTTGGGAAAGAATGCAATGGTATGGCACCTTTATATTAACAGTGATGTTTTGATATATTAAAAAGTGCAGGCATCAGAACCCCCTTTCAAGTCTACAGACACTTCAAAGCCTTTTACTATCCGATAAAGACAATGTTCTTTTTCAAAAATATCACTTTGTCATCAGTTTTGGAAGAATAAACAGCTTGTTGACATTACCCATAAATCTGATCTGAATGTCCATTTCATGTCTTCACAAAAAACCAAGATATGGATTGGTCACTGGTTTTAATGTCTTATCTTAATAACTTCTTATCCTGATTTGTCAAAGAATCTACTGAAATTATATACTCACATGGCAGGCTAAATAAAAATAAAGGCTTCCTTCCTTGCACGGCATGTGAATGTCACTCATCCATTCATCCCATACATCAAATATCTTCTATACCAGCAATCATGTGAGCCATGTGAAATAATGAACTGCATGTAGCTAGAATTTTGTTAAAGATTATCCCCAGAAAAATTCATGAAAGTATACTATATCCGAGATAAAGTTATGATGAAAACTTGAAGAACAAGTTAGATTCAAAATAGGAGTTATCAGGACCAGATGTTAAAAAAAAAAGCATGGATCTTTATATTTTGTACACTTTGAATGAAAAGGAAGCATAAGTTCCAAGAGCTTATGATTAGTTTTCATTATATCAGGAGCCAACTGAAGCCTACTTGCTTGAACCAAGAAAATGTAATATACATTTCATATCCTAAAATTACCTTAATACTTAAGTGCAATTATCTTATTCAGCAAAATGAACTTAAAGACTTTGTCAAGACTCCAACATTATCAGATCTTATATTCTTATCATCTAAGGAACTTTGTACAGTATCAATCCACCAATATCTTGGTCTTCCTCCGGGTCGTTTTCCTGCCAACCTGGCAGAGAACACTTGTTTTGCTAATCTTTCCTCGCCCATTCTGTTTAAGTGATCATACCACCTGAGATTAGCTCTGCTAACGCATTCCTGGATGATTACAATGTCAAGTTCTTTCCTAATATCCTCATTCTTAATATGATATTGCCATCTGTCCACGCCTCTAATCTTTCTAAGCACTCTCATATCTGCGGCCTCTAGTCTTTGGCCAAGTGTTTTACTTCTGACCCAGCTCTCAGATCAATAAGTTAAAATTGGTTTCAACACTGTCTTGTATACAGCTAATTTAGTGTTCCGACTAATTTCTCTCTTATTCCATATGAATTTACTCAATTGACTTCCTACCATACCAGCTTTGTTGATTCTATTGGCCATTTCCATATTTAATTTACCATCTTCACTAAAAATTGTGCCTAATAAGTAGCTGAAATGTTTTACTTGTTCCACAGGTTCTCCATTCGCAACGTAGTTGACATTTTCAACGATTCTGTCTATTTTCATTGACTTTGTCTTTTTATTGCTGACCTTCATAATACCATATCTATTACAACAGTTATTCTATTTAGTAAAAGAATCTTGCAGACTTGTAGCGGATTTATTTAGAAGTATAACATCGTCAGCATAAAGCAAAGAGCTGACATTCACATCTCCAGTTTTGATATCATGTTTAATACCACTTTCCTTCATAATGCGATTCATATAGATAATGAATAACAGAGGGGATAATGCACATCTTTGTCTCACACCAGATTTAACATTAAACCACATTCCTGAACTTCCTTCAATTCTAACTGCTGACTTATAACTCAAATAAACACTAAGTATTGCTTGATATAATACTACATTGACACCATATAAACTGTAGGATTTCGAATAGCTTCTCTCTTGACACCTTGTCATATGCCTTTTCCAGATCAACAAAACTTAAATACAGATCTTTGTTATATTCCCATGCTTTCTCAACTATTTGTCGTAAAGTGAAGATCTGATCCTGACAGCCTCTATTTGGCCTGAATCCAGCTTGTTCCTCACCAAGCTTCTCTTCCACAATCCTTCTCAACCCTTTCTTAAGTATAAATCTTACCAGGAACACTCAGTGGAGAAATGCCTCTGTAATTTTTGCAATGTTTTATTTCCCTTTTTATAAATGGGTACTATGAGAGCTCTACTCCAATCATCTGGAATTCGTCCCTCTTTCCAGGCTTTCTGAACTATGCAGTGCAGCCACTGTAAGACTTTTATTCTGGTCAAATATCATCTACACCTGCTGCCTTTCCACATTTCAAGCCTTTGATGGCTTTTTCTACTTGTATGGATATGTATTCCTGACTGTATGCCTGTTGAGTGTTTTTTTTACCACCGTGCTATCACTGCTTGTTTCATGTAACATTTTTTCGAAGTAATTATTCCATACTTCAAGGATATCTTTTTCTCCCATTTTCATGTCACCTTTATCATCTCTAACTTCTTTTACAGTACTCTTTCCTCCATTTCTAACCTTCTTATACAACCTCCAGAATATCTTACCACCTTCCTTGATATTTATTTTCTATGTTCTTACCAAAGTCTTCGCATGACTTTTGTTTAGCTAGGTTTACACACTGTTTAGCTTTCTTACATTTGTCTCTATATTCTCTAAGAGCACAAGCTAACTTATTTGCCAGGAACTTTTAATATGCTTTCTTCTTTTCCTTCACTGACTCTTTAACTTCCTGTCTCCACAATGGAGTTCTGATTTTTCTATCTTTGCAAACAACCTCACCACAAGACTCTCTGATTGAATCAATCAGGGTTTTCTTCAAAGCTTATTACTGAATCTCTAAGGGATTGATTGCTGTTCTCAAACTCTTTCATTTTTTCTTGAATAATGTTTGTGTATTTTAGTCTACAGTTCACATCTGAGAGCTGCTTAACTTTTATTCTCTTTAAAACTTTCTTACATGTTATTCTTTTCAATATGAAATTCAATTTTATCCTGCTCAAGACTAAATAGTGATCACTTCCAATTTCAAATCCTCTGTACACTCTGGTGTCCTGCACCAGGGAGAAAACATCACTATCAACAATAACATAGTCAATGAGACTTTTCTTATTCCTTGCCTCTTCTCTCCATGTGAATTTGTGCACATTTTTATGTTGGAACATGGTGTTAGTAATAACCAGTCCATGTTCTGAGCAGAAATCAAAAGATATTTGCCATTATTATTAGCTTTGCTCTTTTCTCCAAATTTTCCAAAAATACTTTTGAATGTCTGACAATCATTTCCTACTCTGCTATTTAGATACCCAACAAGGACCAACTTTTCTTTTTCATTGTGTTGGTTGCTTTTTCTAAAGCATCAAAAAATTCCTCCACTTCTACTTTTGTAGAACCTTCTGTGGGACCATAGGCACAAATAAGTCTCATTGTCCAGTTCCCCATTCTCATATTTGCTCACATCACTCTACTCGAGACTGCCTGCCATTCAAGAAGATTAGCCTCGTATTTAGTGTTGAATACCATGGCTACTCCTTCTTTTCCTTGATTGTCATTGCCTGACTATAACATTTTGTATTGATTGCTCAGAAAGATCTCACCAGTTTTTGTCTTTTTTGTTTCAGTCACCCCTATTATGTCGATGTGGTACTTATCCAATTCCTCAGCTAGCTCCATTTCTTTGCCATTCAGGCTTCTCATGTTGATAGCACCGATCTTTAACTCTGGTGATGTTGAGTTGGGGGTGTGCTTTCAGATTTGTTCCAGTAGCTGACTTTTCGCTGTTCACCCTGGTTCCCTGGTGAAAACGGGGGCATTGTTTAAACAGGGCAACGCCCCAGCCGGAATGAAATTTTGTCATGTTGTACCATCATTTTGTATTTTGGTTTAAGCCAATAAGAATACAATTTGGTCAGCTAAATCTCAAATTGCCAGCCCATCCTCGTTCGTTCAGTATCCATGTAGATATCCAACAGGGTGCATCACGAGAAGGTGAGGAGTGGACATTAGGTCAGAAGCCCTGGTCGGTTCTCCACATTCCTTTAAAGGCTATGTGGAGGTCTCCTCTCAGATCTTGTACTTTAAATATTTCTTTTTTTTTTTTTTTTTTTAAGATTGATATAATAAAAATGGATAACTTAAGTATTTTTTTCATTCACTATTTTCGCTTAATTAAATGCTTACAGCCTGATTATTAAAAATAAAAGTTAAATGTGGCCCACAAGTCAGAAAAGGTTGCTGACTCCTGTTCTACAGGGAAGTGCAAAAGAAATGATAATACCCTTAAGTAGGTGCTTAATTTAGCCTCAGCACTAGTAGAGTCCCCAAGGAATGGAAATAGGACATGGTAGTCTCACTGAAATCCTTCAGTATATGACCAAACAAGAGGAACGGGGGGTGTCATCTGTGGAAGTTATGTAAGAGTGTGGTTAGCACGGATGCAAGGAGTAGATTTTTTTATTTAAAAATAATAAGAATGGAATGGGTTGCAGAGATGCATGTGTAATATTAATAATGATCCTTGGAAAAAAAAGAAAAGGGAGGAGGGTTAGTCATAGTACATTTAGTATTTACAGGTAAATTAATAGTTACAGAATTAAATTCGTGAACATGGGATTTCTTTCCCCTTCCTCAAGGCACTCCAGGAATTCAATAAGCAGTAGTAGTCACACCGGGGGGGGGAAACTTCTACTACCTCTTGGCCAACCACCAGATCAGAAAATTGGCTTAAATATAAAAGATTAATATGAGTAATTTTGGAGCAAATTAAACTATCATTTTATATTGCTCTTTATTATGTTTATGAGCCTATAAATTGGTGCAAGTGTTATAAATAAAGAAAGGTTTATTTTTCTTTTTCTTTCAAACAATAGGACTATTTTAATGAAAGAAAATTAGACAAGTTAAATGAAATTACCTCATAACATTCACAATAATTCTTTAAACAGCCTGACCTCTTACAATTGCAACCTTTTGTGTGTCTTCTTTCCTGGTCACCATTCTTACTCTTTCCTAAATAAAATAAAATAAAAATGGAAAGAAAAATAGTACTGGATGCTAACAGTAATGATCTGTTAATGCAGACTTGCTATTTGAATGTTGCAATTTTACACAGTTATTCAATCATGCAAGCAAAGTACAAAAAAGAACATTCTGAAGTAAGTTTTAAACTTTTTATTGTTTGTAAAAAGTTTATTATTTATTTATTAAATTGTGCTGTAGATTGCACCATTGTGAATAAGTTTTAAACTATTAAATCCTTTTTATCAATTGTGCCTTTTGTAACAATAAGACTGCAAGTGGTATCAGATTTCTATGCTGAAATCTAAGCATGCAAGTAAGATCCTAGATAGATGTAATCTGCTATGATAATTCTCTATTATTCTCAAAATTCAATAATAATTAAAAAAATTGAGTTTTCACACCTCTATTTACAAGAAAATGAAAAATGGTTTAATAATATTAAGATACATTAAAAAAAATACAACATTCTGAACTTTACTACAATAGAAACTTGTCTTAAAATCTAAAAAAGACAACCAAACAAACTGCATCTTATTTGGATTTTGTGTCCAAGCATATGGCAGCTAAAAAGAACATTATGTCTTTTAACTGCATTTGGACTTATCTTGAAAGAAACAATTTCTTTATTTCTTTGGCAGAAACAGAAATCTCCTATTAATGACTTTATCTTGAAAATAACTGTAGACTTCTTAATCTCAGAGATATGAAAAGTTCAGAACTTGAACAGTCTAGCATTCCTCCTTTAATGCCTTCTAGAAAAATCCCCCAAAATTTCTTCTTTTTACTTTAATCTTCAACATGGACAATCTTCTTCCTCTTTCTGTACAAATCATTCCCAAGGCAAAATGATTGAACACTTAAAAATCAACTCATTTTATCCTCTGAAACAGCCATTAAATTATTAATGACTAACTGAACCATTAATATTCGATAAACACTTCTCTTCCTATATGAGAAATTTCATTTATCAAGTTCCAAAGTTCCTATAAATTTCTTCTCTAACTGTTGTTCCAGTTACTTTTGTAACACAGCAACTAAATAACCTTTTAAAACATCTTTCTTTTTGAAAGATCGCTACTAACAGAACTTTTTCTCCAAGCACCAAAAATTCTTCCATATCACTACATCTTCTCTCTCTCTCACTCACACACACACACAGCTCTATCAACTAGTTACAGTGTATTTTTCATTCATGCATGTTCCAGCCCACATGATAAAATTAGGAAAGGAAAGTAAGGGAAACCGTAGCTATTACATGTTATCTTTATGGCACTTTGCTTTAAAGCGGTAACAACTCAGTTTCAGTCAACTAAGTCTTTTTAACTCATGTATTTTAAACATACACAAACATTAAACTATAATACTAATTTTAGGTCAGACTAAATCACAGCTCTATCAACTAGTTACAGTGTATTTTTCATTCATGCATGTTCCAGCCCACATGATAAAATTAGGAAAGGAAAGTAAGGGAAACCGTAGCTATTACATGTTATCTTTATGGCACTTTGCTTTAAAGCGGTAACAACTCAGTTTCAGTCAACTAAGTCTTTTTAACTCATGTATTTTAAACATACACAAACATTAAACTATAATACTAATTTTAGGTCAGACTAAATCACAATCAAATAAATTAATTTCATTAAAAATTAGCACTAGTGGTAAATATAACATGTAAACAATGCAACTACATTCATTCATATAAAAACAAGCAATTAATCATGCAGTTCTCAAAATATAAATGCACTAACAACTGAAAATGGTAATTTGAAATAGAATATTTAAGTTTACACTAATTTACATAAACAAAATTTTGTTTCTAGTGATGATCTACAATTCTTTATACAACTTTTGTACTGTAAATAAGTAAGCAATATAACTAGTATTCTGAATATCACCAATCAATAAAATTAATCACTCCCTGTCAGTGTGTGATATATAAGGAGAAAAGGATGGATGGATTGAAGGGAAGGGATGAATTTCCATGGGCTTTTTCCTCATAATGACAATACCTTTATGTCGTATGCAGAACACATGATAAGGGAAGTGCAGAAAAATAAGTAATTTTTCCAAATTTAATTAATAATGTTAGGTTAATTTACTGTAGTTTAGCATTTTGTTTTTTATGAAGACATGACAGACTGAGTTGTTTAGTTTTTTTTTTTTTTTAAAGTTGTATATTTTGTATTAAAGCAGATATTCTTAGTATAGCATCAATGCATAACGAACATGATGCTTTTGATGAGAATTTTGTGCAAGATTTTGTTCAGCACATGCACGAGCGAGTGCCAGCTGTGTGGAGAGAGCAAAAAAAAAAAAAAAAAAAAAACATGATAGTGGAGTAGAGAAAATTTATAAAAGTCAAGAAAATGGTAGAGTTGGTGATACTATTGAAAGGAAAGTGGTGGAATATCAGAATGAAGACCTCACGAAAGAATAGTGATGGAGTCCTTCACAGAACAAAGCATGAAATCAATGAATTACAGAAATGTCAGGTGACTGACAGTTTAACCAGGGAAACAAGTTAATAGGAGCATGACTTGTTTCCCTGGTTGAAAATTAATATCAGTGAAGCTGTCAGAACACAAAAGAGAACTGTGTGATTTGGCTGGCACTAATGATGTGTGAAAGGTGAAAAACATATGAGAGAAGACAAAAAAGCAAAAAAAAGAAGCACAAGATAGTAAAGAGCATATGTCTACTTCCACACTATGGAAGAGGTGAACTGAGGAGGAGAGCAATGATTCCAGTGAATCAATAGGTAGGATGGATTTGGAGATAGGCATTCTTATACTAATTCAAAATTCATGATTTATTTTAAATTGAAACAGTATTACAGCACCAAATAAATACATTATAAAAAGATATTAACTGGCGTATACAATGCTTGAAAAGAAGTCAACGGACACATAGTGTTAGGTAAAAAAATAGCCATGGTGCCCACCTTAATACGATGTAGGACCTCCATTCACTGTGATGACTGCAAAAATCCTACGTGGCATACTTTTCACAAGAATATGATAGTGATCAATGGGAATTTTGGACCACTGTTGGGCAGACACCCTTTGATCTCACTGACACTCCAGTTCATCCTACAGATGTTCAATAGGGTTGAGATTGGGGCTCTGTGGTGACATTCAAGTTCACACACCACACAGTTACAGTTTATGACATTTATGAAATCTTGCTGAAAGAGACAACAGTCAGGTCTGTAGAAATGCCATAAAGTAGGAAGCATTGCATGGCCCAGAATGTCAGATATCTCTTGGAGTTCAGTGTTCGCGGCACAACAGAGGTCTGAGACCAAACCAAGAAAAACACAACCATACCATCACACTACCACCCCTGAATTTCATAGTTGGGATTACATACTATGATCACAGGACATCCACTAGACCTGCAGATGGATTGTGTAGTGTGATTCGTCACTCCACACCCAGCTTTCCAAACTTCTATGTCCCACTGTACCCATGCTCTGCACCAACCAAGACAATGTTGCATATAGGTTTGGGTAATGTGGAGCTTGCATATCGCGATGTGCTGTCCTCCGTTGTTGGTGTGCCGAAATCGCAAAATCACATGTTCAACCACAGAATATACACTTTCACTCCGGTTGTGGATATGGCATGTAACATTGGTCCCGAGGTCCATTAAGTGAACCTCAAGACTAGCTATGTTGGCTATGTGTCCACAATAAACATCTCTGAAATGTCCCCACAGCCAAAATTTGCAGGGGTTCAGATCCAATGAGCATGCTGGCCATGTACAAAAAATGGCACCCTGGCAGATGATTCTGTCCTCAGTAAAATGTGTGTGAAGCAGCCACTTGACAAGTGCCCCTTCTCACATCTCTGTCAGATGTGAGAAGGGGCACCATCCTACTTAATAAATGTTGAATCCAGGAACTGATGTTGTCAAAATGTTGAAATCACCTGAATGGTTACAAGAGATGCATATCTCTGGCCATTAACAGTTCAGTAATGAGACCAGCAGGACAAAGCTCATTGAAAAAGAAAGGTCCAATAATGAATTCCGCTATCAAACCACACCAAACAGTCACTTTCGGGGGAATGAAGAATCTGTGGCACAACGTGTGAATTTTCAGTTGCTCAAATTCTGCAGCTGTGCATATTCACAGCACCATCCAGATGGAGGTGAGCTTCGTCAGTCATTGTGTAGTTTATTCCGAGCAAGAAACTGCACGGCAAATGTTTCTCGTGCACACTGATCAAGAGTAAGCAACTGCTGAACGTGGGAAATCTTGTAAGGATAACAGCGCAGAACTTCCCTTATGATTTTGTGAACCGTTTTTATGGGTTTGTCTAAAGACCATGCAATACACTGTACACTGCTGCTTCCTAAGACATTTGGCATCTTTTCTTCCTCTAATGCTGTTGCTACTTTCTCTACTATCTGTTATTCAATTGGCTTCCATCCTCTGCTAGGTTTAACATCTAAGAAACCTGTCTCTTCAAATTCCCAGATCATTTTGTGTAAACCATTTGCAGCCATAGGACGCATTTTTAATCCCTTTAATGTTCTGAACTTTTGCAATGCTGTCAAGGCACAACTGTTTTGATAAAACAATTTCACAAGAAGTAAGCAATCCTTAGGTAATGGTGACGTGCTTTAACACGTCTGCTCACAGGTAATGAACTGATGCATTCCATAGCCACCTGCTGTTAAAGAAGCTTCTTTCGAAGTATACATCATTGGGGACATTTGTCATTTGAATAAATGGTAGTCACAGTGTTTCACTGTATATCAGGAGTATGGCGTGGCATACGTAATTTACATGTATTGCAGTGCCACGTATCCCTAGTGGCAACTTTTAGAATTAACGTTGTTTTTTTGTGCAAAATAAGATTCCATTGCCACACACATCATCAAGTTAAATATTAAATCGTTCTGATGAGTACTTACCTAGTTACAGGCTTTCGGATTCGAATCCTGCAGTGGGCATGGATGTTTGTGATTGTCTGTGAAAATACTAGTGGTGGGAGGTAGATGGCATTAGTGTAGTTGTGGAGAGCTGTAGAGTAGGTGCTCTCCCTCGATGAGTCTTTGGACTCCTTGGAAGGGTCAGGTAATTATAATAATCACCCTGTATAAAAGGAAATTTTTTAATACACGATAAATAGAGAGAGAACCAGAGGCCACTCCCAGAAGTTGTGCAAGAGCGTGGTTAGTAAAGATGTGCAAACTAGATTTTTTGCTTGGAGAGTGGTGAGTGGAACGAATTGCCATAATCAGTTGCGTGTGCCATGAGAATAAATGAGTCTATGGAGAGGTATGATTGGTATTGCATGTATAAATGTTAAAACAAGCACTCAATATAGCTACACTTAAACCAATAGTTTGGCTGCATTATGCTGATTATAATGATTTCTTTGTTATTTGTTCTCATGGCCCAGACACATTGGATACATTTCAGTGCATCTTAATAGCCAACATCCTAAAATAAATTTCGCAATAAAAAAAGAAAGTAATAATTGTCTGCCTTTATAAGATATATCACTAGTATATCTTATACTAGTGATATCTGATATGACTTCCAAATGGCTTATTGTCCTTTTCTATTTAAAGAAAATCCACACATACACGAAGGTATTTACACAGGCAATCAAAAATACTGTATGCATTTCCTCATCCCTCCTATAACCAACACAAAATCATTTCAGAAAAGACAGCCAAAGTTCTCTGCAAATATGATCTCCACGCTATTTCAAGCATTCAGTTAGCTACCTACTTCACCTGTTCTAAATATCACCTTCATCCTCCATCCTGTAGTGTATAAAATTCCTTATGCCTGCAGTTTCACCTACTTTGGTAGTTCATTAATGTCTATCTTGAAGAACAGGAAAATTACATATGTGATCATCTGTATGGTAAATCAGAACTGGCAGACCATGCTCTGAATATTCATTCCTTCATACAAGATTAGATGGAAGAAGACACTAACATTACATAGAAGTCGCTATAGGTCTAGGAGACTGTTTAGAATTGGCATCAACTCTGAAGCACTCCACAAACCTCAACAAGCATTGTTGCATTAATTTGCCAAAGATATGGGAAGCAGTCATTCTGAGACCAGATAGCACCTGAATTCTCTAAATTAACTTCATAATTATTGCACCAATAGAGGGCACCATGTTAAGACATTAATTCTTTTTACAATCTGAATTTTTTCTATAATAATTTAGTTTTCTTCTCTTGGTGTTGTATATACTTTGCAGTGCTATGATGAATATTCAACAACACACCTAATTCTTCTATACACATACAGGGTGTTCGGGATAAATTTGACAGTTTCGTAAGGAAAAAGAAAATCTTCTTTGTATCTATTAAATTTAATGAATTGACAAAAAAACATTACAGGCAGAGTTAATTACAATACTATCAACAAGATTTACTCAAAATAACCACCATTAGCATCGATCATAGCTTCAATTCTGCTTCGGAACCTCGAACAAGCTGATGCTACAGTCTCCCTGGGAAGGGCCGCAAAAACTGTTTTAATTTTATCCATTAACTGGGCTTTTGTATTACTGGAAGTGCGATTGGTGTCTTTTTCAACTGCGCCCCATACAAAATAATCCATGGGGTTAAGGTCTGGGGAGTTTGGAGGCCAAACATTTGGACTGGTGAAGTCGTAGAAATTTTCAGACAACCATTTTTGACTTTTCCCAGAGGTGTGGCAAGGGGCCGAATCCTGCTGCCATACATACGGCCTACCATTGGCTACCCTTGTTATCCAGGGCTTGACTACAGTTAGCAACTCCACGAACAAAACCCGAATTCCAATGCCAGGGTTCTTCAACACCTGTTCCTGCAGATTTGCGAGGAATTCTGCTGTACGAACGCAATCAGATCGTCTGCTAGGGATCTTTCTTCTTGCTACATCCTCGTAGTCACCATTGCAAGTCTCTAGTTCATGCCTGATTGTTTTTACTGTATTCAGGGAGCATTGGGCAGCAGTCGTAATATCCTTATTTTGATGGCGGGCACGAATCATCATGATACAAGTTATTCTCTTCCATGATTCAGGTGGGTTCCAGCTATCCATCCTTTCTGACATCTTGTATATGAATGAAGAAGGGTCCAAACTTTTAAATGAAGAGAAGTGTGTGTTAATACATGTAACTTACGGAAAAATATAATTAATTATAAATATGTCAAATTTATCCCGAACACCCTGTATAAGAATTATCTTGTTTCATTGCAATGATGGTAAAAATGTGATTAATTTACCATTATTAAACAAATTTATTGTTATATCCTTTGTAATATTTCAAAATAGATAATTTATTTATTTTATTTTCACACCCGTGAGAGTCATTTTTATATCTGTTGCAAACAAAGAAAATAAATAAACTCCAAAAAAAAAAAAGTTAAAACTATTGAAAGACTGATACAGGAAATTCCAAGTAAAATAGTAGCTTGAAGTTAAATGAACTCAAAGATCAATCCATTACAGTTAATGGTACTGCAATCTTTTGCTGTTAAGGAAATTAATGTCAAAGTAGGATGATTACATGATAAAAGACAAAGTAGTTAATGTTTTGATCTCTGAACTTCAAGTAAACTTCGAGTCTGACACCACTGATAGATCTCTCGCCACTTCCACCTCCTTCAAAATTTTCCTTTAACTGTATACTCTGTATTCCATCCTTGCCCACTAGATTTGACTTTACCCGTTGTACTATTAAATTGGTAGCGCCATTCACTTGTCCACTCACACAATCTATTCAGATCTTCCTGCAAAGCCACAACATTTGCTTCACTCTTCATAGTTATTCCCAACTTTGCATCATCTGAAAACAGCTGCATATTTCTGTTAAGCCTGTGCCAAAACAGACTCTTTCAGCACAATGTTTCCCTGTTTGGGATCACTCTCATATACACAACACACTATAATCTATCTGAAAGCCAATCACCTATCCAACTCACTAGTCTCTAATCAAATCCTATCCATTCAAATTTAATTACCAGCATGTTGTGTGTCAATTAACAAAAGTCTTTAAAAATTCCAAATATAGCACTATATCTCTCTTAGTCAGCAAATTTGTCACCTTGTTATAGTAAATAACAGACTGCTAAAACATGATCTCCCCAAACAAATTCTAATAAAAAAACTTTCAGGACATGGGGATGGATATGGTTAGTGAGGTGGATAAGAGGATGGTTGATGGAGAGATATCAGAAAGTATTCAGGAGTAAGAGTCCAAAAGAAGGGGCCTTTGACTAGTGATGTGCCACAGAGTTCTGTTCTTGGACTGCTACTGTTTAATTTGTACATTAATGATATAGGAAAGGATCTGAGAGGAACAGTTCAGTTGTTTGCCAATGATGCAAGATTGGGTAGAGCAATAGTTAGTACAGATAATGTTCAAATTTTACAAGATAATTTGGACAGACTGGCAGTCTGGGCAAATGAAAAAGATTACCAGCTGGAACTGTACTCCAGGAAATTGATGAAGCCAGAGATTTGTTAGTGTTAGTGGATACGGAGTTAAAGTTTAGAGGGCACATAGCAAAAGCGGCTAAAGCAGCTCATCAGATTACTTGGCTACTGAAGAACACTTTGATGAGAGAGATAAACAGGCCATTCTTCCTCTTTATTGAGACTTGATAAGATCCCATCTTGACTACAGCACACAGATTTGATCATCAGGTCTATGGAATGAACCTTACGAGAACAGGTTGAAGATTTGTGGGTTACAGAACCTGGTTGACACAGGGATGGATATAGTCAGTGAAGTGGATAAGAGAATGGTTGATGAAGAGATATCAGAGAGTAGTTTATTCAGAAGAGTCCAGAAGAAGAAGGCCTGTGACTAGTGGCATGGGGATGAGTATGATTGAGACATACAAATTACTGAAATTACAAGATTAATTCAGAAGAAATTTTTCAGAACAGATCTGGTGATGAGAGAACTAGAGGCTATCCTTGAAAACTGAGTAAAATTGTAGCTAGCAGGTGTGTTAGAACTAGGTTGCCAGAGTCTGTTGTGGATGCCATGACTGTGAATGAGTTCAAAGCAAAGTATGACAGATACTGCACAAATGTTAGATAGTACTTGACATGATGTTTAGGGCCTCCATCAATGAGTCTAAAGACTCTATGGAGTAGCCCATATAATAATAATAACTATTATTATTATTTTTCACCATACAACTCTTATCACTGTAATAAATTTCAAATGCCCTACCTTAGAAAATTTTATCATATATAGGATGGTGCACCAAAAATCTTTTTTTAATGCTTGATACTGTCCAGAAGAGGGCGATCTGGTCATTTTTATTCTATTTTATATATATAATTTTTAAATAATACTCCTACATAAGAGGAGACGCAAACTCATAGCATATCAGTGCATGTGCAAACAATTGGTGATACCCTTTTCAGAGGCTCACTCTAATCACACTCTTATAGACGTACTGTTTCTTACTGTTTTATTCTTCTTCAACGGGTACTTTCATATGACCTGTTTGATGTAAACTTTGTGATGAAATTGCTCTGCTTTCCCCTCAATCCCAAAACACATAAAAAGCTGCTGGCTACATTCATTCACAGTTCTGTTCAGCTCTAAACATGCCAAATCAACTTCTCATAGTTCACTTTATCTTTCACTCTACCTACCAGCAGGGGTGTTAGAATTTGGAGTGGCGTGCACACAGTTTTCCTTAATTATTATTGTTACAGGCAACTCCAAGTAGTCCTTAGACTCATCCAGGGAGGCCCTAAACATCATATCAAGAACAACTATTCGACATTCACACAGTATTATCTATCATACTTTGCTTTAAATTCATTTACAGTCATGGCGCCCACAACAAACTCTGCCAGAGTTTGTTGGGGGTGCCATTTATTTCACTCATTCATCACTCTCCAAGTAAAAAACCTAGTTCTAACACCCTTCCTAACTACACTCTTGCTCAGTTTCCATGGATGGTCCCTAGTTCTCCCATCATCAGACCTGTTCTGAAACATTTCCTTTGAATTAATCTTGTAAAAACCCTTCAGTAATGGATAATATGATTGAATGTCTCAATCATATTACCCATTTTCCTCCTATCAACCAATTTCTGTAACCCACAGATCTTCAACCTGTTCTCGTAAGGTTCATTCCATAGACCAGCTATCATCTTGGTCACTCGCCTCTGCATCCTCTCTATCGCCTCCCCATCAAGAAGAAACCCAGGAGCCCAAATCTGGGCCCTTGATAAGACCTCAAGACCTTGATAAGACCTCAAGATGAGGTCTTATCAAGGCTCGATAAAGAGGAACAATAACTTGCTTATCTCTACTTGTCAAAGTATTCTTCAGAAACCAAGTGATCTGATGAGCTGATTTAGCCACTTTTGCTATGTGTCCCCTAAACTTCAACTCCCTATCCACCAACACACGTAAATCTCTGGTTTCATCAACCTCCTGTAAATTTTGTTCTGCTGACCTCAATCTCACACCAGATAGCTTCAAATGTGCTATTT
Source organism: Typopeltis vanoorti (assembly GCF_054136105.1). Taxonomy (NCBI): domain Eukaryota; kingdom Metazoa; phylum Arthropoda; class Arachnida; order Uropygi; family Thelyphonidae; genus Typopeltis; species Typopeltis vanoorti. The sequence continues at coordinate 32,120,089 of NC_143562.1, forward strand.
TCACTATAGAAATTGAACTTCTATTCTCATTGGCTGCAGTTCATCAGCTATCATCAATAACACTCCTCTCTCCATTCTTTCTCTCCGTCTTGCCCGAACACACTATACCTCTCGAATTCTATTCCAATAACTATATCATCTTCTGTTAGCCATGTCTCACTAACACTAATAACCTGTGGCCAGGAAGAACCAATCAAGGCCAAAAATTCCTCCTCCTTATTCTGAATACTCCTGGCATTAGTGTACATAAAGTGCAGAAGTTTCCTAGCCCAAACCCTATTTTGATGCCTTATACTAACTATCCCATTTTGGTTTGTTATCCTTCATCCTAACTCAGGCATATTATACACATTCTTACATTTAACTCCCTCACTGATGTCTGCATGTCCACTCAACAGCATCCCCACCCTCCCTAAAAGCTCTAGTTTCCCTGATTTTGCACATCCACTTTCACTTCATTCAGCAACAATTTTTTCAGTCTCCAAACACCAAATCCATTCAGATGCAAACCATCCATCTTGTATAAATCCTTGCACCCATCAAACTCACTTCACACATCCATACCACTTCTCCTGCATAATCTATGCATAGAATCATTCGCAATTATGGCCCTCCTTCTCAACTCTACTATGTTATACTGTAATGTCATAATGTTGTAATAATTATTACAACCTTCAGCTGTTCAATAAACATATCGATAGATTCCTTTTACTTTCATGACCACTTGCCACAAATAGAACTGAGGTGCTATAGGTTTCTTTAATCAACCCAACACAATCTGTGCAAAGGATCAATTTAAAAAAAAAAAAAAAAAAAAAAAAAAAGATAGGCAAAATAATCTAAAAATCTGCTTCAATTACATTCCTGTCCAAGTCTGCTGACAACTTTATTGAGTACACATTAAAATTATATAAATGACAGAAGGCATTTATGTAATTTCAGATAACAGAGATTGAACTTCAACAGTTCAATCAAGGATTCTGGTTTGAACAATATTATATTTATTTAACAGATAACCAATAAACATTCCAAAAGAACTTTGGAAGGATTAACACACACACACACACACACACACACACACACACACACACACACACACACACACACACACACACACACACACACACACACACACACACACACACACACACACACACACACACTTATGAAAACTTACCAATTTTTGGATGAAAAGCTAATGGATTTCTATCTAGGCATGCCTTTATAGCTTTCTGCCTTTCTTCCTCGTGCTCCAAGTTATTAAAACAATTGTTGCAGTTACAACTATTGCAGAATTCCCCATTGGCAAAACAGTCACAATAACTGCATAAAAAAAGTAAATAAAAAATGATATGTAATATCAACTACAAATAAGATAGAAATTATCATTAAAATGGTAACACAGCCATCATGAGTCTACTCCTTAATGCTATGCTGTGGAATAAGCAGAATTTGTTATTATTTAGGATCATTCTACCAAGTCCTATCTAAGTTTCTTTATTCTGTATGAATTTACTTTTTTCTGTTTTAATTTAATGCAACAGACAATGCATTAAATTCTTTAACTGACAATTTCATTTTGTAAAGGCTTGCTTATTTCACATCAAACATATATCTGATGATAAAGAAATGTTCTACCACTGACATACTGCAATATTACATACTATTGCCTGCTAATATTACCAATATTACATACTAATGCAATATCAATCAATTACTAAACTTAATATAGATGAGCTTAAGCATTGGCAGTTATTAATTTGAAGCATTACAGTATAATTGACAACACCAAATGAACAAAGTAGGATATTTATTTCTCTGGATACATGTATATCTCTATCATACATGTCCAAGGCATGTCAGAACAAGATGTGTAGGTGCGTAATAAATATAAGAACTATACTACATACAAACTAGCAATGCCTCATCCCTTCAAACTCCATCCTCTATCACATCCAGAATTATGTGAAATGCTTTATGACTGTGAATTAAATTAGCTGTATACAAGACAGTGTTCAAACCAATTTTAACTTATGGATCTGAGAGCTAGGTCAGAAGTAAAACACTTGACCAAAGACTAGAGACCGCAGATATGAGAGTCCTGAGAAAGATTATAGGCGTGAACAGATGGCATCAATGGCAATATCATATTAAAAACGGGGATATTAGGAAAGAACTTGGCATTGTCAACATCCAAGAATGCGTTAGCAGAGCTAATCTCAGGTGGTATGGTCACTTAAACAGAATAGGCGAAGAAAGATTAGCAAAACAAGTGTTCTCTGCCAGGTTGGCAGGAAAACGAACCAGAGGAAGACCAAGATATAGGTGGATTGATACGGTACAAAGTGCCTTAGATGATAGAAATATAAGATCTGATAATGTTGAAGCCTTGACAAGTAACAGACTGATTTGGAGGAAAATTGTAGATAGGAAGTTAGTAATGATGTAATTTTTTTCATGTAGTACATTTCATGTAGAAAAATGGTTTAAAGACTGGCGACTACAATTAAACCCTCAGAAAAGCAAAACGATACTCTCACAAGAAGACAAGCATCCCCCAAAGGAGACATCACCTTGTTCAACTCCAAAATTCCCTGGAAAACTGAAGCAAAATACCTCAGAATAATTCTAGATAAGCGATTATGCTTCACCAGCACATCAAGAGCACATGCACCAAAGCTTCAAAAGTTATCGCCAGCTATACCCCTTGATCAACAGACACAACAAACTAAGCTCAAGAAATAAAATACTACTGTACAAGACAGTGATCAGTCCCACAATTATATATGCCTCCCCAGCCTGGAGCCATACCGCCAAGACAAACATCCTCAATCTATAAAGACTACAGAACAAATGCCTGCGAATGATACTGGACGTCCAATGGTTCATCAGGAACGCCCAGATCCACCCAGACATAAATATCTCCTACATCTCTCCACTACTACGCTCCCTAGCAGAAAAATTCTTTATGAAGACATCTACGCATCCAAACCAACTAATTCAGCAAACCGGAAACTATGACGGTAATGACCACTGGAAACATAAAAGACCGAAAGCCATCCTAACACTCAACAACCAGTAACCACTTCTGCCTAATCAGGGTGAGCTAAATTAGTTCACAAATCTCTCCCATCACTGCTCCCGAAACAGACAACAGGGAATATGAAAAGCGTCAAGCTTCACCCTCTGCGACATATATGTCCTGTGTCTCCCCATAATATCAGATCTGCACTCATTGTACTAATTTGTTGATATATGTCTTTCAGATCATCCTTGGAACCCTCTTGTGCCTATAGCAGTAACCAATCATATATTTTGTCTTATTGGCCTTGATCTCACATCAGACTGCTTCAAATGAGCAGCCACTCTCCTGCCTATCTCCCATTCTTTTTGGCTGCAATTCATGTGCTATAATCAACAGTGGATAATAAGACACATTTTGATTTTTTTATTGTATTATTTCATATTTGAAATAATACAAAGCAAAATATAAGATTACTGTAAAAAGTGAAAAAACAACAACTATTTTCTTTCTTTATTTCTAGCTTTAATATAAAATGTGAATAATTTTATGAAGTACTTCTGATAACATTATTCTCAGCAGCTTGTGATGCTTAATGTAATGTCATTTGCGAGGGAATTTACTTTGTTACTACAAAAGTTTTGCGCTTTTAACGTTTGCAATAGAACATTTAAAACCGTGAGAAAGGACATAGTGAAATTATTTAATGCACTTCAGTTAAAAAATAAATAAGAAACCCCTGACACACACACAAAAACATCAAATATCCAACCAAAAAATTTACCAAACAACCCATCAACATTAATTCTTACCCAAAAGTTAAAAAAAAAAATATCCACTTAACCAACATCCCTTGCCTAAAGAGCAATATAAATGATATGCACCATCACACCACCACCTGCAGTTATCTGAACCAGAATTAGTGTTCCTATCAGAACTCCAACTGGCAATGTCAAGAATCACTGTCCCTCAACTGATCAAACTACACATTACGCAGTTCTTTCTGCCACAAGGGCAACAATTTTGCATTCTTCAGAACTGACATACCATGCCAGGGTTGCAAAACCTCGAATCCCCATCGTTTGCTCTGCTTTTGTTCAAAATTTCCATACTTTTCAGATGCTCTCTCTATCACTCTCAAAATGCCATTAACTACTTTGACATCTTCATCTCTCTCTCTAACTCAACTTTCTACAGTTGAAATACTCAATAGTGAAGTCATCCTTCTTAACCATCCACAACTCTTATTTGCTTCTCTTCACCAGTTTCATTGATCAAGCAGGCAGAAATGCTGAGGTATTTGCCATTAGCAATGATCTATCACAGATCAATCTCCCCACTAGAACACCTGACAACTCCCTCCAATTTGCCAACACACTTAACTCTTCCTAACAAGCTCCCCCTTCCAAGTATACCATGGATGTTGGTTTTTCCTCTTGGTAACTCAGATCACGACCTCATCCAAATCTCTTTTGCAACAGCACAACCTTCACCTACCAGTTCACATCTTCTGTCCTTTGGCACTGTAATATTCCTATGTTACTGCGGCATTGTAATATATCTATGTTTCTTTAATCTGTCTATCGATGTTGTAGACTTGTCTTCTATATTATCATTCGTTAACTTTATTATACTTTATCCTTATCCGTTACCTTTCTATATAGTCAGTTAATCTTAATTCCCTTTCTCTACTTTCAGTATATTATACTTATACTTGAGATTTCTAGAAATTTATTTGATTATTCCAGACTGCACCACTAAAAATCTCTAATTGGCATAAGAAATTATTTATACTTCCAGTAAAGCACCTCTATACAGTTAATTACAGTCGTGGCCAACTCCTAACTTAAATTTCGTACCAAGGTTTAATTTCTTTCCCGCTTACAGGATCGGATTTTATTAGAGAATAGTGAAGTTGCTAAAAAAGATCAGATGGCACTTCTTATAAATAAAACAAACATATTAATTTACACTAAGACAGTAATACAATGTATACACTTAAATGATGTTACTATCATTTCCTCTCAAAGCTAAGCATCAAATTTAAAACATCATATAGGACAACTCTTAGGCATGTTATAAACATCAAAGATGTAAATCATCAAACAATTAATTATATATATATATCAAATAACTATCAGCCCATTTTACAATCTAGGAATTATCATGCTTTGACTCATAAAATCTCCAATTTTAACTTTCACAACAAAAATGTAACGCTCACTTAGCAACCAACTTCTCACACCATTACAATTCTAAATTCTATAATTTTCTTATCAGTTCTTTTAAACCATTTCAATGTAATACAACGTAAGCTCAAACTTTCATTAATATCTTTTCAATTATTCTAAAAGCAGATTCACTTCATGCTAATAAGTTTTCAATCTATTACATCTTTCAGTTCTAAGAATTCAGTCTATCCAAAACAGCCCTTCACATCATAGTTAAGAGAAAGTTTTTCAACAAAAAAATTCAACTCACATTAATTCTTTCATAGGCACAATTGCACTTAGTCATATCTTCTCTTCGGGTTTATTCTGGATCCCCCCCTCTATGTTATGGCTTGCTTTATCGCTTTAGATGCATCATGGAAACCATGTTCTCTGGAATTTCTCGCGGGGCTGGAGCTCGATCTTTCGGCATTGTAGGCACTGGGACGTACAGTCTGACGGTCAAAGCCTTGTCATCCGGGTCCTGAGCTGCTACTTGCTCTATAAGGTTTGCCTCTGGTTACCGTCCACGAATTCATCCGGGATTCCATGGATCGACCTCCCCCCTCTTCTCCTTGCGTCAAGTCTGCCGATGCATGATAGTCAATTCTTGACCCTTTTATTTTGCCTCTCACGGGACCCTGCGCGAAGTTTTTACTACCCAGATATTTCCACACCTATCACGTGCTAACTCCTTTCCTTCTAGAAAGTTCCTAATTCTATCTCCCTGAAGTGTAGTTTAATCCCTTTTTCAGCATAGCGTAACAGCTTCTGATGTATACCCCCCCCCCTTTGCTATCGACCTTGACAGCAGTGTCAGACTGCTTTGGTTACAATGGGTTTCCATTCTACCCTATACCAAGTGATACATCAAATATATTTCCGAACTCTAAGGTAATTGCCCCTAAACTTCTATTTTTAGATAGTTGTTTACTTTATTTTAGCATGTTTAATTCCTTGGGGTCTCTACAGATGGGCATTTTGTATTACTTATGTAGGTAATTCTAACATACTTCTGCTCTCTAAGGGATTTTCTTTTGAAATACACACTCATATACCAACTCTTATAGGCAGAGATGACCTACTAATGCTTCTGCCTGGTATCTCCACTTGGGCCTGGCTCCCACTGAAGAGACCTCAATAAAGGTCGAAACTAGTCTGGGTAGTGGCCCTTCCCTTAATGCATAACATTAGACATATCCGCAAGGAGATGTGTTTTGCATTATAGGAGATAGGAGTGTTGGTAGCTTGCTCCACCTTTGCAATGAGTTGCTCTGGTGCTGTACCACCTTACCCCAGTCCTGAAGATACTTTCAGGTGCAAACTTTGTTTGCTCACACTTGGATAAAGGATTAAACTAATTTTATTATACTCTAACCAAGTGAAAAATAAACTTTCAACATCTTTCTCTAAATCCAGAGTAATTTATTAAAAAAGGGTTTGCGGTAGGGCTTATATGGTAGCAAGTTTGCGGTAGGGCTTATATGTAAAATATATATGCAATATAAGCCCTACTGCAAACTTGCTACCCTTATCCGTTCTACGAAAGATCAACTCCCTCCTCTCTCGCTGCCTGGAGTTTACAAAGTACCCTGTTCCTGTAAGCTGGTGTACTTTGGACAGACAGGCAGATCAGCATCCATCTGCCTGGAGGAACACAAGTCTTACATATGTAAACATAACTATGGCCATTCAGGCTTGGCTGACCATGTTTTGGACACCACCCACAGGGTATCATGGAAGAAAACCACCATGCTCCACCACAGCAAATTCAAGAAAGAGAGACTTCTCTTAGAAGCAGCAGCAGCTCTCAGAAACCAACCAAATCTTAATAAATACAGTTGCATTAAGCTTCCGAAAATTTGGGAAACACTCGTCACCAGAGGTCCCACCTTACATTCCAGGTCACCTACTACCGCCCTCAGAGGGTGCTCCACCTAGATAGGACTTTAGTGTCACCCACATGGTTGGGCTTAGTATTGTAAGATTTGTGTGTGCATGTTACATTAATTGTTTTTGTAATCCCCGTAGATGTCCTAGTGACTAGGACGAAATATAGGAAGTATTAAATTCTATTTTCATTCTTTTTGAGTGTTGTAAAAAATCCATTAAGCCTCCAACATGATGTCTACAAACCTTCATCTCAGCCATGGCCAAACCAGATGTTAAGCTCACCCCCCCCCGCCACACACATCCAGTTATCTACACAGAAGATTCGACTCCCTCTACTCCACGTGGGGCTACCAATCTGCTGACCTTAATGGAGAATGACTGGCCTGCCTACACCTGATCTTTGATGCCAAACAACCAGGAATCTTTGACTCTGCCAAATGGGGAAAGGCATATACTCCTGACAGATGCATAGTCTTTAGAGACACTGACAACCACCCCTACCAATAAATAGATCTATCCTTGGCTTCGCTAAATGGAATCTTCAGAAAGCAAACTGAATGAGTTTGGTGAAAAACTGATCAAACCATCAATACCATCCTGCTTGTGCCGAAACACTATGCTAGATTTGTCAAATTGGTAAAAACAGTAGCCAAAACAACTATCCCTTGTGGTTTTCAGCCTCATTATACACCATGTTGGAATATGCTAGCTCTGCATGAGGAATCCAACAACCCATTAGTGGCTAAAGAACTAATAAAGCTCCTGGACAACAACAAAAGAGAGCTATCAGCCATGGAAAAACTCAACTTCTCTAAATCCAGCCAGAAAACCTAGTCCCTACTGAGAAAACTTGGAGGAACAGAACTTACAACAAAAAAAGTTGCAGAAGTGATCCCAGACCAAGTTGCATTCCCAATTAATTTCAACATCTAAGATCAATCCAAAGACCTCCAGAAAGAAACTCTGAGGCACAATTTAGTTTCATGCTCTGTAACTTCAGACCTATGTAGCCCAATCACAACAGAGAAAATCTAGGAAGCCCTACCAAGAATGACAAGGTTGCTGGAATCAAATGGCTCTTCCCTGAGTTCCTTAAACACCTTGGCCAGCATGGAATGGCATGGCTGTCAGTTCTGTACTCTACTATAATTTCTACTGGAGAACTACTAGCCCCCTGGAAAGAATCAAAGATAATTGTGGTTCCCAAGACAGGGAAAGACCCCTAGCTCCATTGGAAACCTTCACCCAATTGCCCTTCTATGCTCAGCCTACAAGCTCTTGGAAAGAATCATACTGAAAAGGATTTCCCCACTCATTGAGATGGCTCTCCCTACAGAGCAAGCTGGCTTTAGACCTGGCAGAAACCGTGATCAAGTCTTGGCTTTAACAACCTCAAATTGAAGCTGACTTTCAAAAGAATCTAGAACTCTCTTCATTGACTTGACATCGGACTATAATAGAGTCTGAATTAGAGACTTGATCTCAAAGCTCAGTTTCATTATAAAATGCAAAACAACCTTACACTTTTTAGAATCCTTATTAACAAACAGAAAAATTTGGGTCCAGATTGGAGGAAGAAAGAGAAGCCTCAGATTTCTTCAGAATGGCTTGTGCCAGGGCTCTGGTTTGGCTCCAACTCTTTTTAACATCTATATCTTGGACATTTCCTCAATAACAACCACCAAATATATGTATGCAGATGACATGGCAATACTCCACCAATTACCTTCTTTAGATTTCCTGCAGGCTGTCCAAAACACAGATCTGGAGATTCTCAAGAAATATTTCAAGCAGTGGCATCTAAAGCCAAACCTACCAAAACAGTGTCCACACCTTTCCATCTTAACAACAAGGAGTCAAACTGGCAACTCAACTTAACTTTCTGTGGTCAAGCAAGATCCTCACCTGCAATATCTGGGAGTGAATCTGGATAGAAGTTTGACCTACAAAAATCACATCCAAAGTAAAAAACAAAATAAAAATGAGAAACATCATCATCATCATCTCAAGACTAAGTGGACCTAGCTGGAGTTGCAGAGCTGAGGTACTTAGGATCTCAGGACTGGCTCTTGTTTATTCTGCTGCAGAGTACTGTACACCAGTCTGGGAAAGAAGTGCTCACACAAACATTGACTCTCAAATGAATGTAGCCATGCACACGATTAGTGGGACCCCGAAATCCACCCCTCTTCCATGGCTATCAGTACTTTCCAATACAGCCCTACCAAATATATGAAGAGAGTAGGCTTCACTAAAAGAACTGGAGAAATCACAAATAACTCCATACTGCCTCTCCATTCAATTCTCATGAATTCCCCCCCCCCCCCCCCAGAACCCAGCTGAGGTTAAGGTACCCACATTTTGGGACATAACCAGAGCCTTTTCTGGCCCAGTATCTTCAACCTACAACATGTGGAACCAACAGTGGACTATGAACTTGCCAATAAATGGCTTTCTTGTGAAAGACCTCTGCAGCTGCCAGCCTGGCTTCAACCTTCCTAGAAGGGTATGGACTATCAACAGAATCATGGTGAACCAGGGCAGATGTGGCTATCTACTGCATAAATAGAATATGACAAAAATAGTCCTTACTGTGACTGCACTCCTATTCAACAGACTATCAAACATATCATCAATGACTGTCCCCTTCGGCATTTCCATGGCGACCTGCAGGAGATACATGAAGTGTCAAAGGAGGCCTTAGCGTGGCTTTCAACACTGGATATTGAACTATAGCCGTACTCCACCATAATAATAATAATAACTGTTCAAACAAAATGTGAACAGATTCCCCCTTTCTTCTTGCCCCAGATGGCACATTATACACGCACATGGCAAAGGAGATCTTGTGGCCTTTCATGTGTGGATCAGATATAAAATAAAATAAAAGATCATGCTGTATTACACCTAGAAAAGAGACAAATATTATGGGGACTAGCAAAAGAACCAAGATGTATGAGGCACTGAGCAGGCTAAATATTAATAAAGGGTATATAGGGGAGAGGGAGTTGGATAACCTAACACTAGATGGAGGCAATATTCTCACTACAGCAAACATCATTATAACAGTCGCTCATGCTCACTAAAATAAAATGCTTCAAAAATATATCCCCCAGCAGCATGTTGTACTAACAAAGTTATATGTAATGTAATATGTGGACCCTGCATTGGAAGTGGGATAAACATGCAGAGGAGGAAGAATGAATGTGCACAAGGAATGTAAACTTCTTGTCAAAACAAAGGACCAGGAGCTTGACTTCTGTTGCAACTGAGACATTAATTTGTCTCAATCTTAATTCTGGATCAAGGTGAAGACTGCACTTCTGACAAGTTACATAAGGAAGTTTCCCCTATTGTGACCCCCCCACCTCATCAGTTATGCACACAATGTTAGGCCAACAATGATTCTACATTATAACACTGATAGGCATAAACGAATTAACAAAGAGCAATGCCCACAGTCAGATGAAGCTGTTCTGTTATAAAGTTAACTTTCACAGCAAAAAATATTGAACTTATGTGTGATTCTTTGGGAACATCCCCTTTTTGTCTTTTTCTTGTTTATGGTTGAAATAATGACTGAAGCAACTAAGGCTACATTATGTCTGTTAATTACATGCCTTCTTCAGCTGCTATGCCTCTTTTGCAAGAAAGAAAAACCAAAGCTTCAAGAAGGAAGGCCTCTGCCATTTATTTCCATATGAGACCATTTAACACCAACTGAAAAGGCTTTATAAAGACAGAATTTGAAGCCAAGCCTTTTCAACCAAAAGTGTCTTGTTGATACTGATGAAGATAAAGAGGTGCTCACCCTCACACAGCAAAAAGTATGGCCAAGAAAGTATGACCACATGAACTTGGAAGGTTCATCTAAAGGGGAAATTTTAATAAAAATGAGAAAATACTCTTTAAGAACAAGGTTATAAATGTTTTTTTTTTTTTTTTTTTTTTTTTAAATATACCAGTATCTTCAGACATTATCACATGCTTTTTTCTATGTCAAAGAAACTGACCCCAGGTGTTCATGTTTCAGGAATGAATCCTTGATGGATATTTTTAGACAAAGTAGTTTACAATTGTTTTTTTCTATAAATCATGGTACTTGCACAGCAGGATAAGAAAAAGGTATTTTTAGTTCTTCCTTAATAAATGACTGATTGTACTGCTCTAGCCCAATACAAAGAAAAATTCAGCCAATATTTCACTTGTTTTTATCGAAGCATCTGGAATTCAGGTGATATGAAGCTGATGCTGGTCGGTCTAGCAGAGCTCTTACCTAGAATTTCTGTAACTAACTGTCTTAGGATCAGCAACTACATATTTATTACATTTTAAGATAGATGAACGATACTAGATGTTTAAAAAATTTCACAATGCTATTACCAAACAAAGAAGCATTAAGTGAAAATGGCAAAATACAATTGAGAAAAATCTGCTTCACCACAGGAAATGATTCAAACAAAATTCCAGTTAGAATACTCTGATATACTTTAAACAGGAGAGAGAGAGATTTTTGTTGTAGCATAACACAACTTATGAAAATTAGTTTAGGCACCAAACGGCCAATACAGAATTAGATCACAACACAGCAACTATAGCAAATAATAAATTACCATTACCATGTGGCAATGAACTTGAGAACATGGAATATATTTGTTTTGCTGACCAGCTATTTCCTTGTTTCACATCTATTGTAAATGCGAGAGTTTTCATAGCCAGTTATGTTTATTCTGAAAGTGTAAGTTAGATATTGAAATAACTTTAAGACTAAATGCTTGTGCTTTTCAATCTCAACAATTTTGATTTTGGTGCAAGAATAAATTCTCAAAACATTTAAATGAATCAGAAAATATCAGAGCCGCCAATGAGAATTATGGAATTAAAATAAAACCTTTACTTACAGTTTAAGACACTGGGATTTTGTACAATTGCATGGTTTCCGCTGTCTTGCTTCACCACTTTCAACGGATGTCCTATCACGAAGAAAATAAGTATCTCAGTCAGCTTGAGAAATTAAATTTTTGCATAATTATTAAATACTTATTATTCTATATTTTCTAGTAATGTACATTAATAATGCATACTAATAGCAGAAGATTTTGTAATTTTGTAACAGTCGCTGTAAATGTTGTAATTGTTGGGGCGTAGAACAAATATTATGTATAAGCACATTGCAATAAAGTTTTTATAATTCCAGTCTTCTGTGATGGATGGTAGGCTGATTGCTGTTGAATGTTGTGTCCAGTGAAAGTAGTCTTTCATAAACAGAAGTAATTAACTCACCTGATGATGAATGAAGAAGTAGAACATCTAAACAGGACAATTTGTTATTTTTTTCCATTTTCATGGTAAATATAATTCGTGGATGTCAGTTGTTTATATTTGATAAAAAAAAGTAGGCAATGTGCCTTCATTATGGGGCCAGATAACAAAAATATTGTCCATATAATGAACCCAAAATCAAGGTTGAGGGTGCATGGACGAGAAAAGGATGTTTTCTAAATGTTCTAAATAAAAGTTAGAAAGTATGGGGAAGACTGGACTTCTCATTGCAGTTCCTTCAACTTGACTGTAAACTTTATTCTGAAAAATAAAATATCCAAAGTGCATAACAAAGTTGAACAGTTTTCACTATATCCTGTGGAAATGCCTTCTGGAAGTAGTTGTAATATATCCTCAAGAGGAATATTTGTGAAGAGAGATTCCATAACAAAAACCAACCATTATATCAGTGGGGTATAGGGAAACATTTTTTACTTTAAAAAATCAGAAAATTTTTTTTAAAAAAGAGTGCAAGTTGACAATCTAAGCTTTCAATAGGTGTGCTAAAAATTTGACTATTTGATAAGTAGGTGAATCTATGCAGTCAACAATTGGATGAAGAGGAATGTTTTTCTTGTGTATCTTGAGTAAACCATAAAACCTGAGAGTTCTAGCAAAATAACTTCTAAGTTTTTCTATGGTGTCTCCATCTAGTAAAGAGTTCAGTTTTTCTGAGTTATCTGCTAGTGGGATTGTAATCCAATTCTTTTCCATTTTACTTTGTCAGCTGCCTTTGCTAATGACTTATCCATTCCTCTGCTTCTTTAGAAAAACAGTCTGTGGGCGTATAAGCATGAATTGGTTTCACTGCCCAATTCCCCATCCTGATATTTGCCCACATAAATCTATTTAAAGCTGCCTTCCAATCAAGAAGTTTACCCTCAATGTTTGGCATTGAATGCTATTGCTATCCTTCCGTTCCTTGAACATTACTGCTCGAATATAATATCTTTTATTATTTGTTAGTATCTCACTTGTTTTATTCTTCTTTATCTCAGCACTAATTATGTCCATATAGTACATTTCTAGTTCTTCTGCCAGTTCCAGTTTTTTTTTTCTCATGCTGATGGTGCCTATCTTTAGTTCTACTACCTTGAGTATTTTGTTTCAGTATCTGACTTTTCATTATTCATCCTGGTTCCCTGATGAAAACAGAAGTGGCCTTGTTTTACCACGCCATGTTTCAGCTGCCACGAAGTTACTCTGTGTTATATCATCATATTTGTTTCTGGTTTAAGCCAATACAGAACACAATTTGGCTGTCTCAAATGCTAACCCATCCTTGTTGTTAGGTACACACCATATGAGGTGTGTAAGTGTTGGATCCTAATTCGTCTCAATCTATACTTTGGATCTGACATGATTACTATTACGATGTTCTTAACTAATTGATAGGTTGCAAGTTGATTTCTAATTCAAATATAAAAAAAATTCATATTTAAAGACTGCACCACTTTATATCTGAATTAGTTCAAGAATTGAAGATAAACCAACTCTCAACTATTTCTCCTTAATATGTTATTAATATATATACTGGCTGAGTATATTTGACTTACTTAATTCACCTGCTTTGGTTCGAATATTTTATGAATGGTGCAGTAAAAGAGATTCAGGCAAAATACAACTTTAGATTAACAAAAACGAACATTTAATTTTAGAATCACAAATTTTACGCTTAAATTCAAATCAGTAATTAAGATATCACAAACATTTTAACTCCTCAGATAAATTCAATCATACAACTCATACAATGGTAAATCTGTTATCTCTAATACAGTCTTCTCACAGTTCCTTAAATTCCAAATACAATAAAATCGCAGTAACACCTCTTCACAAACAAACACTTTTAAATTTACACTTCAGCTAATTTCCAAAATAGTTACTGTTAGTATAGGGAAATTCTAGGATGAAACTCACACACTTCTCTGTATAGGAATAAACCTTACCGATAATCTTCTATCTTCATCAACTTATACATATACACTTTTTATAACTGTAAACACTTTAAACAGTAAGCGGCACTCATTAAATAAATTCTTCTAAGCAATAACCGAATTAATCATCGGTCACAATACACATAAACAAACGTTGTTGCATAAAGTACTACTGATCACTCATGAAATAAGGCAACACACAATAATTCTTAACTTGAGGTTTTATATGCACAGCTGTTCATTCCTCCTGCATTCAAATAATTCTTTAGGCACTATAATTCTAAACACAGCTAACGATAAACTTCAACTTTACAGCCTCTACTACTCTAGTAACTCTGTGCTTTATTTCAAGATTCTGTGTGTCTTTGACAGGTTGGCCCTGAAATTAAATCAACTCAAGTATTGCTAGTCTATTTAGTAGTCACTCAGCTGTCTTCCGTAGCTATAATTGTTATTCTACAACTTATTAGCTAACCACCTCTCGACTAGTAGACTTTATTTATCTGCTTGAGTGACTTGCAGACTCGCTATTATCGCACTGTGATTCCCAAATGCTCCGATTCCAACCTAATGCCAATCCTCTCCCTTTTCTCTCTCTTAATCTATCTGGTCTCCCCCTAATTCATAATTTCAGCATTCATCGCTTATATATCTGTTCTTCCCGTCTAAATTATTCTCGTGATTTCTTTCTAAAACTCTTTTCAATAAACCTTCTCCTCACGTGGTGTTCCAAAATGTGCTCGCTCACTTACATACATACGTCTCCATGACAACAAAACAAAACATAATAAAATTGAGGTATTGCATAATGCTAAACTTCTACAAATAGGAATAAATAAAGAATATTTACATTTCAATTAATGTGCAGCTAAATTATCAAATACAAGTTCTTATAATATTAATATAGTAATGAATAAAATAGCTTAATAATATTTAATACAGTATTTTCATTATTAATACATATATCTTTGATTAATTAATTAAATATTAGACAAAATTAAAGTAGTTATATGAATATTAAATTGTAATATAAATTGTTTACATTAAATAATATTTACAAGTCTAGCCTTTGGGATGGAAGATCATGTTGGATTCTGAAGCAAATAATAATTACTCTATATATTCAGAATCCAACATAAGTATCCAATGAACAATTTTTCTGCATATGTAAATTAGTTAATCGAGTAGTAAAGAGAGAGTGAATCAAGCGACTTGTGAAAGTCTGAATCAACATGGCTGCCACTACTACTGAGGAAACTGGCTATATTTTGACAGGATTCAAGCTAAATTATGACTATGACTGCTTGGATTCAGAGGAAAGTGAACAAATTCAATAATGATTATGAATGTAGTGAAGTGTTTCATATCACTAAAAAATTTGACAACAATGAGGATGCCGATGACTGTGATTGCCGAAAATAAAGTCACTGATGACAATGTTGCCATACAATTTTCCACAATTCAGATGATAAAGCTTTATTTGCTCGCTAATGAAAATGACAAGGAAAAAGAAAACAAGGGCCAAATCTGAATGACCTGAGAAAAAAGGTATTTTTGCAGAGAAACTGTTTGATTTTGATGCAAATAAACATGACATTAGTGATAACTGCATTATCAAGTATCAATAAATAGCCTAAAGGAGACAGATTGTACAGGTGGAAACATGTGAACAATCATAAGGGAAAAAAAAAAAAAAAACTGCAGAAGTGTTTTATCCATTTAGAAATTTGCATATTGATGAAAGTATGGTGGACTAGAAGGGTAGTTGAGTTTTAAGCAGTTCTTTCCTTCCAAAAGACACTGTTCTGGAATTTGAAAGTGTTTGTCCTTTGTGATTATGAGACAGGTTATATACTAGACTCTATTGTTTATGCTGGTTCTGCCATGGAAGTTGTAAACTATGGCTTTGATGTATCTGGTAATGCAGTAATAACACTATTAGAGCCATACTTAGATAAAGGACTTTATTTATTTGTTAATTTTTTCACTATATAATTTAAGGAAATTACAACGTACTAGGATATACATTAAAATAAATTTTAATATATTTCAATATTTCGGAAACGTCACGTTGCCATTTTCACGAACTTAAGTACAAGACACATGCAAGTACAAGTACAAGACAAAACAGTAAGTGAGGAAGAAGTAGGAAGCTATTACTTCTACTAAAGTCTTGAGTGTACCCTCTAGCAGGCAATGTTGGTATTCTTGGGTGATTGGGCCGAAGGTCTTCTGATGTCGGTTTCCCAAATTTGAGGAAGTCTCATGCAGCCAAATTTGTTGAGGTTTGGATCGTTTCTTAGGGCTGAAGCTGATTCCATGAAAAGCCTTTCATATCTATATTTGCTACGGTGTATTATCGTGGCTTTCTTCAATCGTATTCTATGGCAGGTATCCAGCGCATGGTCAGCAAGACCAGAGTGGCTGTATTGGTGAAAATGAATGTAGTCTTTGTGTTCTGAAATTCTGATATTTGCTGTCCTGCCTGTTTTGCCAAAGTAGGACAGCTTACAGCTGCAAGGGACCTGGTATACACCAGGTAGGTCTAGGGGGGGAGGTTGGTCTTTAGTAGAGCGGATAAGGGATGCCAATTTTTTTATATGGTCTGTAACAAGAAGTTAAGTCATGTTTTTTTTAGGATTTTTGTAATTTTTTCCGAGGTGCCGCGGATATAGGGTATGGTGATGAATTTAGAGTAATTCTTGTTGTGAGGGGGAGGGGGGTTGTGGTTTACTGGTTTCAATATTTTTTGGATTTTTTTTTGGGGGGGGGGGGCATTGGCTGAGAAAGTGTTGAGAATGTGGTTTAGTTCTGTGGTTAGGGCATTCTCATTCGAGCAGATAAGTTTAGCCCTGTTGTGTAGTGTCTTAATGATTCCGTATTGTTGTTAGGAGGGGTGGTGGGATTGTTGGTGAATGTATCTGCCTGTATGGGTGGGTTTTCTATATACTGAGAAAACCAAGGTTCCATCAGGCTGGCGGGTGACTAGTGTGTCTAAGAAAGGAATGCAGTTATTTTTTTCCTCTTCCAGGGTGAATTTGATTCTGGGGTGTTGGTTGTTTAAGTGTGTTCAGAAGGAGAGGAGTGCATTAGAGCCATGTGGCCAAAATAGCGAATACATCATCTACATAGCGAAGCCAAACGGTTGATTTTTGTGGGGCAGAGTTTAAGGCTTTCTCTTCAAAAGTCTCCATATAAGAGTTGGCCAAGGGTGGGGGAGAGTGGAGAACCGATGGCTGTCCCCTCTATTTGTTGGTAGAATTTTCCTTGCCAAACAAAATAGCCTGAGTTCATTGTGAACTGAAATAGGGCTGTGATATCGGGAGGAAATTTAGCTTGGATTAGCTCTAAGGATTCTTTGAGTTTCACACTATGTGACGACAGGTTAACAGTAGTTAACCTGTCGTCACTTAGTGTGAAACCTGAAGCACTTGACGCCCTTGCACGTGGCCACAACTTCGCCATTGCGCCCAGAAGAATACCTGCTGAGGATATCATGATACGAATTGAACGCGGGATTCAACACCTTCCAAGCCACGTCGGCAACGATATTAGACTGGATGTAGCTTGTGTTCTGACCAAAGCTAAACCACCTAAAACCAACATGCCCAGCAAAGAAATTAAATCTCTATTAGAATTAAAGAAAAACAAGAAAATAACAATAAAGGGAACGCCACAGTATTGCTTAACCAAAAAGATTACACAGGTAAGCTGAACTTACCTGTGTAATCTTTTTGGTTAAGCAATACTTACCTCCCTATTGAGTACAATCCCACCAACTCACAAATTAGAAAACTCCACAGGCTCCTTAAGAAGGTCACTTCTTGGCCTGTGGAGATCACTAACAAATTAAAACCATATAACTCCATACCCCCCCCCCCCCCCCTCCATATTTATGGACTCCCAAAAATTCACAAGGAAAATGTGCCATTACATCCTATAGTGGATGGTATTGATTCCCCCACATACAAACTAGCTAAACATTTGGCCAAAGCTCTCTCACACTATACTGGCAACACATACCTTCATACATAAAAACCTCAACCCACTTCAAAGCCAGCATAGAAAACCTTACACTCAAACACACTGACATAATGGTAAGTTTTGATGTCTCCTCCTTATTCACAAATGTCCCACTCAAAGAATCCTTAGATATAATCCAAGCTAAATTTTCTCCTGATATCACAGCCCTAATTCAGTTCACAATGAACTCAGGCTATTTTGTTTGGCAAGGAAAATTCTACAAAAAATAGGGGGGACAGCCATGGGTTCTCCACTCTCCCCACTCTTGGCCAACTTTTATATGGAGACTTTTGAAGAGAAAGCCTTAAACTCTGCCCCACACAAAAACCAACCGTTTGGCTTCGCTATGTAGATGATGTATTCGCTATTTGGCCACATGGCTCTGATGCACTCCTCTCCTTCTTAACACACTTAAACAAACCAACACCTCAGAATCAAATTCACCCTCGAAGAGGAAAAAAAACAACTGCATTCCTTTCTTAGACACACTAGTCACCCGCCAGCCTGATGGAACCTTGGTTTTCTCAGTATATAGAAAACCCACCCATACAGGCAGATACATTCACCAACAATCCCACCACCCCTCCTAACAACAATACGGAATCATTAAGACACTACACAACAGGGCTAAACTTATCTGCTCGAATGACAATGCCCTAACCACAGAACTAAACCACATTCTCAACACACTTTCTCAGCCAATGGCCCCCCCCCCCCAAAAATCCAAAAAATATTGAAACCAGTAAACCACAACCCCCCCCCCCCCCACACACACACAACAAGGATTACTCTAAATCCATCACCATACCCTACATCCGAGGCACCTCGGAAAAAATCACAAAAATCTTAAAAAAAAACATAACTTCTTGTTACAGACCATATAAAAAATTGGCATCCCTTATCTGCTCTACTAAAGACCAACCTCCCCCCTAGACCTACCTGGTGTATACCAGGTCCCTTGCAGCTGTAAGCTGTC
Organism: Typopeltis vanoorti; assembly: GCF_054136105.1. NCBI lineage: Eukaryota > Metazoa > Arthropoda > Arachnida > Uropygi > Thelyphonidae > Typopeltis > Typopeltis vanoorti. Next base: position 32,139,469 of record NC_143562.1, read on the forward strand.
CTACTTTGGCAAAACAGGCAGGACAGCAAATATCAGAATTTCAGAACACAAAAACTACATTCGTTTTCACCAATACAGCCACTCTGGTCTTGCTGACCATGCGCTGGATACCTGCCATAGAATACGGTGGAAGAAAGCCACGATAATACACCGTAGCAAATACAGATATGAAAGGCTTTTCATGGAATCAGCTTCAGCCCTAAGAAACAATCCAAACCTCAACAAATTTGGCTGCATGAGACTTCCTCAAATTTGGGTAACCTACATCAGAAGACCAGCCCAATCGCCCAAGAATACCAACATTGCCCGCTAGAGGGCACACTCAGGACTTTAGTAGAAATAATAGCTTCCTACTTCTTCCTCACGTACTGTTTTGTTGTGCCTGCGTGCACGTTTGTACTTAAGTTCTTGAAAATGGCAACATGACGTTGCCGAAATATTGAAATATATTAAAATTTATTTTAATGTATATTCTAGTACTTGTAATTTCCTTAAATTATATAGTGAAAAATGCATAACCAACGTCTAAGCCTTTCCACGAGTATTTGTTAATAATACAAGTCCAGATTTATTTTATTCAAATATTTGGCTGAAAGTAGGTGCATGTGAGAGTTAAGCATCAGTTTTTTCTGGAAAACTATAAAAAGGGTAAACAAATGATTTGAGATGAATTGCTTTCTGTAAAATAGCATGACAAACATGATGTGCTTATGTTGACTTCATTTCATATGAATATTATGGTAATTATGAATAACTGTGACAGAAAGACAAAACAAAAAATTGTAAAACCTGCTTTTGTGTCAGATTATAATGCAAACATGGGGCTTGTAGATAAAAGTGACTTGCAAATGAGTTTCTCAGAAACTATCGAGATTTTCTACAGCCTACTCTACTACAACCTCTTGACCCATTGCATTTAACTGGAAGACATTTTCCAGTTATTCTGCCTTCTACTGGTGAGAAAAGCAGCTCAAAAAAGATGTTTTTGTGTGTACACAAAATTTGAATTTTGCTATTTTTGAATTTTACTATACAGTATTGAACTCATTCATAACAGTACTTCAGAGTATAAACAACACCAAGAGAGGGATTCTACTTATCAGATTATAGATTTGGGATCCTACAAAATCTCACTAAAGTATACTTCTGACAAAGACCTCCTGACCTTATGAAGTCATATTTCCTCCCTGTTATTGTTATGTGCCATCCTATTGTTTTCGACACTTGGTGATCTTGTGTACAAAAGCTCTTCATCCCACTTGGTTTCTTGTCATTTCTTTCAGCAATTGTAAATTGAAGTGAGTTGGTTTATAGTTTATTTGGCACAAAAACTACCAAGGTCATACTGTGCCATACTAAGGTTACAACTATACATAAGCATTTAAAGAAAATTGTAAACAATATGCCTGTACAAAAATTAGTTTCCACAAAGCAGCATCTACATAGAAACAGAATTGCTGCAGAAGGCATAGCAACACACAAGGTTAAAGGTTTCAATAGTACAAAAATTGTCAACAATACAAGTTAAATAAACAAAATGAGTGTACAAGACACTAAGCCAAGGAATGCAGTATCTCTACATATAGTTAAAATTATAACACGTTTTTACAGCCGTACATAAATAGGCAAAAATGAATTATTATACGACATACACGCATAAAAATAAAATTTGGCAATGTGGTATCTACATATAAACAAATTTACAAGAAGGCTACACAAATATACAAGGTGTCTTACAGCAATACATAATTAGCCAAAAAAAAAATAGTAAATAATATGTATGCACAAAAGTTAAGCTGGGCAATGCAGTATCTATATACAAACAAATTACTGCAGCATTTAAGGCAGTACATAATTAGACAACAATACAAGTTAATAAACAAAATGCACATACAACACAAACCAAGGAATGCAGTATCTACATATAAGATTACAACAAATGTTATTACAGTAATACATAGAGTTAAAGAGGAATTATTATACAATATGTATGCATAAAAATTAAGTTTATTGTGGTATTTACATATTAACAAAGTTACAAAAAGGTAACACATGGCTACAGAAATACATGATTGGTCAGAAATTAAATTAATGAATAATATATACATTAGTATGCAACTATTGCACAATATACATCACAAAATATTTTTTGTGATGTATATGTGATGTGACTAATTATGTATTGCTGTAGGACACCTTGTAAACACAGCAGCACAGCCAATATTTTGTAATATATATTTACAAAATTTAAGTGAAGCAATCCAGTATTTACATATAAACAAGATTACAGTCCAATGTGTTCATATAAATTAATTCTTTGTAAAAAATTAAAAACATCATGCAATCTGCCCGAGTCTGTCAGCATCTGCCTGAGTGTATATGGTCTAGCCAGGCAGGCAAAAATTTCATTCCTCTCTCGTGCAAAGTGCTGGCACTCTACCAGTATATGATAAATAGTGAGATGCATATTGGATTTTTCATGCATGGGAGGGTCATTAGCTCTCAGTAAATAAGAATGTGTAAGAAGACTGACTTATGCGGAGCCTAGTGAGAACAACTTCCTCTCTTTTCTTTATTCGTTGACTAGAATGCCAATACTTAATTTCAGGTTTAATGTCATATAATTTGTTTATTTGTTAATGCTTCCTGCCATGATGATTGCCATTGAGTAATTAGCTTTGATCGTATAAACTGTCTGTAGTCTGTATATGGTACTGTTAAACAGTATGCGGAGAAAGTTTAAGCTGATTTAGTAGCTGCATCTGCAGCCTCATTTCCCTTAATTCCAATGTGGCTGGGAATCCAGCACAACTGAACATCAAAATTAAGGATTTTCATTTTGTGAAACAGGTGTAACACCTCATAAATTACTGGATGTGGATTATACACAGGAGAGGAGATAGTCTGTAAAGAGTTCAATGAGTCTCTATAAATTATACACTTTTGGTAGCAGTTTTCTTTTATATGAAAAAGTGCAAGCTGAATGGTATGTAACTCTGCTATATAATTACTGCAATCAGGTGGGATCTGGTTGGAGATAATAATATCAGGAAACACAGCAGCACAGCCAACAGAGGTATTAGTTCTTGAACCATCAGTATAGATAGGCAAGAAATCAGTGTGCTGCTCTGTGTGCATTAAACAATTGGAGGTAGACAGATGGAGTATGAGATTTCTATAGCTGACAAAGTGAGAGGTTGCAGGATGGTGTGCAAACCTGCCATGGAAGGATTATGTTTAGTGTAGGCAATGTTGTCAACATTTATACCAAGAGCTTGCATAGTCTCTTTAACACGTATACAAAAAGGACATATGGCAGTTTGAAGTGTGTGGTATTGAGCTTTCCAGTGCAGAGAAAAGAGACTTGTCCATGTAGGATGATCTGGGAGAGACTATCTTTAGGGCATAATTAAGAGACAACTGTTTCCATCGAAGTGATAGAGCTGGTTCATTTGCTTCAACATAAAGATTCTGAGTGGGTGATGTGCATAAGGCACCAGTAGCTATCCATATACCCTGATGATGGATGGAATCCAACCATCAGAAGTTACTCTGTGTTGCAGAACCATAGACTTGAGAGATCCATAATCCAGCTTTGAACGTATACGTGCAAGATAAAGATGGAGCAATGAAGCTTGATCAGCACCCCCCACTCAGTAGAGGATAGAGTGCAAAGAACATTCAATGCTCTCTTGCACTTTTCTCTTAGTTGACGAATGTGTGCTAGAAATGTAAGTTTACTGTCAAAGATCAGTCCCAAGAACTTGGCTTCTGTAGCTACTGGAATAATGGTGCATTCCATTCTTAATTCAGGATCTAGGTGAAGAGTGCATTTTCGACAGAAGTGTACACAAATCCATTACTAAGAGCCCACAGAGTAACATGATCAATTGCTTGATGAAGTTGTCTTTCAATTACCTTCATGTTACGGGAGTGGCAGTAAATTGTGAAGTCATCAACATATAGAGCATTGTCTACAGTGGGAGGAAGCTGTTCGGTGATTGAGTTAATTTTAACAGCGAAAAGTGTCACACTTAAGACAGAGCCTTGGGGAACACCCTGTTCTTGATATGATCGAGATAGAGTATTTCCCACTCTGGCTTGGAAAATTCGACTGGAAAGAAAGTTTTTAATAAATATAGGAAGGTTTCCTTTAAGACTCAGGTTATAGAGGTCTTTTATTTAATATGCCATATCTCCAGGCTGTGTCATAAGCTTTTTCCATGTCAAAAAAAACCGAAACAAGGTGTTCTTGCTTCAGAAATGCATCTGTTATACTAGTTTTTCTAATGATCTAATACAAACCAAATGGTCTAAAGTTGAACAATGTCTACGGAATCCACATTGTGTATTGGAGAGAAGATTGTTGCTTTCTAAATACCAGAGAAGTGTGGCATTAACCATTTTCTCTAGTATCTTACAAAGACAGCTAGTCAGAGCAATGGGTCAATAATTATTTACTTGTGTTGGATCTTTTCCTGGTTTTAGGATAGCAATGACAATTGACTTATGCCAAGAATTTGGAAACACTTTTCCTCTGCAAGTATTCTATTGTATAGTAAGAGAAGGAGATCCATAGAAGATGATGATAGATGTTTTATCATTTCATAATGGATGTCATCAGGCCCTACTGCACTAGGGTGAGATAGTAGGAGAGCTCTTTCTAGTTTCTCCTTAAATGGCTGACTGTATGGCTCAAGAACATTGGTAGAAAAATTTAGTCTTTGTTTCTCTTGCTGTTCTTTCAGAATTAAAAATTCAGGAGGATATGAAGCCGTTGCTGAGATTCTGGCAAAATTTTATCCCAGAGTGTCTGCAATGGCTTTGGGATCAGCAATAACATTTCCATTATGGTCTAAGGTAGACAAACAATGTGTTCTATATCTGCCTTTCATTTTCCGGATTTTATCCCATACAATTTTTGGACTGGTCATTTGATTAATTGATGTAGTAAATTGGATCCACGATTGTTTTTGACTCTGATGCCTCATAGCGTGCTTTGACTGGAGCACGCTTGAAAGCTATAAGGTTTGATGTGGTGGGATATCTACGAAATATATCCCATGCTCTGTGTTGATCTTTTTTGGCTGTCTGACATTCTGGGTTCCACCAAGGCTTTGGATAGAGTGGAAACCGAGATGTTTTTGAGATGGAGGCTGTTGCTGCTTGGATAATGCACTCTGTTATATATTTTATCACTTCATTGATAGGCATTTGACTGATGGCATCAGCATTAAATTTTGAAAATGAGAGAAAGTGTTCCAGTCAGCCTGGTCCATTTTCTGTACAGGTATCCGTGTGGGTGAACACAGTTCCTGTGAAGATATCATGTAGAGAACAGGAAAGTGATCACTTCCATATATGTTTTCTTCAACGTCCACGTGAGCAGTGGAAGAATGGAAAGGGAGCAGATTGTAAGATCAATTGCAGAATATGAATGGGTAGGCATATGGAAGAACGTATTGAATTTATTATTTAAAAGGGAGAGGGTATTATTATCAAGAATTCTTTCAATGATTCACTTCGTCTATTAGTGTTGGCACTACCCCATAGAGTATTGTGACAATTAAAGTCACCCATCAAAAGTATGGGTTCAGGCAGTTGCGAGATAAGGTTATCAAGATCAATTTCATTTAACTAAGCACTTAGTGGTAAATAAATTGAACATATACTGTAATAAGAAATCCCACGGAGAAGCGAATCGCTACTGTTTCCAGAGAAGTATTAAGTTGAACTTGATGGAAAGGAATATGACTGCCCACTAGAATAGCTACTCCTCCATGAGCAGGACCACCTCAAGTTCTATCCTTGTGTACAACAGTGAAATTCGTAAAGGTAGGGTCCTCATTGGGTCTTAAGTACATTTCCTGTAGACAGAAACAGAAAGGTTTGTATTTCTGCAACAAAATCTTCATATCACCGATATTCTGGCAAAATCCACAACAGTTCCATTGGTATGTTGTTTTGCTCTGTTTTCATTCTTTGTATTTCTTTTTCATCTTTCCATTTCTGACATGCACGAGAGTAAGCTGGATGATCTCCCTGACAGTTGACACATTTAGCTTTTTTTGCACAGCAAGATTTGTTATCATGCTCTTTACTACCACATCGAGCAAAGGTAGTAGAACCACAACAGGCAGTTTGGGCATGTCCATATCTCTGACATTTAAAGCATCTCAGTGGGTTAGGGATGTACATTCTAACAGGACAGCTGAAATACCCTACTTTTACAGATGTTGGAGGCTTAGGTATATCAAAATAAGGATGATGTTCTTGGTTGGAATTAGGAACCATCCCTACATATCAGGATGCACCTCACACCTGTCACTCCTTGATCTTTAAGTTCTGAACATATCTCCTCATCAGGAACATCAAGGAGATCCCATTCTGATATCACTCCTCTACAGGAGTTAAGTGTTTTATGAGGTGTTACTGTAATTTCTATTCCACCCATTGTTGTTGCTCTCAGTAGTCTCTGAATGTTGCTGACACAATGTTTCTACAAGAACATCACCAGAACACAATTTCTTAACAGTTTTGGGAGGTCCTGCCAGTCCTTCTTAACCTTTTTGAATAAAGTAGGGTGACATTTTCCCTATTGGTTTTTCACCTGTAGCATGAATGATTAAAAATGTTGGTACATTTATGTTAGCATCATATATCTTTTGTTTCTTACTTCTGTTTCCATATGCTGTATCTACAGTATCAGCACTAGGTTGGGACTTTGTTAGGGCCCCTGAAACATTTGAGGATGAAGGATTCGTGCTCAAGAAGTTTTTGGTTCGGCACCAGAGCTCCCTACCCACCATAGAGCCACACATGGATGCCCACTGCCTGGCAAGCAATGACTGTGCTCAGAAGTAGAACGCTAGGGCTACCCCAGACACTATACCGGCACTACAGCAAGCCTAGGATCCTGACCTCAGACCATAGGGTGAGAGACTTACTGCAACACTGTTGACATTTGTAGGCAAGTCCACTAGCCGATTGATCCTGGCTGGGCCATCCAGGACCACCGTCTTGCCGAAGCAGGGGCCAAAGTAGTGCAAGACTACCAGGATCCCCCCCTTTCCGGATGTCCACAGGTCGCACTGCACGGCAAACACGGCATTGGATCCCAGTGATGGTGGTCTGGAAAAAAGGATAGTGAACGAACAGGTGCCTCACATGGAGGGGGATTGAAAGTGGGTAAGTTCCTTTACGTTGTCCATCCAACTCTTTTTGTGGTCTTCCTTTCCTTCTCATGACATCAATCTTCCACAACATAACTTCCTTTTTCAATTTCATCTGCTCACATAATATGTCCAAAGTACATTAATTTCTGTTTAGCGATCATTGCCTGTCAGGACCATTCTGTCTTTCTTCTTAATAATTCAGCTTTCACATCTATACATCATTATGGGAAATACCATTTCTTCGACAATTCTAACTTTTATGCTCTTACTCATATCTCCTCTGTCTTTCATAATTTTTGTTAGGTTTAACACAGCTTTTTTCCTCATGACCATCCTTCTTTTAATTTCATCTTCATGTTTATCATAATTTCTTATTTTGGATCCTAGTAAATCATAACTTTCTATTATCTCTATTTTATCTCCATCTATTATAAATTCATCTCAATTACCAGAAGCTATCATTTTTGTTTTGTTGATGTTAGAATTAAGACTGGCTTTGTTGTTTCCCTCTTAAATAATAGCATCAACCATTCCTGATCTTCATTAGTTTTTGCTATAAGGTGTTGTATCATCTGCACATCTTAAATTATTTATTTTTCTGCCACCAATCTTAATTCCAGCTGGTTCTTTGTCTAAGTTAGCCATTCTCATAATATATTCACTATAAATATTAAAAAACTAGGACAACAGTATACAATCCTGCAGATTCCCCTTTTCCACTTGAACACTGTCTGTTTCTCACAAGACTGTTTTTATTGAATATCATCAGGAAAGAATAGCAGCTAGTATGCTGCAAACTTCTAGAGGAATGTAAACAATTACATATAAGAAACAGATTTTATGTGTTATATGTTTACTTTTATTCTCAGGACCACTAAAGAATAAAAAAAAATGTTCATTACTATATTAATTTAATTTAACAGTTTATATACATTGTTAGGTATATAAACAAAGTAAGAGTTATGCAGTATTTGTTATCTATCACATTCTATGTAATAGTAGAAGAGCAACAGAAACAATGTAAGATCAATGTTAAAAACTGAAAGCCTAAAAAAATAAATAAAAAATAATAAATTTTCTTGCTTTTGTAACTTTGCCATTAGTTCCTACTGTGTCTAGATATTATTGCTCACCACCATGAATAAATAATTTCATTGTGTGCTGTTTACTTAATCAGTTACTTTAATTGTGTTTACTTTCTAAGAATCCAAACAAAAATTACAAATAAATTTAGTGTGGGCTATGTAATAAACTTCTTCCCATGACCCTAACTTAGAGTAGCAGTTAGTGCTGAAAATCAAAGCTAACAGGTTTAAAAGGTTTCAATTCCATGAAAGGGGCCTCACGCCATTATCACCACCATTTCTACAGTTGAGAAGTGATATGCCACATCATTATGACAAGTCAGACTAGAGACCATGAGTTAAATGTTGTTTCATGCAAAATTAAATGGAAGAAACAGTGGCTTTATAGAGAAACTTATTTTTGGAGTTTGCATCAGCAATAAAGCACTTACTTAATCTCCAGCGTTACTTTGTCCAAGACTTTAGGAGACTACTATTCTAAGATCACCTTGAGGCAAACAGCCAATAGGCAATATATGTATAGTAGCCTTAGAAAGGGTGCACCCTAGATTGTAGTCTCCCCCCCCCCCTCCCCAAGCTAAAAAAAAATTCTTTATAAAATTAATGCTAATGCAGTAGCTCATTATAGAACACAGCATACATTAGAAATGGGGAGGGGATGAAACAGTCAATTACCTGTTTTTTTTTAGATCTTTTGATTCTTTATCAACCAGATGGATGTTGTCATAGAATGTTACATTCATGCACAGTCCAATTACTCATCCTTGTCACAAAAAAAAAAAAAAAATAAAAAAAAAAAAAAAAATAAATAAATAGGACTATTAATACCTTAATTCATTCTGCCCATAGGTTCTATAGATGCCTTACTACAAAGCATCAAAAAAAATTTTAAATTGACATTTTTAGCAAATGGTCTCTGCACGACCCTTTACAATAAAGCATCCTGCTTTTCTGCTCAAGAAGAAACTAACTGCATTTCAATTCCACATGTAGAGGGAATATTAGAACACACTGCTAAAATTCTTGGGCCTCTCCACATTCATGTAGCATTTTGTCCTGTCCAGAAAATTTCTACATTTCTTCCTTCACCCAGTGACAAACTGCTCCTGTTATACTTTTCTGGCATCTACCAGATTCCTTTCTCTTATATGGCTTATCAAATTTTGAACAATCAAGAAAGATCCATCTCTGTTGTTCACAAGGAACATAAAATATACATGAACTTGAACCATCTGGACTTGTGGAATATGCTATCTCCTCTAAACACAGGGTCCTTTGGAATAATACTAAATTCCTGCACAAGAGTCGATTTCTTATGGAATGATTTTGTAAAAGCATGATTAAATCATCCTAATTTGAACAGGCCCAGTTCTTCTCATGTTCATTTCCCTTAAAGGAAATAATCTTCAATCTGCTAATCTTTCCTAGTTTAATTTTAAGAATTAATTGACCCTTGTTACCTTAATGAAGGCATTAGAAGTTCCCCGATCAATTTTTTTTCTGTTATGATATTCTGTTCATTTGTTACACTAAAGATGAGTATGAAACATGGGCAAAACTTTTATACCACTAAATGGTGGTATAAAAATGGACTAAATGGTCCATTTTTCAAGTAAGTTATCAATATTAATTTATTTATATCTATGTCAGTCAACATGACACAGATAGTCAATTTTGTTCCTATTTTGAAATAGATATTTAGACTCCACATCAACTTTCAACTACACTATAATGAACTATTTCTTTGGTTCTGCCTATCTGTTATAGCATATGTTTGCTATAATTATCAACATAATGGATCATGGGATTCCCTAATTATGTGTAGGAATGCAGAAAAAGTGAAAAATTATTTGTATTAATATATTTATAAAGTGGAAGATTTAAAGTTATTTTCTTTACATGGAAGAACATTATATAGAAAAAGTACTTCTAGATAGTATTTCTAGAGAAGAGCAGACATATTTTGGAAGGTAAAAACTACTTCTGATAATGTAATTTCCACATTTTTCAGTGTACAGCAACCATAATGTAACATTTAAATTTCTTAACTTACCCATTTACATGATGTCTGAGAGAGTGAGGAGATGATACAGGTGGTGGCATCGTATGTTGAGAAAAACTTTGACTGGTCGCAGCTGCAGCAGCAGCAAGGGGGATAAAGCTTGCTGGCTGAACTGACGATACAGTGTTTGTTCCTGAAACAGCTGGCAATATGTTTTGCTGAACTGGTTGTATTACCATTCGAGTTCCCTGAACTCCTGAAGTTTGGTTATTTTGCTGCAGCTGGAAACAAGAAAAATAAATTAACATTGCACAAGTCACATATCAAAACACAGAAAGTCTTTTTCACTTTCTTCTGCCAAAGGGGGATTGATAATGAGTATAAATACTGTATTAACTATGCATCAAACTGAACAATCTTTTTGTGGCCATGGTAAATGCTTTGTAGAAGATTTAAAACAATGCACTAGCATTAGCAGCCTCCTGCACCAAAGTGGCATACATTATCACACAAATGCTAACTGGTCAAACAGTCAAAGTTCCCTAAAAGATTAAACAAGAAGATGAAACCAAAAATTAAGTTCATGCTGAAAGAAGAGAATGAAGATAGTTTTGAAAGAAAATTTTCCTGGATGTGTTTATTGAAATGGAGATTTTTCAATCTTGGTCTATATAAAACGTCTAGACTTAATCTCTGTAGTAATCTACAGAGATTAATATTGCATGAATCCTTACAACATCACTTTTCGTCAATATTTTAGGACATTAAACCCAAGAAAATGAAATGAAGCACTCACAAGAACCTCATCACTAAAAATCCTTTTCTTTCAAAATGTTGCACAATAATACTCACAAGACAAAGTATAAAGGTAGCACCATTCTAGTCAAAAATCTCTCCACAAATGGGAATTTTGGAGTTTCCAGCAATATAAACTGAAGGAGAACATAAAAACTGGTTCTCATTTGGAGTGTGGTAATATGAGAATATGAACTACAGGATTTTGATTAATCCTACTTGCATTTTTTCACATATACACAAAAAGACACCAGTCACTGTCAGTACAGTTATATGGACTTATTCCATATTAGTTCCCCCCCCCCCCCCGACTATGAATTCATTCATTATGATATCTTCCCTGTATGTCCATGTTTCTATTTTACAGAGAAGAGTAGACCATCAAGCATTTAATCATTCTCAGTCTAGTTTATATATATATGTGTGTGTGTGTCTATGTACTTGATGTGTATGATTTACATTCTATTAAAAGTAGCCATTTTAATTTTTTCTTTCTGTCCTAAATAAGTATAGGTGACCTGTTGTATAATTTAATTTTTCACTTAGATTTTTAACATTGCGTTGTACCTTTCTCTATTTACTATCAAAATGTCACCTCTTCTGGAATTTAATATCAATTTAAATTTAATTCCTTCTATTACTTCAATACTTACAAAAATTTCATAACTGTAGAGATTGGGTTTTGTACTTGCTCCCCTTCTCTTCAATCTAATATCTTTTTTTATAGCTGGAAAATTTCAAACCGCTCTTTTTGTTAAGTTTTTATCTTAAAAGTTTTATTCTACCATATGTGGGAAATCAGCCTAATGCCATTCTTTTTAACAACTTCTTTATTAATGTTTCTATAAATTTCTTTTGATGAATGCTATCAAATCTTTATTGTAATCTAAAAAAACAAAGATAAACTTCATTCTTTATTTCCAGTTTCTTTCTAGGATCATTCTGACATCGAACATACCCTCTCTTGTTTCTCTATTTATCATAAATCCACTTTGGATCCAATTTTATTCTCTGCAGCATAACTCATAACAGCCGTTTTGTTATGTGGCTCATCAGGTTACTGGTCTATAATCTACATTATACTGGCCAATAATTTTTTTTTTTTTTTTTTAGGAATGTTTATGAAGATGGAATTTGTGAGTTCATCAAGAAGGTATTCTGCTGTCATAAATGTGGTTCAGAAACTTTTTTTTTTAGTTTATCAATTCCATTTTCTTCTAGGTCGTTAAAATAAATAAAAATATATTTTTCTAGTGCAAATTATTCTAGAATAAATTCCTTTAGGTAGATCTGATATCATGGCACTAGGAAGTCAATAAGAATAATTAGATTCTAAGATAATAATTGAACAAGCTTCTTAATAGCAAAATAGCAACAAAGAGAAAATTTTTGGGAGAAACTTCTAAAGTTTCTCTAGACAACGTCCTAAAAGCTAAACATAAGATAGTGAAATGTCTACTTGTAAATTAATTTCACTCAGTACATTATTTATTTTCATTCCAGTTTCATGCAGATTTTTGTTTATGTAGGACTGATTCAGTGCTTATGAACCTGCATTATTTTAGATCTGAACAACTATTAAATAGATAGAAATCATAAATCCATCTAATCACTGCATACTGTTCTCACATTTGGGATATAACAGAACAATAAAGCTAATTAATGGCCTATCTTTCACATTTCACTCTAGATTGCTGCCACTTGTATTTTTTATACAAACATTTCAAGGTCAGTGTTCATCAGAATGTCATACATCTACTAAACGCCTCTTCAGAATTCAGCTCCAAACTTACAAAAAATTTATTTATTTTTTTTTACTGCTGTCTTTTGGAACAGCTCCCCCTTTTATGCATTTCCAAAATGACATATATAATAATTTGCAGGTCCTCAAATCCACCCATAGCAAGTTTCTTCTTCTTCAATTTTCCACCCATCTACACTAATGTGCTACAGGTTGAACAGGCTCTCAAGTATTTGATTACTATATATAGAACCATATATATAACATCCATTTCACAGTACGATGGAGGAAAACACATGCACTTTGAACAAATAAGTTCACTTACAATGAGCCATGATGCAGCATGCATTTGAGGGAGGAATTAGGAAATGCTACCAAAATATCCTACATGGATGTATTTCCTATTCAAAAGCACATGAGTTTATTCCACATATGGTATTTAGGCTCTTTACATGTTTTGGTTGCCTGCTGACAAATATCTCATGGCATTATTTACTATAAGCACACTCTGATGAATCAATAAAATTTCCCACATTTCTTGTGTGTGCATGCATGCGCATTGTATCTATGTGAATTTATCACAATTTCTAAGCTAAGTTCACGATTATTATTATATCTGCTTTATTTTCCAAAATTTTCATGTTGTCCATTACTCTGGGATTGATTTCCTACCTACTATATTAAATTCCTTGAAAAGAACAATTTTTTTCCTTTTACATCATATCAGGCTTTCTTTCTATTAACTCAAACACATTCCTCTACTTTTCTTTTTATACCACTGACAGCATCATAAATGTACAGATAAAATGTATTATTAAATATTTCTTTGTGAAAATTTTCAATATTAATTTACTTAAAATTATCATCCATTACTTTCTCTTCATCTAAGTATTAAATATACAGTTATTCTTTCTTTAGTTTCCCTGTATATTAAATCTTTTCACCAATTAGATCAACATATAATTTGTAAAAATTTTCCAATAGCTTCATCTTTTTTTTTTGATGCTTTGCATACTGATGCAGCTGCCCCTCACCTTCAATTTTTAAATGTGAATTGAATCCCATCCACAAAAGGCTGTAAACTTATATCAGTATTAGTAACAAGCTAAGGAAATACTGCTCTAGAGACATTATTTCAAGACATCTTGGGTCTCTTAGCACGGTGGTGGTCATATAGCAGATGATGAAATTCATCAAAGTTCACCAATAAATGAATACTGAAGTTGTTACAGCAACTGTTGTTCAATCTCAGGGTTTGACAAAAACAGCGAGGAACATTGTTTTACGAGTGAAAATGCAACAAAATTAGTTTTGATTACATTCTACTAACATAATGAGCTTTCAAGTTTAAACCAATAATAAAATTTGAACAGTACAATCTCAACTTGTTAGGCTATTCTGGTTTGTTTAGTAACTAAGTTGATCACAAATGCAGTAAATATGAGAAAACTGGAATGGGATCAGAATCCTTCTTGCTTCACCACATCCTTTTACAACATTAGGAGGTTCTTTCCTAATTACTTACCTAATATGACACTTAGGAAAACTTCCTCAGTGAATTTTACCTTTGCATTAAATAATTTCTTTATTATTTGTTAATTAATTCAAAATCTTGAAGAGAAGACAAACAAATGCTTCATAACACAAAGCAACATAAGAAATTTATTCCAAAAACAAATTTTTATTTAAGACCTCATGATACCTTACTAAAAGCAACTCTTTAAAGAAAGTTAACTGTATCACATAATCCCTTGACAGCTGTCCAGATGCACTTTTGTAATTTTGCAACTTTCTAAATATTTTCAATATAATTAAATGATTTATTTTTTTGTTGCTCCTACCCAAGAAAGGTTATTTGCAAACCTATAGTACATTTCATAACATGGGTGGGCTAAGGATTTTTTTTTTTTTTTTTTTGTATTTTAATTTATATTTTACTGGAGCATCTGACCTAACATCCAGTCTTCAACTTCACACGGTAGGCCTCACTGATATCCACTGGATAATGAATGAACTAGGATGGGATGGGATGGTAATTTAGGACTTCATTGACCAAACTATATTCAGTATTGGCTTAAACTAGAAATAAAGATTATGGTATAACATAATGAAATTTCATGCCAGCTGAGACACTGCCTGGTTAACAGTGTCATCCTGCTGTTCCCATCAGGGAACCATGGTGAACAGTGAAAGGTCAGCTAGTGAAACAAACTCAGCGTCAGTGGAATTGAAAATAGGCACAAAAGAAGTATCAAAAGAAAATAAGTCAAAATGGCAGAAGAACTAGAAGTATCATGTGGACATAACCGACTTTATGAAGACTCAAACAGGCAAGAGCCTGCTAAATAACAAATACAGAATGTTATATTCAAGCAGCAGTGATCAGGAAAAGGAAAGAGCAGTGATAGCATTCAACACTCAATCAAGAAAAATGGGAAAGTTGGTCGTTCTTGGAGATCTAAAAAGCATGATAGGAAATGAATCCCACACAAACAGAAATGTTTGGGAACATTTGTAGAAAAGAGCAAAGCTAATAATAATGAAAGTGCTTGCTAGATTTTTCTTAGAGATATAAAGATGTGCACAAATTCATATGGGGGGAGAGAGAGAGAGAGAGAGAGACAACTAAGAAAATAAAAGTTTTATTCACAATAACATTGTGATTAACATTTTTTTTTTTACTGGTTCTTTACTGGTATGCAAGAGTATACTGTGGATTTGAAATAATAAGTGATCAGCAGTTAGATTTAAATAGGATAAAAATAAAGAAACTTTTTAAAATGACTCTGAAAAAAAAAGTATATGACTCTGTTAATGACAATTTTACCATGTAGGGGGCCTTAGTAGTAAAATTGGTTTACTATTACAAGGATAAAAAAATACAAATCTCATGATGTATGCATCTTGAAAGTTGACATTAACTAACTCACTAGTGCGTTCGATGACTTAGTTTAAAATATGGTGGCTGCTCTTCTAAGCACGACACCCAGACCAGTACTTAGGTCATCTGCAGACATTTTGTTGCTCACACGTCACACCTGAATGGTGCAGTGTAGGACAGAGGGAGGGAGCATAGTCTCAACTGCTGCCTTGATGCTTCTGTTCTAGTGGCCTCATCGCCAGAGCAATCGCACCACAACAGTACAAAAGCAACTCACTAGCGCCGCCTTTCGACGAGAGGCACAAATGGTATTGTTGCAATGGTTAGACAGGATTATGACTTAGAGGCTTTCTGCCATAATCCCATGGATGGTCACTCGACCAAGCACAAGTACCAAGTGTCCAAACCTGCAGTTCCTCTTGTACACAGCAGGATTATTATAGCAATGACTAGTCATCAGTAGGGAGGACTCTCTCAGTACTTTACCATCGCCTCGCATTAAGAACATAAAGACGCTCAGTTCATATGATTACCATAGCATGACCATTAGCCATACTCGCCAGTACAAAATCAATACCTATATTATTAAGATTATAGCCACTGAGTTTGTACTGTCTTGTTCGCTGACCTTGTCGCCAACGCCAGGTCAGTGCCAGCCTGGATTCATCCCAAAACTTGCACCTTATCTGTATCATTCATTCCATATATTTGACCAAGCACATGACTATTATTCACTCTCATCTTAACCTAACTTATTCATTACCTTAAATCTAACTTACCACTAGTTGCTAAATTCCCAACTAGTCCTACCTGAGAGTTTCAAATATACTTTCAGTCATTTCACAGAGTAATTCATTAGGGATCCGATTGTCTCATCGAGTCCACCAAACCCAATCCAACAAGCACATGAGACCTGAAAAAGCTTTGAAATGAAGGAAAGAATACTTAAAAGGAATAAGAGATATTAAATTTAATATAAAAACTGAAGATAATGATGTAATGACCATCTAGAATAATTACTTCGAAAGATTATTAAATGAAATAAGTAGTAACAGATAATATTCAAGAGGTATGCAATCAGGATCACATAATCGTTGAAGCAGACAGTCATTCAAAACTACAAAAGTGGAAGAGCAGAAATGTTCAAAGAATGAGATATAAATGATTTACATTTGTACCTCAATATTTCAGGTTTTACAGTGTCTGCACCGCCTATTTCAGCAGATCTGGTCAGAGGATCAAATTCTAGATGATTGGAATAGAGCTCTCATAACATCCATCTACAAAAAGAAAATAGAACAATGTGAGAATTACAGAAGAATTTCCCTACTGAGTATACCAGATAAGATTTATGAAAGCATACTTAAGAGGCTAAGGAAAACAGTGGAAAGGGAAACAACCTAGAGAACAAGCTGGATTCAGGCCAAACAGAGATTTCCACTTTTCAACAAATAGTGGAGAAGTCATGGGAATATAACGAGGATCTGCATTTATAAACAGATCCTCAAGAATGGTTAACAAAACAGGTGTACGATAACAAGAAGTCAGGAAAAAGACAACCCAGAGGAAGCCTAAGATCTAGGTGGATTGATGCAGTTGGAAATATAAAAACCGACAATATTGTAGCTCTAACAAATTATAAACCAATCTGGAAGAAGAATGTTGATAAGAGATGGTAATCATGTAAACTTAACAAAGGTGTAGTACTGTCACAGTATCTTGCACACCCCTTGAAGGTGTGTATATGTTATGGTTAAAGTGATAAATCCACTTAAGTATAAAGAGCTAATAAGCTTCATTTCGGCAATGAAAACATTACTTAAATTAAGGGGATATTAAATCCCACATAGTTTTAAAACCGAATAAGAAACTCAAAGATCGGAATCAGAGAGTTTCTTGCCAAATATAGTAAACTATAAAGTATCGGCGATACTAGCGTTAGCCAATGCAAGTGATCCTAGTACGTAGTACAATACTGGGCAACTCGTTGCAAGTAATTAATTTAAGTAATGTTTTCATTGTCGAAATGAAGCTTATTAGCTCTTTATACTTAAGTAACTTAATGGTTGCACCTGTTTGGAAAACTCGTTCGCAGAGTACATAAGTCCTTTTCGCTATACACTTTGGTATTAGGTCTAGCTACTCACTGATGAAGCCTCAAAAAAGGCTGAAACCGGTCTGGGTAGTGACCTCCCTCCATAATGTAATAACAGCATACATTTCCTAGGAAATGTGTTTTTACATTATGGAAAATACCTAAGAAGAGCGATCTGGACTTCCCCCACCTTTGCAACGAGTTGTCTGGTATTGTACTACGATCACTTGCATTGGCTAATGCTAGTGTCGCCAATACTTTATAGTTTACCATATTCGGCAAGAAACTCTCTGATTCCGATCTTTGAGTTTCTTATTCGGTTTTAAAACTATGTGGGATTTAATATCCCCTTAATTTAAGTAGTGATAAATCCAGTTATTATTAATAATTACCGGTTAAAGTGAATAATTAGAATTAATCACTTTAACCGGTTAAAGTGAATAATTCCTAGAGGAGTCTGGTAAATGTAATAAAAACATGTTTACAGGTTTTATATATATAGGTTTTCATTAAATTTCCTTGCCTAGGGGCATCAACACTCTCGGACTGGCCCTGTAGATAACCATAATTGACAAGCCCTGGAAGATGTACTGATTACTATGTTAATAGGAGAGGTTGCTTTTTTTCTTATTTACATCAGTCGTTACTAAGTGTGTACATTTCTCCACATTTTCATTGATTTTATGTACCCATAAGCATAATGGGAGATTTAGAAATAATGAGAACACGATTTAAAGACCAAGTTAATATGTTGAGATCGAAAAAAGTGACAAATAATCAGTTATTTATAACAGAAGAGTATTATTCGTTTTTAGCGAAAGTTAAAAAGAACAAAAATAAGGTTTCCGGCTAAACAACTGAAGATTATCAACAGTTATCAAGATTTGATATCATAAAAATTGGAAATGTTGACAAACTCATCGTACCTGTTAAA
Organism: Typopeltis vanoorti; assembly: GCF_054136105.1. Lineage (NCBI taxonomy): Eukaryota > Metazoa > Arthropoda > Arachnida > Uropygi > Thelyphonidae > Typopeltis > Typopeltis vanoorti. The sequence continues at coordinate 32,158,177 of NC_143562.1, forward strand.
AATGAAAGAGATCCGATTATGTATTACACTTTCTTGGAGGAAAACTTTCAGTTAATTCATGACACTCATATTGCCATCGGCCATGAAGGATGAAACAGAATGATGAAAGAGCTTAAAGAGAAGTATAAGAACATCACAGTTGAAATTGTTATGATATATTTGAATCTTTGTGAACCCTGCCAAAAGAAATTGAGCATTCCAAAAAAAGGGCTCATTGTTAAACCAATTAAAAGCAGTGAATTTAATTCTAGATGTCAGATTGATTTAATTGATATGCAGTCACAAGCTGATGGCGATTATAAATTTATAATGGTTTATCAAGACCATCTTACGAAATTTGATCAATTTAAAGCTTTGAAAACAAAACGAGCTGCAGAAGTTGCACATCATCTATTGGATGTATTCACAATATTTGGAGCCCCATGCATCTTGTAAAGTGACAATGGCCGGGAATTCGCGAATAAAATTATTGAAGAAGTCTGTGGAATGAGTTTAAGATTGTTCATGGGAAACCATGGCAAAGTCAATCACAAGGCTCGGTTGAAAGAGCAAACCAAGACATTGAAAAAATGTTATCCACATGGCTTGAAACAAATAAAACAACAAAATGGTCAGAAGGGATAAAATTTATTCAGTTTATGAAAAACAGAGCACATCACTCAGGAATATATCGCAGTCCCTATGAAGCTATGTTTGGCTGTAAAGCTAAGGTATGTTTGAAAACATACTTACCAGTTGATACCTTGTCAGAAATCATGAGTGAAGAAGATTTCGAGATGATATTAAAAGATCAAACTAATAAGGATGTTGAATGTGAGAAGATAATCTCAGAGAGGGAAAGCGGTATTAGGACAGAAAACAGTGACAATGTGGTAGTGGAAATAGATGATATGAGTGATGACTTATCTGTTGGAGATCCAAACAAAAACAGAAATAAGAGTGTTAGCCAAATCGAAAGAAAACAACACTTTTCTGAAACAGGAACGATCGACAAGGAAGATAACAAAATAAAAAATATAACTAATGTTGAATTAGAAAATAATGAAAAAAGTAAGGAAAGTACTTCTTTTGCAGTCAATGAAATCACAGAAAAAATTCAAGAATCTTGAAACTCTGCTAAGCAGTCACTTAAGAAGCAAGCTGAAAAAATGTTAAGGCTTTCAATGACTAAGTTTCCAAATTGCAAATGTAGGAGAAAATGTTTGGATAAGAATTCCAGAAGTATACAGTGCTAAGACCGATAACCGGAATATTATAGCTGTTATAATTTCTATTGAGAATGAAAACTTATAAAATAGGTAAAAAATATGGTATTTTAAACCAACTCTATTCGAGGAAAGAATTTACCGTTTGTAAGGAAACTTTTATTTCAGTTAATGAAGTTGCTGATATTGAGATAAGTCTAAGAGAATGTGTCTCCGCACGAATTCTAATTTAGGTGATTATCTCCTTTTCTCTCTGCTATTAAATAAAATATTTTTTATAAAACATGTTTTTATTACATTTATTAATTTTATGTTTTTATTAATTCCTCTAGGAATTATTCACTTTAACCGGTAATTATTAATAATAACCGGATTTATCACTTTAACCATAACATATATACATATATCAGGAATTTGATAATGATTAAATGAACTCCTTGATGGTATTTCCAATGATTCTGAGTGCCATGCCAGTGGTAGCGTAGCTAGTAGGGCCACCCCAGCCAGAAGTCAAGGAAAAGTTGCCAGATTAAGAAAAACAACCTGGTTCTCCAAGTTGGGGGTTGAGTAAGAGGCCAGCAAACTGTTCTTGTAAAAAAAAAAGAGGATCCCGAGGCATTCATTAGAAACAATAAACAACAACAACAGAGAATAATGATAAATGATTCAGAATAATGGATATACTGAATATTGCTACTTCGAATATTTGGATTTTAGCCAGGAAAGAAACAGATAATGTTTCTTTCCTGGAACAAGAAACAATGTTATTAAGGACAGAAATGAAAGATTATATAATGATATAGAGTGGTACAGAGCAGAAATGAGGTATATAGCTATGATTATTCAAAAATGGAAGATCAGAATTAAAAGCTACATTTTTATTAATGAAAGAGGCTATCTAATGGTAATGTGAATATATGCTCCAGAGGGAGTAAAAACAAATGAAAATGAAACATTTTACAATGATTCAGATTAGCTAATAAGATGCTGTAATAAAAACAATTATCTGATAATTGCAGTAAACTGAGAGAATTTTCACCATTCTATAAAAATATACACAGAGTGCCAGAGGACTAAGATCAAGAACAGACTATATAATTATTAACAAAAAGTCATCTTCACAAGTAAGAGGCACAACAGTTTTGTAGAGACAATTTACACCCACAAAAGTTTATTACTAAACCTATAGTACATTTGTACTGTGAGTGGGTAAGGATTTTTTTCCCCATTTTTGTCACCATCACCACAGTTAAAGATCAGTACTATCAACATAAGAAGCCTGAATGGCAAAGAAATGGAGCTAGCGGAGGAATTAGATAAGTACCAGATCAACATAATAGGGGTGAATGAAACAAAAAAGACAAAAACTGGCGAGATCTTTCTGAGCAATTAATACAAAATGTTATATTCAGGCAATGACGAATGGTAGGCAGTGTCAAGTAGAGTGATTAGAATGGGAAACTGGACAATGAGACGTATTTGTACCTATGGTCCCACAGAAGGTTCTACTAAGGTAGAAGTGGAGGAATTTTTTTAGGCTTTAGAAAAAAGCTACTGACACAATGAAAAAGGAAAAGTTGGTTCCTGTTGGGGATCTAAATAACAGAGTAGGAAATGATTGTCAGACATTCAAAAATATTTTGGGAAAATTTGGAGAAAAGAGCAAAGCTAATAATAATGGCAAATATCTGTTGGATTTCTGCTCAGGACATGGACTGGTTATTACTAACACCATGTTTCAACATAAAAATGTGCACAAATTCACATGGAGAGAAGAGGCTAGGAATAAGAAAAGTCTCATTAACTATGTTATTGTTGATAGTGATGTTTTCTTCCTGGTGCAGGACACCAGAGTGTACAGAGGATTTGAAATTGGAAGTGATCACTATTTAGTCTTGAGCAGGATAAAATTGAATTTCATATTGAAAAGAATGACATATAAGAAAGTTTTAAAGCGAATAAAAGTTGAGCAGCTCTCAGATGTGAACTGTAGACTAAAATACACAAAGATTATTGAAGGAAAAATGAAAGAGTTTGAGAAAAGGAACTAAACCTTGGAGATTCAGTGGCAAGCCTTGAAGAAAACCATGATTGATTCAGCTAGAGATGCATGTGGTGAAGTTATCTGCAAGGATAGAAAAATTAGAACTTCGTGGTGGACACAGGAAGTTAAAGAGACAGTGAATGAAAAGACAAAAGCACATCAAAAGTTCCTGGCAAATAAGTCAGCTTGTGCTCTTAAAGAATACAGAGACAAATGCAAGAAAGCTAAACACTGTGTAAAACTAGCTAAACAAAAGTCATGGGAGAACTTTTCCAAGAATATAGAAAATAAATATCAAGAAGGTGGCAAAATATTCTGGAGGTTATTGAAGAAGTTTAGGAATGGAGGAAAGAGTTCTGTAAAAGGAGTTAGAGATGATAAAGATGACATGAAAATAGCAGAAAAAGATATCCTTGAAGTATGGAGTAATTACTTTGAAAAACTGCTAAATGAAACAAGCAGTGATGACAGCGCAGTGATAAAAAAACACTGACCAGGCATTCAGTCAGGAATACATATCCATACTTGAAGTAGAAAAAGCCATCAAAGGCTTGAAATGCGTAAAGGCAGTAGGAGTAGATGATATTCGGCCAGAGATGCTGAAGTATGGTGGTATAAAAGTCTTACAGTGGCTACGCTGCATAGTTCAGAATGCCTAGACAGAGGGACGAATTCCAGACGATTGCAGTAGAGCTCTCATAGTACCCATATATATAAAGGGAAATAAAACAATGTGAGAATTACAGAGGTTCCTGGTAGGATCTATGCAAGTATACTTGAGAAATGGTTGAGAAGAATTGTGGAAGAAAAGCTTGGTGAAGAACAAGCTGGATTCAGGTCAAATAGAGGCTGTCAGGATCAGATCTTCACTTTACAACAAATAGTGGAGAAATCATGGGAATATAACAAAGATCTGTATTTAAGTTTTGTCGATTTGGAAAAGGCAATATGACAAGGTGTCAAGAGAGAAGCTATTCAATATGCTACAGTTATATGGTGTCAATGGGACATTATATCAAGCAATACTTAATCTTTATTTGAGTTGTAAGTCAGCAGTTAGAATTGAAGGAAGTACAGGAAGATGGTTTAATGTTAAATCTGGTGTGAGACAAGGATGTTCATTATCCCCTCTGTTATTCATTATCTATATGGATCACATTATGAAGGAAAGTGGTATTAAACATGATATCAGAATTGGAGATGTTAATGTCAGCTTTATGCTGACGATGTTATACTTCTAAATAAATCCGCTACAAGTTTGCAACATTCCCTGACTAAATTGAATAACTGTTGTAATAAATATGGTATGAAGGTCAGCAATATAAAGACAAAGACAATGAAAATATGCAGAATCATTGAAAATGTCAACTGTGTTGTGAATGGAGAACCTGTGGAACAAGTAAAACATTTCAGCTACTTTGGCACAATTTTTACTGAAGATGGTAAATTAAATATAGAAATAGACAACAGAATCAGCAAAGCTGGTATGGTGGGAAGTCAATTGAATAAATTCATACATATGGAATAAGAGAGAAATTAGTCGAAACACTAAATTAGCTGTATAGAAGACAGTGTTCAAACCAGTTTTAACTTATGGATCTGAGAACTGGGTCAGAAGTAAAACACTTGACCAAAGACTAGAGACTGCAGATATGACAGTCCTGAGAAAGATTATAATTGTGAACAGATGGCATCAATGGCAATATCATATTGAAAACGAAAATAATAGGGAAGAACTTGACATTGTCACAATCCAGGAATGTGTTAGCAGAGCTAATCTCAGGTGGTATGGTCACTTAAACAGAATGGGCAAGGAAAGCACCCAGAGGAAGACCAAGATATAGGTGGATTGATATGGTACAAAGTGCCTTAGATGATAGAAATCACCAGTAACAGACTGATTTGGAGGAAAATTGTAGATAGGAAGTTAGTAATGAAGTAAATTTTTCATGGTGTAATATCATATCCTGTACACCCTTTGAGGGTACATAGCAGGAATTTGATGACGATGATGATATATTTGTAATTTTATTTATTTTTACATTGTCTGGAAACCCTGGTATAGAGATCAAACATGGAACTCTTTTTGCTACTTCAGGCCTCCAATAAGTAGGGAGGTGGTCTCACACTGGGCAATGAAATTCATCTTCCACCTAAAGACAATCACAAACATTAATGCCTGTGGTGGGATTTGAACCAGCTATCTGTTGGTTAGAGAGTGGGTACGCTAATCACCCGGCCAACCAGGCTGGCATTCATATACATTCAGACCATTTTCTGGTAATCTAAAAAATAGCAATATGAAAAAGGTGGAAATCTTAAAAGCCCTGAGAACCTAGTGAAATAAAAAAAAAAAGAAGCATATAAAGCTACAAACTTAAAATGACAGCATCAAAACCAACAGACTTTGTAATCATCTCAAATTTCTGATCTTCTGACACAAATGAAGAATGGATAAACAGAAGCAAATTAATAAAATAAACAGCAGAAGTTCTCATAAATATAAACAAAGAACGAGAGAGAAAGAGATAGAAGGACTAAAAACTTGGAATGATGAAATAGCATCAGCTATAAAAGAAACAGCTACACTTGCAGAAATAAACAGCATTACTAAAGGCTTACAGAACTAAAAGATATTGAAGATATTGAAAATCTTACAGATATTGAAAAAATACTCTAAGGAAAGCTCATTGAGAGGATTGGGATAGATTTATTAGTATATACTGTATATTGAAAATTATGTACATGGTCATCAAAACATAGTTTATAAATTAATGAAACATCTGAATGAATGAAAAAAAGATTTAGCAGAAATTTCAGGGTTTACTATTGCATCCATTCTTTTCAAAAGAAGAATGGACACAACATACATCACAAACAGAAAAAAAATAAGAAAAATTAAATTAAAGTGGAAAAAAAAAATAGAAAAGCAGCTGGAACAGATGAAATTACCTAAGAGTTAATTAAATATAGTGATATCCCTTTTAAAGGAAGATTTCTGAATCTATTAAATATGTGCTGAACTAGTTGCAATATACCTAAGAATGGAATATAATAAGAATAGAAAAAGGTTAAAATAATATCAATTTTTAACGAGAGAGACAGAAAATTACAGGGATATTACATTATTAAATACAGCATGTAAATTATATAGCAACATCTTAAATAAGACTTGCCATTATTGTTAATAGTTTGTTATTAGAAAGATAAGCTGGATTAGGAAAGGTTGAAGATGCAATGATGCATTTACACTAAAACATATCAGAGAACTAAGAAAAGGAATTAAAGTTATAGACCTACTTGACAATCGTGAATTATGAAAAAAATGTCTTGAACAGAGTTAACAGACAAAAATCATGATATATAGGAAATAGAATACAGAATATATTATGGAATGAAAGAGTGAGGCTATAAAAAACAGTTATCAATTGCATTTAAGAACTTATATAATATAATTATTTCTGAATGTATAACAGCAGAAACATATTAAGGAGTTCAACAGGATTGTAACTTTTCCCTTTCCTTTTATATATATATATATATATATATATATATATATATATATACATACATACATACATACATATGTATACAGTCATCCCTCGACTTACGTCCGGGTTCCGTTCCATCAGGCAGGACGTAAGTCGATACATTAAATCAACAGAGTTATAGGGGTTAGGGACTTAGAAGTAATAAGTATACTGTCATTTTAATTTTTAAACCTTATTATAAAACTGTATTGTGTGTTACCGCCACTATAAGACAGGAGAACAATCACCCAAATCTTCCTCCACAATAACATCTTCATTTTCTTCCCTGTGAGAACGATCAGGCTGTGGGTCTTCTGGTGTAACCTTTTTTTTTTTTTTGTTTTTTTTTATGAAAATGTCCATTGTGCTTTGCTTATTCCTCTTCTTCTTTTCATCATATATTTGTCCATAGCAAGCAAACGCATCATGTACTTTCGTTTCTATTATTAAGAAGCGTTCAACATTGGGGTCCACGTCTTCCATGTCATTTTGAGGACATCGCTAACTGCAGAGAACACTTCTGCAAAGACCCTTCACTGCGAATTGTAACTACCTCTTTCCTCCCCTTCCTTTTCTTGTTTTTCCTCTTCTGCAACAGTTGTTCCTCTAGTTCAACCAATTCTTCGTTGGTCAACTCTTCAGGAGAACTTTCTATGAGTTGAATCATGTCTTTATCATTCACTTCGAGATTGAGATTGTTTGCTAGGCCTACTATTACAAACTTCCAAAATCATGCACAAACCTTTTTTAGTGTCTTTTTCCATATGCCACTCACACATTGAGAGGTCCCTTCGTCCCAAGCCACAGCAATATTTTTAATAGCATGATAAATATTGAATGTTTTCCAGAATGGCATGAGAGTTTGGTCATTCCCTTCAGTAGCAGAAATGGCTTATGAAAAAGTTCTCCATAGATAATAAGCCTTAAACACTGCAAGAACTCCCTGATCCATCGGTTGGATTAATGAAGTAGTGTTTGGAGGGAGAAACATGACCTTGAACTTGATGAAGATCACCACTATAAGATGTATAGGATGGATGACCTGGAGCATTATCTAGAATAAAATTTTAAATTCTACATTTTCTTTCACACAATAGCTTTTTATTTCACTCACATAACAGTTGATTAAGGCATCCTCAATTTTTGAGTCATCCACAACTTCTTACTGCTCTGAAAATAAATTGGGAGCATGCTTCCAAATGTTTTTGAAGATTTGTGGATTCTCAATGTGTCATATTACAAATGGTTTCAGTTTATATCCAACCACATTATCCATAACAGAATCATATTAAGGCATTAAGAGCTTTGAAACTAGGCATAGATTTCAGCTTTTTGTGGATGAATGTCCGCCCGGTCATTTTTTTCCGAAAGAAGGACATCTCATCCATATTAAATATTTGCTGTGGCAAATAATTCTCCTCTGTAAAAATTTTATTCAATTTTTCCACAAACTCTTTGGCAGCCTTCTAAGCACTTGCAGATTCCCATACATTTTCACATTATGCAGTGCAAAGCTCTGCTTGAATCTCATGAACCAACCGGAAGAAACGTCGAATTCGTAGTCATAATCGGGTTCTGCTTTCTCCTTCAACATGTTGAAGAGACTTAGTGCCTTAGCAGTTATGGTTACAGTGCTAAGGGGTATGCTCTTTTGGTTCAGGTCCTCTATCCATGATGCAAGTAGCTTTTCCATATTACCGATAGGACCTTGTCGTTGCTTCGTCACTATCGTTGATCTAATGGAAGCAGATCCTTTCACAGCCTCTATGATTTCATCCTTATTTTCAAAGTGGCTACCACTGTAGAAGACCATCCGAAGTCATGTGCGATCACATTGACGGGCTTACCAGCTTCTGTTGCATTATGATACCTCGGCTAATGAGTGACCCTGCTAATGAATTTTTCGATTAACGAAGATTTTTTCGCTGTTTTTCGGACTCGGCTAATGAATGTTTTAGTGGATGTGCGCGCTAACGTAAAGCAGTAAACATGAACTGTCGGGCAATTCCAGGGGCTTATCTTTTCCATCTACTTGTGTGTGACAAAGAAATGAGCTGACCACATCACATAGGGGAGACACACCAACCTGACTGAGTTGTTTCCGTTCGAGACAGCGAGAAGCCTTACACCAGTGTCAGTACGGTGCATGCTCTGTGTGACTGAGAATGCAGGCAATAAGTGTGATAGCATTTATTCTTTACTTGGCCAAATTCTACTATGGTAGATTAATTTATAATTAGTAAATTCTATTCTTATCTAATTAAATAAAAAATATGCATCATCATCATCATCATCATCATCAAATTCCTGCTATATACCCTCAAGGGATGTACAGGATATGATAGTACTACATGAAAAAAATTACATCGTTACTAACTTCCTATCTACAATTTTCCTCCAAATCAGTCTGTTACTTGTCAAAACTCCAACATTAGATCTTATATTTCTATCGTCTAAGGCACTTTGTACCGTATCAATCCACCTATATCTTTGTCTTCCTCTGGGTCATTATGCTGCCAACCTGGCAGAGAACACTTGTTTTGCTAATCTTTCTTCGCCCATTCTGTTGGGCGAAGGGACCATACCACCTGAGATTAGCTCTGCTAATGCATTCCTGGATGTTGACAATGTGAAGTTCTTTCCTAATATCCTCGTTTTTAATATGATGACATTGATGCCATCTGTTCACACCTATAATCTTTCTCAGGACTCTCATATCTGCGGTCTCTAGTCTTTGGTCAAGTGTTTTACTTCTGAATCAACTCTCAGATCCATAAGTTAAAGCTGGTTTGAACACTGTCTTGTATACAGGTAATTTAGTGTTCCGACTAATTTCTCTCTCTTATTCCATATGTATGAATTTATTCAATTGACTTCCCACCATACCAGCTTTGCTGATTCTGTTGTCTATTTCTATATTTAATTTACCATCTTCAGTAAAAATCGTGCCTAAGTAGCTGAAATGTTTTACTTGTTCCACAGGTTCTCCATTCACAACACAGTTGACATTTTCAATGATTCTGCATATTTTCATTGTCTTTGTCTTTATATTGCTGACCTTCATACCATATTTATTACAACAGTTATTCAATTTAGTCAGGGAATGTTGCAAACTTGTAGCGGATTTATTTAGAAGTATAACATCGTCAGCATAAAGCTGACATTAACATCTCCAATTCTGATATCATGTTTAATACCACTTTCCTTCATAATGTGATCCATATAGATAATGAATAACAGAGGGGATAATGAACATTCTTGTCTCACACCAGATTTAACATTAAACCATCTTCCTGTACTTCCTTCAATTCTAACTGCTGACTTACAACTCAAATAAAGACTAAGTATTGCTTGATATAATGCCCCCATTGACACCATATAACTGTAGCATATTGAATAGCTTCTCTCTTGACACCTTGTCATATTGCCTTTTCCAAATCGACAAAACTTAAATACAGATCTTTGTTATATTCCCATGATTTCTCCACTATTTGTCGTAAAGTGAAGATTTGATCCTGACATCCTCTATTTGGCAAGAATCCGGCTTGTTCTTCACCATGCTTTTCTTCCACAATTCTTCTCAACCGTTTCTCATATATACTTGCATAGATCTTGCCAGGAACACTCAGTAGGGAAATACCTCTGTAATTCTCACATTCAGTTTTATTTCCCTTTTTATATATGGGTACTATGGGAACTCGACTCCAATCATCTGAAATTCATCCCTCTGTATTCCAGGCCTTCTGAATTATGCAATGCAGCCACTGTAAGACTTTTATACCACCATACTTCAGCATCTCTGGCAGAATATCATCTACTCCTGCTGCCTTTCCACATTTCAAGCCTTTGATGGCTTTTTCTACTTCAAGTATGGATATGTATTCCTGACTGCATGCCTGGTCAGTGTTTTTTACCACTGTACTGTCATCACTGCTTGTTTCATTTAGCAGTTTTTCAAAGTAATTACCCCACACTTCAAGGATATCTTTTTCTGCCGTTTTCGTGTCACCTTTATCATCTCTAACACTTTTTACAGCACTCTTTCCTCCATTCCTAAGCTTCTTCAACAACCTCCAGAATATTTTGCCACCTTCTTGATATTTATTTTCTATATTCTTGCCAAAGTCCTCACATGACTTTTGTTTAGCTAGTTTTACACAGTGTTTAGCATGCTTGCATTTGTCTCTGTATTCTGTAAGAGTAAAAGCTGACTTATTTGCCAGGAACTTTTGATATGCTTTCTTCTTTTCGTTCACTGTCTCTTTAACTTCCTGTGTCCACCACGGAGTTCAAATTTTTCTATCCTTGCAGATAATTCCACCACATGCCTCTCTAACTGAATCAATCAGGGTTTTCTTCAAGGCTTGCCACCAAATCTGCAAGGTTTAGTTCCTGTTCTCAAACTCTTTCATTTTTCCTTCAATAATCTTTGTGTATTTTAGTCTACAGTTCATATCTGAGAGCTGCTCAACTTTTATTCGCTTTAAAACTTTCTTACATGTTATTCTTTTCAATATGAAATTCAATTTTATCCTGCTCAAGACTAAATAGTGATCACTTCCAATTTCAAATCGTCTGTACACTCTGGTGTCCTGCACCAGGGAGAAAACATCACCATCAACAATAACATAGTCAATGAGACTTTTCTTATTCCTTGCCTCTTCTCTCCATGTGAATTTGTGCACATTTTTATGTTGAAACATGGTGTTAGTAATAACCAGTCCATGTCCTGAGCAGAAATCCAACAGATATTTGCCATTATTATTAGCTTTGCTCTTTTCTCCAAATTTTCCCAAAATATTTTTGTATGTCTCACAATCATTTCCTATTCTGCTATTTAGATCCCCAACAAGGGCCAACTTTTCCTTTTTCATTGTGTCAGTTGCTTTTTCTAAAGCATCAAAAAATTCCTCCACTTCTACCTTAGTAGAATCTTCTGTGGGACCACAGGCACAAATAAGTAGTCTCATTGTCCAGTTCTCCATTCTCATATTTGACCACATTACTCTACTTGAGACTGACTGCCATTCAAGAAGATTAGCCTCATATTTTGTGTTGAATACTATGGCTACTCCTCCTTTTCCTTGATTGTCATTGCCTGAATATAACATTTTGTATTTATTGCTCAGAAAGATCTCACCAGTTTTTGTCTTTTTTGTTTCAGTCACCCCTATTATGTCGATCTGGTACTTATCTAATTCCTCAGCTAGCTCCATTTCTTTGCAATTGAGGCTTCTTATGTTGATAGTACTTATCTTTAACTCTGGTGATGATGAGTTGGGTTTGTTTTCAGATTTGTTCCAGTAGCTGACTTTTCGCTGTTTGCCCTGGTTCTCTGGTGAAAACAACAGGGGCCTTGTTTAACCATGTGACACCCCAGCCGGCATATAATTTATATGATATATGAAAATATGCTATAAATAATATGCTATATGTCATATTTCTTTTATATTTTTCAGGAAAAATTTTCTTGACAATGGGGCCAAGAAATGTAAGCGACAAACCCAAGGGAAGCAGAAAGTTGCTCACAATTGAGCAAAAGAAAGAAATAATTTCAGCATATGAAAGAAGAGTCAGAATTGTGGATTTAGCAGTCAAGCATGGCATAGCATCATCATCAATAGCTACAATTTCGAAGGAGGAGGAGATTAAAGCAGCTTCAGTTGCAGCTGATGTGAAGATCTTGAAAAATACTGCACTACTGGGAAGAGTTTCAGTCTTTGGCTACAAAGTGGTATCCCAACAAAGCTGAAATGAACAGACTTAGGCATTTGCTTGAAGACAAGTGTCTGAATCACTTTAAAAACATTCTGAAAAAAAAAAAAAAAGAAGTTCAATCAACTTTGGACAGATTTTTGACTTCTCCTTTAGCAAAGAGACAGAGGCCAGCTACTGAAGAAGAGGAGACTTACCTTGAATAAACTTTGAAAATTTGGAAGAAGAATAGTAAAAACATTGTGTACATATTTTCAGTTTAATAAAGTGTATATAATAGTGTAAAGATCATCAGTTTCTATTTCTACTTTCCATTCTCTTTCATCTAATTGGGTAGCTATTCATCTCAGCCTTTGGTGAGTTTTTGCACTTTTATAGTGTGCTTTTTACCATTTTATAAAACTTATCTTTAAATAGTAGGCAGCATCCAGAACAAATTAAACGATTTTCTATAGAAACCTACAGGAAATCACGTTTTAGCTAATGAATGTGATTCCAGAACGAATTATCTTTGTTAGCCGAGGTATCACTGTAAATTGCAACTTTGTTTCAAGATCAATTGCTCGCCTCTTTTTCTGTGATTCTTCACTAGGTTTATTGGGAAAATTGGGAAAAACTGCATGGAACTTACAACGTTTGAGGAAAACTAAAGTGTTTATTTTCAATCCTATTTTCTTCAATGTTCTTTTAAAATTCCTTTGTATTTTCATTAGAGACGCCTCGTCATTTAGGCTATAGATGTGGCGATCAGCTTTTACTCGGTTGTTATTTACTCTTCTTACAAAAATAGAAAAAGCAAGTTCACTCATTCCTAATCATTTTGGCGAAACTTCTTCATATTGAATCGATTTTTATTATAAATAATGCCAAACCTCCAACAGATAATATTTCAGTGGCTGAAAGAAAAGCCCTAAAAAATCTAAAACAGAACAGTAACATTATTATTTTACCTGCAGATAAAGGCAACTCTACGGTCATCCTCAACTCTGAAGATTACCACAACAAAATGCTTCAATTACTTGAAGATAGTTCAATATATTCAATTCTTCAGGAAGATCCTACAAGAGAATTACAAAACCATACAAACAACTTGTTAAAGCCTGCGAGTGAACTTCCTCATAATATTCGCCTCTCATTACGCTCTCTACATCCTCTTATCCCACGCATCTATGGAGTTCCAAAAATTCATAAAGAAAACATCCCTCTTCGCCCAATTGTGGAAGGAATTGATTCATCTACATATAAACTTTCAAAATATTTAGCAAAGTATCTCAAGTGTTTCTCCAATAAATCTTCATCTTTCATCAAAAACACCACAGATTTTGTTTCTCATATTAAAGATATTCCCATCGATGATAATGATATTCTAGCAAGTTTTGACATTATATCTTTATTTACTAACGTTCCTACGGACGAGGTACTTACATTACTACAGGACAAATTATCCAAAAAAATGTTCACTTTATTAAAGCATTGCATTCATTCTGGTTACTTCAGATATAAGGACTCCATTTACCAACAAAAACAAGGCCTGGCAATGGGCAACCCTTTGTCCCCAGTGCTAGCTAACATCTTCCTTGAAGACTTTGAAAAGAAAGCCATATCTTCCTTCTCATTTAAACCAAAAGTATGGAAAAGATATGTTGATGATATATTCATTATTTGGAATCACAGGCACACAGCTCTCACAGATTTTCTTCGTCATCTAAACATCCAACATCCTAATATAAAATTTACTGCTGATATAGAAAATAATAACTCTTTACCTTTTTTGGATGTTATGCTTACATGATGCTCTGAAAGATTAAAAATCTCTATGTACAGAAAACCTACTCATACCAATAGATATCTGCATAATCTTTCTCATCATTTTCCACCACAAAAACTTGGAATTATATCTACCTTAGGACACAGAGCACGTTCTCTCTTAAATGAACAAGATGAACTACAAAAAGAAACGAATCACCTCACTCTTATTTTTAAACAAAATGGATACTCTGAAAAAACAATTAAGAAATTTCTTCTGAACCCTCCAAAGCAGTGCACAACAGAGACTATTAATTTTAAAGGTAGCATCTCCATTCCATACATTAGCACAGTCTCTAAGAAAATAGCTAAAGTCCTTAAAAAATATAATATCAGGACCTTCTTCACCACACTTCCAAAAATCCGCTCTCTAATCAGCCATCCAAAACCTACTCATCACAACCTTAAGTACCCTGGAGTATATAAATTGTGGTGTGATTGCAATATCCCATACTTTGGTCAAACTAACAAATCTATTGAACAATGCATAGAAGAGCACAAGAGAGACATCTCATACAAAAGATCTCATGCAACTGCGTTATCCAGTCGTTCTTTTTTCAAATAATCCTAATGATGACCAACAAAGCCACTCTGTATGCTGGAATAGATCAGAAAATATTTTTCGCTGTGAAGATGAGTTTGAAAGGAAAATCGTAGAATCAAGGGAAATCCTACTGAACCCGGTCCACTTAAATAATAATTTAAGTTATAACATCCCAGATAGCCATGCTGCAGTTATTCAATATTGGAGTTCACGTGAACTTGCACGCACAATTGCAACAAACAATGGCATGCCAGTTGGAACAACTTGAAAAATACAACGTTTTTATGTATCGATTATGTGAGGCAATTTGTACCTGTAATTTCCAGTTTGTTTAAATAATTCAATGTTTATTAGTATTCCTTTCCTTTATAAATACCTGAAGAAGGCTGCTATATGCCGAAACTAGTAGTATTTATCATTAAAATCTTTATATGTTATCTCGATCTTGGAGTCATTAAATCTATTTTTTTCAAACGTATAACAACCGAGTAAAAGCTGATCGCCACACACACATATATATATATCAATATATAAATGACCCGATAAGAAAGTGGAAATCTAATCTTGGGGATGAGGAAGTTGTGGCGAGGATTCAGAGACAAGCAACCAAGAAGGCAAGTGGTCTGTGGAACATGAGGACAGATTGAGGGTGTGTGTGTGTGTGTGTGTGTGTGTGTGGACTGCAGAAGTTGGTTGATAGCATTTGTTCAATTGCTGAAATTCATTTGTTCAATCAATTGTTAGTGCGCTTTAGGTTCAAGGAAAATAATAGGTTGTGAGGATTTGTAGCTTCTGTGATGAGTCTTTGGACTCCATGGAGGTGCCCATACAATAATAATAATAATAATAGTTCAGGAATAAACATCAATTAGAAAGCAACAACAACAAACACAATGCTTTTTATGCAGATGCTCAAATAATAACCATTTACAACAACTAATAGTGAATACAACTTAAAAATTTCATTCAAGAAAATTAAAACTAGGACATTCTGGGTAAATAAATATCCCAAGCAAACTAAAATAGTAATTGATAAACCAAACTTGAGAACAAAAACAGATTTTCAATATTTAGGATGACATAACACCTGATATAGATGATGAGATGATGAGGATGTAGAAAATGAATTAGACCATTTTCAAGACAAACAATAAAAAACCAGAGCAAGAAAGAAAATACAATTAAAATTTTATAAAGTCATGGCAATACCAACAATATTATATGGTTTGGAAAATTGCAAAAGGAGAAAAAAAAATCATGGAAGTAGAATGCAAGCAGCTGAAATTAAATTTCTTAGAACAGTTAAAGGATACACAAGAATGGACAGAATATGAAATAAAGAACAAATTACAAATAAGTACAATAAAATATAAAAGAATACCAAAACAACTTTAGAGAACACACACAATGTATGGGGGGGGGGATAATACTGCTACTCAAGAAAGTAATTCAATATAAATATGAAAGTATAACATAATAAGTAGCTGAAATTAATTATCAGCTGCTTGTACATATTCAGGATACAAAATACAATCCAAATTGTAACATCTTGACAGAAGAAGACAATTAAATGAAAATCACCAGCCACTTGAAGGATCCTGTTATGAGCAACACATCCCAGTCTCATGATATAACATACATTAACTAGAACTAATTATTCTGTAAAAGTAACCAAGTGAAGTTTATTCTTCAGAAACTGTATTCACCTGTGTTATATACTGAGCAGGAACCATTACAAAACTCTGCATGCCGGTACCAGCAGGAATTAATGTCCCGGAAGGAAGTTGTCCTAATGATGTTGCTGCAAGAGTTGTATTTGGCCTGATTTGGGCAATAGAAGTAACAGAACTGGCTGGAATAAGAACTCTCTGCCCACTTGGTTTTGGTGTAACCTAGAAGTGATATCACATACTGAATCAGGTTGCTACACTATACTATACTATAAGAATTCTGTTAGATTTCAAGTTTCTTAATAGTATTATAGCACAGAGTAATTAAATGTAAAAATACAAAAGTAATAACATAATAAAATATAAAATAATAACAGTGTAAAAATACATATGTAAAAGTAATAATGTAAGAAAAACGTAATAATAATAACATAATTACACTAAGAATGTTGGTAATATTCTTATTATATCAGCATTGACAAATATCTTCACTTGGTTTTAAGCAGAATGAATATGAATATTACACTGAAAAGAAAAACATGTACAAAAGTATAAAAAAGGATTAAAGTCAAGCAGCTCTGAAAGGTGAACAAATACACAAATATTATTCAAGAAAAAACGAAGAACAAAAATCTAACATTGGAGACTCAATGGCAAGCTCTGAAAAGATAACTGATTGATTCAGCCAGGGAGGCATATGGTGAAGTTCTGTGCAAGAATAGAAAAAACAAAACTCCATTGTGGGTGCAAGACATTAAAGAAACAGTCATGGAAATGAAGAAAGTATACCAAAAGTTCCTAGCAAGTTAGAAGATGTCTTACAACAACTAAGCAGAGCAAAAGCATACCTACATAAAAGTCATGAGAAGAGTTTAGTAAGAATACAGATAATAACAACAAGGCAAAATGTCCAGGAACCTACTCAGAACCTGAGAAATGAAAGAAAAATAGCCTTCTAAAATGAATTAGAGATAATAACGGTGACATGAAACTAAAGATATTCTAACTAACTGGAGTAATTACTTTGCAAAACTATTAAATAAAACAAGCAATAACAAAAAAGTAGCAGAAAATATTCAAGAGGAATTTGCATTCTCTTAATGTAATCAGAAGTACATATCAATAATTGAGGGGTAGAAAAAAACTATCACAAGCCTGAAAGGTGGAAAGGCAGCTGAAATAATGATATTCAAAAAGAAATATTCAAATATGGAGGTATTCTGGTTGGGAGATGAATGATTTGCTTCAAATCATTGTTTATAGCAAATACCTCTGCTTTTCTTCCATCTTGGTCAGTAGTGTAGTTGGAAAATAGGAGCTAATCAGAATTGTGGACATTGAAGTCATGAAAAAAGAAGACTTTGTCATTAGGTGGCTCTGATTTTATGAAGTCAAGCTTCAATGACAGAAGTTAAAGAGATGAAATGAGTTTCAGAATTGGGGAACAATAGAGACAGTAGATGAATGGGACAACAGAGCAAGAAAATATCAACATGTTCATTGCCAATCACGCGATATCACGTGATGCGAGTTCTCACCTTGCGGCCGATCACGTGGACGCCGCTAAAAGAAGTAAAAAAAATTTGGCCACCACACGAAATTCCAATTTTCAGCTCGGCAATGAACATGTTAAGCCACAGACAGTCAAAAAAAGGGGAGTTCAATATTAGGCATCCTCTGGCAAGGAATATCAAATTGCACATCAGCACAAGTGCCACCCACAAGTGGCAGAAGGAATAATAAAGGTATGGTTTGCAGTTAAGATGGGCTGTGGTTTTTATGGTAGAAATTTGGGGTTCAGTCAAAAAAGACTTGGTCTGGGTTGAATGAAACTTTCCAAGAAATTATATTCTTATTTAATCCTTTATTCAAGTGTAAGCAAACTAAATATGCACATGAAGTATCTTCACAACTAGACTAGTTGAATATAGAGCCTAATGACTTCACATCAATTGCCTTGGAATTCCATAATGCAAAACACACAACACATCTTTTGTAACTTATATAATGCTACGCATCATGGGAAGGGCCACCATCCAGACCATTTCGACATATACTGAGGTCTGTGGGAGCCAGACCCACAAGAGATACCAAGGTTGAATTAATGCAGAAGTCATATACACTGCTTGGAAAGAAGTCAATGGAGAACCCCCCCCCCCCAATATGTATGATGCATCATGCCATGTAATGATTATGTTTGTAGGCTGCATAAATTGGAGGAATACAATGCTCCCAAGTCAGTGCAACTACATCTGGGTGAAATGGCTGCAAGAAGGGAACTGATGGAGTTTGAAAGAGGCATTATGATAGGATGCCATGTTGCATGCCTATCTGATTGGCAAATTGGGCCATTCCAGGTCAACAATTCAGTGATATCATACTGAGATAGAAGTGTGACTTGCAGTGAATGACCCACCACACTCACTGAATGTGACCATAGGGTGATATGAAGGATAATATGTAAAAAACTGCCATTTGTTGGCAAACACATTGAATGCAGAGTTCTAGGCATTGACTGGAACAGGAATCTGCACAAAAACATTCAGAACCAAAGCTCACAACATGGGTTCCATGGTAGGACCACAAAATGCAAGCCCCACATTACTTGGAACCAACTCCAGTGGTGCAAACAGTGTATACACTGGGATATGGAAGCTTGGAAAGCTGTGTTATGGAGCAATGAATCATGCTACACCTTTTTCCTGGTTTAGCCTCAGACCTCTGTTTGTGGTGCCACAAATATCACTATCTGAGAGGTATCTGAATATTCTGGACAATGCAATACTTCCTACTTTGTGGTGTTTTTATGGAGGAGCAGACCATGTCATAAGGCTGCTGCTGTAACTGGTTTGTGGACATGAACTTCACCACACTTGACTGGCCTCCACAGAGCCCTGATCTCAACCCTACTGAACATCTATGGAATGAACTGGAATGTCAGGTGTGGTCAAGGGACATCTGCCCCACAACAGTCCAGGACCTCATGGTCCAAAATTCCCATTGACTGCTATATGCTTGTGGAATGTATGCCCTGTAGGATTACTGCAATCATCACAGTGAAAGGAGGTCCTACATCTTATTAAGGTGGGCACCATAGCAATTTGTTCCTCCAACTATGGTGTCTATTGACTTCTTTCCAAGCAGTGAAAAGACATATCATCTTATTATTAAAATACTCTTGATCATTAATTCAACTTGATATCTCTCTCTTCTGGGTAGTGGATCTTCCCATAATGCATAGCATTATATATATCCAAAAGAATGTGTGATTTGCATTATGGGATACTAACAAATGATGTGGTCATTAGCCTTTATACACAAGCAGCCTAGTTGTGAAGATACTTTGTTTGCTTCCACTCGGATAAAAGTTTAAAAAAGAATATATTTTCTTGGCAAGTTTAATTTAATTTATAACCAAGTAAAAAACTTTCTATAACCAGGTTTGGAAGTCTGCAGCTGATAATGCAAGTCATTTAGGTTGGCATTTGTCAGTGAAGTGAAAGGAATTTTTTTTTTGTTTTTTTGGAGGAAGTTTTGCTATTCAATTAAGTTGATTATTTAAGACTTTCTTCATTAATGTTGAGAGGTGTGCAGTGAGTATAATGGATCCATAATCTCAAGGCAGCTTTTATCTCCTTTTTATTGAGGGGGATATTCTGAACATAGGCTTGCCTCTGTAAATTAAGTTGTCAGGTAAATCTGAAAGACTTGCAGACATAGTATATGATGGATGGTATTTCTAGACACAACTTTTGAGTATAACTGTCAAATAACTAGAAGACATGTTGTAATCTAGGTTGCTTTTATGATTGTATTAATGTCTTCCTGGTGAACAACAACAGGAAGCATGCAGTACAGTATGAGGAGAAGAATGATGTCAGGAGGTCAGCTTTTTCTGTCAGTGATATTAAGATGGTGCCACAGGGTGGGTAGGTGAGAGAGAGAAAGAAAAACAGATGTGAAAACAGAAAAACAAACCAATGGCCTTTGCAAGAGACAGAATACTTAATTGTAACTAGTACCTGATGAATTTAATGCAATTATTGAAGCTTCAGGATTAAGTTGAAAATATACATGAAAATGGAAATTTCCACGGAAATTTTTGTTGGGAATGTTTTAGCACACTGCTGGAAAATTAATGTTTGCATAGTGTGCATACATTTTGAATGAAGTGGGGAGAGATGAAAGCCTTCATTCCAGCAAGAATTTTATTTACTTTTTAAATTGATCAAAGTAAGTGTTTGGATCAGGAGAAGCAAGGACACCAGTCAGATCACAGAAAAGAGGAGGAAAAATTTAAACAGTTGTTCCACTCATGAGTGGAACAGCTATTTAGCAGAGTAGGATATGAGGATGAGAGTGGGTGAGAAATGGATGCTCCTTAGGAAAGGATACCCACATAAAATTATAGTTCAAATCACCAAGAGAAGACCTCTACTTAGTGAAAACTAAGTAAGAAAGAGCAAAGTGAATGGGATTAAATATTCTAGTGGGTAAATGAGGTGTTGAAGTGTTTGCTTAGTGCAAACACTTCAATATTTCCCTCTTTCTTTCTTTCTCTCTCTCAAATTAACCTGTGGAACAGAAAAAGGGAAGCCAGCATGAATTGGTATAAAGAAATCCCCAAGAAAAATGACTTCGTAGACCATCAGTATAGATGTTCTACAATAATTTTGTTTACGTAAATTAGTGTAAACTTGAGTTTTCTATTTCAAATTACCAATTCCGGTTTTTAGTGCATTTATACTGCGAGAAGTGAACAACTAATTGCTTGTTTTTATATGCATATATAGCTTTGCAATTTTTACATGTTACTTTTGTGTGTCACATTAATTTTTAACAAAGTGAATTCAGTTAATCATAAGTTAGTGTATCCAAAATAAAGGCTAACATCTAATGTTTGTGTATGTTTATAATATGTAAGTTATAAGACTTACTTAGTTCAATGGTAAAAAAACTGTAAACACCGAGTTTTCACCATTTTCAAGCAAAGTACCATGAAGATATCACATGAAAGTATAGTTCACGTGATGGCAGCAACTTGTCTCACTTCGCGACCAACCAGAAACCGGAACTTTTATGCACATTGGAGCATGCGCAAGTGAAAGGAACGGAACATGGTGACGAGTTAACGTTGAGGAGAGCTATAAGAGAGAGAAACATTATGTAGAGATTTTTATATAGGATTTTTTGGAACAAGTCAGAGGAAGTTCTCCATTGGTACTAGTCTTTCATAAAGAAAGAAGTTTAAAAGATTTTAGCTGGTATATTACAAGGTAACAAAAATAGCAGTTATGGAAGGAAATTTTGGAACTTCATAAATGAAGTTTTTCACACAGAGGGAGAAATTCTTATCGGATATTAAATGTTCCATTAGAAGTTGTAATGATTTAATGGATGTTTCAGAGAATACATATAGCAAGTTGATTTTAAGTGTTCAGTCATTTTTTCTTGGAAATCACTCATACAGTAAGAGAAAAAAAGGTTGTGAATCTTGAAGATGAAAGAAGGAATATTTTTGTATGACTTTTCTGTAAGGAGATGCTAGTGTTCTAAATTGAGGATTTTATTATCAGAGTCTGAACATTTTTTTTCTGTCTTATAATGAACAAGAAAAATCTAGTTATTTTCAAGATTTTTGTAAGAGAAAAGTGGTTTTCAGGATAAGGAACTATTTCCACTGATGAGATAAAGAAACTGTTTCTTTAAAGAGAGTTCCAGATTCATTTAAGAAACTGAATGTTCTTTTTAGCTGGCATATTTTTGGGCCCAGATAAGATGTGATGGTTAATTATCTTTTTTTATACGTGTGTAGAGGAGTGCTGTGAGGACATCATGTTGGAGGCTTAATGGATATTTTTACAACACTTAAAAAGAATTAAAATAGACTTTAATGCTTCCTATATTTCGTCCTAGTCACTAGGACATCTACGGGGATTACAAAAAAATTAATGTAACATATGCACAAATAACAAACAATACTAAGCCCAACCACGTGGGTGACACTAAAGTCCTATCTAGGTAGAGCGCCCTCTAAGGGCAGTAGTAGGTGGCCTGGAATGTAAGGTGGGAACTCTGGTGATGAGTGTTTCCCAAATCTTCGGAAGCTTAATGCACCCATATTTATTGAGATTTGGTTGGTTTTTGAGCGCTGCTGCTGCTTCTAAGAAAAGTCTCTCTTTCTTGAATTTGCTGTGGTGAAGCATGGTGGTTTTCTTCCATGATACTCTGTGGGTGGTGTCCAAAACATGGTCAGCCAAGCCTGAATGGCCATAGTTGTGTTTGAAGATGTAAGACTTGTGTTCTTCTAGACGGATGGATGCTGTTCTGCCTGTCTGTCCAAAGTACGCCAGCTTACAGGAACAGGGTACTTTGTAAACTCCAGGCAGAGAGCTGATCTTTCGTAGAACGGATAAGGGTAGCCAGTTTGAGGTGGGGCTTGTATGCTGTGTGTAGATTGTATTGTTTTAGTATCTTGGCTATTTTTTCAGATGTGCCACGGATGTAGGGTATGGTGATGGCATTTTTAAAATCTTGTTGACGAGAAGGAAGGGGAATGGGGGAGGAGTTGATTATTTTTTTGATACTGTGATCGCTGTAGCCATTGGAGAGGAAAGTGCTGTGTATGTGGTTAAGCTCATTAGTGAGGGCGGTTCCACTGGAACAAAGATTGTGGGCTCTCTTGGTAAGAGTTTTAATAATGCCATATTGTTGAGAGGGGTGGTGGTGGGAGAGTTTGTGAATGTATCTGCCTGTGTGTGTGTGGGTTTTCTGTATACGGTGAAGGTAAGTGTATCATTAGGCAGGCGTGTGACTAAGGTGTCTAGGAAGGGTAAACAATTGTTCTTTTCCATAGTGAACTGGATTCTTGGATGTAGACTATTGAGATGACTGAGGAAGGAGTCTAACGTGTCTGGGCCATGAGGCCAAATAGAGAACACATCATCTACATATCTTAGCCAGATAGAAGGTTTGAGTGGGGCTGAGTCTATGGCTCGTTTTTTGAAATCTTCCATATAGAAATTGGCAAGGGGGGGTGAGAGGGGGGAACCCATGGCAGTTCCTTCTATCTGCTTGTAGATTTTGTTGTTCCAAGAGAAATATCCAGAGTTAATGGCAAAGGAAAAGAGATCTAAGATGTCAGAGGGAAAAACCTTTTCTAAGAGAGATAAAGTGTCAGTTAAGGGAATATTGATAAACAAGGAGGAGATATCAAAGCTTACCAATATGTCTGTCTTCTTCAAGGTTAAATTTTCTGTGAGGGCTTTAAAGTGGGTCGAGTTTTTTATATAGGAAGGGGACCTTCCGGTGAGGGGGATCAGAGAGTTGGCCAGCTGTTTAGATAGTCTATAGCAAGGTGCATTGGTAGCATCTACTAGCAATGCATCTCCATTAAGCCTCCAACATGATATCTTTTTTTAGATTTTAAGACAACGTTCTGTTCAGATTAACTTTCAAAATGTTGTATATTATTTTTAATGTATCTTGGTATTATTGAACTGTTTTCGATTTTATATATAGATGTGTGAAAATTCAATTCACTGTGCTTGTGTGCTTAGATTTTAGTACAGAAAATCTGATATCAGTTGCAGTATGTTTCTACAATTGATGCAATCGATGACAAGAATTTAATAACTAAACTAGAAACTTGTTTTAATAAGGAAATACTGTGAGCAGACATATGAATTCAAAATTATAATAACGGAATAACTATTAAATAATTATTATTTAATAGTAAAATTTTTGCTTGTGTATCGCAGGCATCTTCAGATTATATGAACAATCTGTTCATATAATCTGCGGATGCCAACAGATGCTCAGCCCTCTAATTACTAGTTCAGTGCACTGAAAAGAAAAAATAGCTGTAATTGAGAAAAAGTTTAAAAAAAAAAAGTTTTTGCTTTAAGGAAAATTAAGTGAAGAAACCAATTTTTGAAAAAAGAAAAATTTCAGAATGACTGATAGGATAGCATTAAGAGAGAGAGAGAGAGAGAGAGAACATATGGATTTGACAACACATTTTTTGCCAATCCTCAAATAGAGGGATCTATTAACATACAGTTCTGTGATTTCTTCACCTGGACCAAAACTGAACATGAATGACACATTTTTAAAAAGATTTAAGGTTTCATATAAAATTTTATCAAAATCTATCAAGATTAAGATAGAGAAAACAACCAGAATATAGTAGTAAAGGCATTCCACTTATTATTCCTTTGCTAATAAAGAAAACTAATTTTTTTCTTTATAATATTAATATCACACAAGTTTGAAAAATCCATAGCACAGTAGTAGTGTGCTAAATTCCAACTTTCTTCACAAACAGCAATAGTCTACAATCCTTAGGTGATGATTATTCCTAAGACTAAATGTACTGAAGGAGATGAAATCTGAATGGATTTCATGCGAGTCTGGCGGAGATGACTGCAGTGAATGTAAGAGCTGAGAAAGCGAGAGGTGTTGTGGAAAAGCAGGAGAGTAAGGTAGGCAAGTTTGTGAATGGAGAGAATAAAGGAGAAGGAACACAGAGTGGACACTGAAACGGGGGGCAGTCACGGTAGACAGGGGGACACTGCATGAAAAGTGTAGATGGTGGTTTCAAGAGTAGATGTGTGAGTGTGCAAGAAAGGATTAAGACAGTCAAGGATGCAGGGTTGATGTTTAGGCCTGGGGAGGGGTGTAGTATCAGTGATGATAGATGGGGGGAGAGTGTAGAGGAGTCATATCTGAGAAGCAGTGTTAGTGGGACTTGTTATAGAAACAGAAATGAACTAGAAGTATTCAAAACAAGGGGAATGAAATTGCAGCATTGATAGAATTATTTCACCCAAAAATTATTGGTATAAGTGAGACATGGTTGAACGATGATGACATTCTGACAGGAATAGAGATGGAGGGATTATGTAGTCTTTTGCAAAGACAGACAAAGCAAAAATTGAGGAGGAGTGTTACTGATGATGGCAGAGAAGTTGTGCCCATCTAGCGTGGAGATGCAGGAGCCAATAATGACAATGGTTTCGAAGCAGTATGATGAGAAGTGGAGGTGGACAGAATGAAACGTTTAGTAGGGTGTTGCTATAGACCTGGTAATGCAGAAGGCAATGAGAAGGAAATGTATAGACAAACTGGTCTGGCTAATAAGAAAAGAGTGACCATTATGGGCGATTTCATTCTAGTCTATATAGTAATATAGACTAGAATGAAGAGACAGCATCAGGAACCAAAGAGAATGAATTTTTTGAGTTTTTAAGGGACAACTACCTTCAGTAGTAACAGAGGCCACATATGAATCGAGGGTCTTGGATTTGATTACCTCTTCAGAAGATATTGTTGTAAATGAAGTGGCACATCATCCTCCAATTGGTGAAAGTGACCATGAAGTGATCACTTGGGCGGTCGCCAGCCATATCAGGACTTCTGTGAGAAAGAGTTATATGTGGAACTATAAGGCAGGTGATTATGGCAACCTCAGGAAGCAGCTTGCAGTGATATCATGAAATGAGGAATTGCATGGGAAGTAAATCAACACTGCTTGGTCATTTTTCGACTTGGGAATTTTCTAGCAAAGGCAATGACAGCATATTCCGAAGGTAAGGAGATTAAATAAGGTAGATGTAAAATGGATGATTGAAGAGGTGAAGTATGCAATCTGGAAGAAAAAGGCACTGTGGAAGTGGCACAAGATGAGTGAAAATAATCAGTTATATGAGGAGTACAAAGAGCAAGTAAGGAAGGTGATTCACTTAATAAGGGTAACAAAAGTGCAGTGTGAGCAGCAGTTAGCAAACGATGCTAAAAGAAATCCTAGGGAGTTTTTTTTAATTATGTGGTCAGTAGAAGAAGGAATGATTATGGGAGGATGATGCAGGTTAGTGATAATGGGAGAATGATAAACAGTGAGGAGAGTATAGTAGAGGTGATAAACAAGCAGTTCATTAAAGTATTCCATCCTTGTGATTGTAACATAATGCAGAACTTCAGAGCAGTGGGAATGGGAGAGAAACTACTGATGGTGAGTGAGGAGGTATACGAGGAATTGAGTAAACTTGATGTCAACAAGCAAGGCCATGGGACTTGATAGTATATCACCATAATTCTTGAGGGAATATTCCAGGTAATTAACACCTTTAAATATACATTTTCAACATGAGTCTTAAATTAGCCCAGGTCCCAAAGGAATGGAAAGATGGCAAAATTGTTCTGCTTCATAAAGGAGGTGATAAGACTAAGGCTTTGAATTATAGGCCAATCTGCTTGTCTGGAGTTGTGGTCAAGGTGTTGGAGAAGCCAATGAGGACAAGGATTCAAAACTGGGTGGATGGATAGCAGTAAAATTCTCTTTAATGGACAACATGGGTTTGCTAAAGGAAGATTGTGTTTTACCATCTACTTACTTATTATAAGAAGACAACAAATACATTGGACAAGGGGGGATGCATATACAGTAGCATATTTAGATTTTGCAAAGGTTTTCGATAGATTACCACATAACAAACTAGTAGTTAGATTAGAACAGATGGAGTTGGATACTAGATTAAGTGCACTGGATTACAGATTGGCTGTCTGATAGGCAACAACAGGTTGTGTATCTGGGAGTGATATCCCAGAAGAACGTCACTAGTGACAAGCTCCAGTGGTCTGTTTTAGAGCACTGTTGTTTAATTTGTATGTAAATGACATTGGAAAGGGCATAAATGGTGATGTACAGTTGTTAGCAGATAATGCAAAGTTGGGGAGAGTTATGAGAAGTTGAGCAGATGTTGTAACTTTGCAAGAGGACCTAACCTAAATAGACTGGAAAATCTATTTAGACTTGGGAAGCAAAGATGGGCAGAGTATAGGATTATACACCGGAGATGCAGAGTATATACTGGTCTGCCAGTCCTGACTTGGCATAGTAATAGTAGCGAAATAGTAACTATGACTAGTCAGGACTGGCAGACCATGCTTTGGACACTCCTTCACACAGGATCCTTCTTAAATAAACAAGACTTTAAGAATGCAGTCACCCTTCCTTATATCACAAATTAGCCAAACTTCTCTACAAGTACAACATAAAAGTGCCTTTCCTGCCACTTGAAAAAATATCAAAATCTCTTCATCCTCCGAAACCTCCACATCACCCAATGGAAAAAACCAGTAGTTTATAACATTCACTGTTCCTGTGGCATCTGCTACGTAGGCCAGACAGGAAGATTAAGAGAAATCCACATGAGCAAAGATCAAAAGGACATACAAAAAAAGAGAGAACATAAGTCTGGCTTGGCATTTCACACAGCTTCTACTAGTCATGATGTACTCTGGGACAGAACAAACATGTCCTACATTAATAAAAACTGTTTCACAACTGAATTCTCCTGCTACAGATAGCACAGATTTAAGGAATTTATTGAAAAGTTTCTAAAACACCACTGTAAAAATTTAGAATAAAGTGAAGTTGTAAGAAAATTCAAAGAGGCAGCAAATATGATTAAAATTCCTGTGCAATGCAACAAAAATCAAGGTTTGGTTTTAAATCAAGTTTAGTCAGTGTTTATTAAAAATTTACCCAGTTCAGACCTCGGACAGAGTAAAAGTGAACCACAGAATGCGACATCAAATAGCATTGTTTCCAGCTAACACTTATTAACGGTTGTATAGATCTGTTATTCGGTGGAATATGAGGACAGATTGAGATGATGAAAATTACACAGCCCAAGTGGATAGAAAGTAGAGGGGAGACATGATCAAGATGTATAAGTTGGTAAGGAGTAATTACCAGATTAAAGTGGATGAAATTTTTCATAGAATATCTGGAGAAAGGAAGATGCATTGCCTGAGAATGTAGTGAAGGCAGGGAGAGTGAATGCATTTAAGTGGAGGTACGATGAGCTGTGCATGTGAGAGTGGAACCTCCCATGATGAATTTTGACTCCACGGAGGTCTGTTGATAATAATAATAATATCAGGAAAGAGAAGCAGCTCATAGGTTTGATTTTTGACTGTTTACCAACAACCAATTATACTGTTACACATTTTAAAGAAAGTGGAGGAATTATGGATGACAGTTCAGTTAAATAGTACCCATGAGTAAGTGTGCAGTAAGAGTGAAATGAGTCTGTAAGTAGAAGGGGGGGGGGGGAACTATCAAACAGCTGAATTCTCCTGCTACAGATTGCACAGATTTAAGGAATTTATAGAAAAGTTTCTAAAACATCATTGCAAAAATTTAGAATAAAGTGAAGTTGTAAGGCAGGATGATTATATATAAGGGGAGAAATTATACAGGAGAGAAGTAACATCAAGAATGAAAAATAAATTCGGAATTATGAATCAAGAATGAAAGAAACAGTTTGCTTTTCAAACAGTTCACATAGCATTGAAATCATTAAGCCTATAAGAGGAGTGTAAAATTGATTAAAAAAAAATCTGCAAATGCCTTTTATTTCACAAAGGGAGTAGCTGAGGCTATTTAGCCCTACCTAACATACTTTAGTGAAATAAAAGGCATTTGCAGATTTTTTTTTAATTTTACAAAGTATGTTAGGTAGGGCTAAATAGCCTCAGCTACTCCCTTTGTGAAATAAAAGGCATTTGCAGATTTTTTTTTAATCAATTTTACACTCATCTTATAGGCTTAATGATTTCAATGCTATGTGAACTGTTTGAAAAGCAAACTGTTTCTTTCATTCTTGATTCATATTTCCGAATTTATTTTTCATTCTTAATGTTACTTCTATCCTGTATAATTTCTACCCTTATATATATTCATCCTGCCTTACAACTTCACTTTATTCTAAATTTTTGCAGTGGTGTTTTAGAAACTTCTATAAATTCCTTAAATCTGTGCTATCTGTAGCACAGATTTAAGGAAGAGAAAATCTGAGGGGAGAGAAAGAGAAACCAATCTCCACCCTTAGCTAATCACAGCAGCTGGCCCAATGTTATTAATGATTTTAAAAAGTCACATGGGTACATCACCATCTCATGTCTCCTAACCCTAGTACCATATATTATTCTGCTCTACAGCTCATTTTCTTGAGTTGTGGAATTAAAAACCTTAGTTTCTGAGAGAGAGAGAGAGAAGAAAAAATTACTTGTTCACACCAGATATAGACTAACTCTGGAACCAGTTGAAGAAATGTTTAGAAAAAGTTCCTCTAGTCTACAACTAAATCAAACATAGAATGGTTTTTCTATGGGCAACCTAGTGGTATGAATGCACGCATGCGCGCGCCATTTCCACAGGGCTACATAGGCCCAAAGATGAGTGTATCATATGTCTAAAGATTTTGTCTTTTGTGACCAGTTTGCATATTATGTAGAATAAAAACTCCTGCTGCCATGATGCATTTATTAAGAAAAGGATGTGTGTTCTTAAAGTGGAGATGAAGTGAATTCCCCCCCCCCATATGTGATATGTGAGAACAAGACAAGGATCGCATCGAAATTAATTATATTATTAATAAAAAATTAATAATGGAAAACTCACGCACAAAGGTTATTTAATAGTATAATTTTCACCTGTGTGTCACAGGCATCATCAGTACATTTTAAGCTCAAATTAAACAATAACTGACAATTCCAAAAAGCGCCACCTAAGTAGTTGGTGTAAGATAACTAAAAAGGTCAATAAATTTCCTAACAAAAAAAAATGCATATAATAAAAAGTTAGGAAAGATTAGCTAATTTATAACGTACTATCTCCCATAAAAAGGATACATGTAATATGGATCTGTTTAAGTTAGGAGAATGAAGTAAAGTTTCACATGTTTCTTCATAAAGGCGTTCCATGAGGAACTGACTTTTGTAAAGGACTCTTGTCTTTCTCCAATGACCTCTATATCTAGTGAAGATGGCATGTTCTGCAAGTCCAGACTTTTCAGGTTTAAAGTATTCAACATAAGATTGGTGTTCTTCTAGCCGAATAGAGGCAGATCTTCCGTTTGTCTGAAATAAGATAATCCACAAGAGCACAGAATCTGGTAGACACCTGGATAATTAAGGTGTGGAAGCTTGTCCTTAGGAGAAGTGAGAAAGGCGGATATTTTTCTAAACAGTCGAAAGGCAACAAAAATATTCAGTGGTTTTAAAACTTTTGCTATACGTTCACTAATGCCTTGTGTATAAGGGATAGGAATGCGCGTTATTTCTTCTGTATTTGAAGAGGAAGACGTATTAAAACTACTCAAAGCTCTTTTAATGAAGCAATTCTCATAACCATTAGACAGAAAAGAAGAAGTTATATATTGCAGTTCTTTCTGTTAAAGATCGTCTGAAAAACAAAAGGAGCGGGCCCGATGAACCAGTGTTTTAATAGTTCCTGCCTTTTGACTGGGATGGTGATGAGATTCAGCATGGATATAATGGCCTGTATGAGTCTTCTTTCTATAGACTGAGAAGATCTAAAAAGACTAACTGCTTATTTGATTCTCCTTTTAGGGTAAACTGAATCTTAGGATGAAGTGTGTGTTTAACCTAGTGAGAAACTGTTGAAGTTCATCAGAAGAGCCATTCCATACAGCAAAAATGTCATCAACATATCTGAACAATGAGTAGGTTTTGAACAACATTTCTGGGAGAAATGTTGTTCAAAATGTTCCATAAGGAAATTGGAGATAGCAGGAGAAACAGGATTGTCCATTGCTGTTCCTTCAATTTGTTGATACAACTTATTTTTAAAGGAAAAATAACACAATGGTGATGAGATTCAGCATGGATATAATGGCCTGTATGAGTCTTCTTTCTATAGACTGAGAAGATCTAAAAAGACTAACTGCTTATTTGATTCTCCTTTTAGGGTAAACTGAATCTTAGGATGAAGTGTGTTTAACCTAGTGAGAAACTGTTGAAGTTCATCAGAAGAGCCATTCCATACAGCAAAAATGTCATCAACATATCTGAACAATGAGTAGGTCTGGGAGAAATGTTGTCAAAGATATGTTGTTCAAAATGTTCCATAAGGAAATTGAAGATAGCAGGAGAAACAGGATTGTCCATTGCTGTTCCTTCAATTTGTTGATACAACTTATTTTTAATGGAAAAATAATCAGAATGTATTACAAAATCAAATAATTTAGCAATATCTGAAGGAAATTCCTGTTGCAGTAATTCAATGCTTTCAGAAAGAAGCACATTTGTAAATAAAGAAACAACATCTAAATTTGATCATATCAGAAACGTCCAAATGAAGATCTGAAATTTTATTTTTGAAATTCGAAGTATTTTTTATATAAGTATCAGTTGAAGAGGAGAGTAAATTTGATAAAAATTTTGAGATTTTGTGAGTGGGGCAACCTATATGATCTATGACTGGTCTCAACGGAATGCCTGGTATATGAACTTTCGGAAGACCATACAATCTAGGTGGACGACCGAAGAAGGTTTTAAGTTTTTTCGTTTGATCTTCATTCCATTTAGATACATTATCTATAAGAGAATTAAGTCTCTTCAATTGACTCAGGTAGGATCCGATGTAAGAAGCCTATAAGTTGAATAGTCATGAAGTAATAGAGACATTTTTCTCTCATATTCCTTCCTATCTTGAATCACTAGTGGTTTTTAAAATTTTAAAACCACTGAATATTTTTGTTGCCTTTCGACCATTTAGAAAAATCTCCACCTTTCTCATTTCTCCTAAGGACAAGCTTCCACACCTTAATTATCCAGGTGTCTACCAGATTCCGTGCTCTTGTGGAT
Source organism: Typopeltis vanoorti (assembly GCF_054136105.1). Lineage (NCBI taxonomy): Eukaryota > Metazoa > Arthropoda > Arachnida > Uropygi > Thelyphonidae > Typopeltis > Typopeltis vanoorti. The sequence goes on from NC_143562.1 coordinate 32,190,369, forward strand.
TATCTTATTTCGGGACAAACAGGAAGATCTGCCTCTATTCAACTAGAAGAACACCAATCTTATATTGAATACTTTAAACCTGAAGTCTGGACTTGCAGAACATGCCATCCTGTAGTTGAATAATTGCGACTTATTCGACTACAGGACCTTTATGGCAAGATTCTCCTTAACTATTGCCTCCGGATATCTTCGGCTGTGACTGGAATGACTTCGGTGGACGGGTCTCTCCACCCGCCCCTTCGGAACTTACACCTCAGGTCCTCGATCTCTCGTGGATGGCTCACTCAGGATGAAGAAAAGGAAGCCCCTCTCATCTTCAAACCAACCCTTTTATACACCAGATTCCTGCCCCTTTGATTAAGTTTTTGGGACCACTAGTGTCCCCGTGCGAGTCTTGCTAGTAGTTTGAAGAACCCTGTATAATGTTTCTCGAAAATTCGCCAACAACCTTACTTCCGACCTTTACTGCCTTAATCTTGCCAACAGGCCTTTCTTTTTCATTCATGCCGTGCCCTTTCAATATTGACCTCGAAGGTCACCTGCGACGGGTCTTGCAAACAATCTTCAAAAGACATGCCGAATTTCGGGCGATGCTCTTGGTTTCAATACTTCTACATCCCTTCTTAAACAATGAGCGAGTTAATTCCCTTTGGGCTTATTTTGTTCTTTATACAGATAGCTTTACACAGAGAAATAAAATATACATTTTTACAAGAAAATTCAGGTGAACTCCCGTAAAAAGTCGATGTTTTAGATAATTTATTTTGGCTACATCGAATGTTTACACAATCATAATTTAATTATTACGAAAGCTGACAAAGGGAAGGCTGTAGTGATTCAAGATAGGAAGGAATATGAGAGAAAAATGTCTCTATTACTTCGCGACTATTCAACTTATAGGCCTCTTACATCGGATCCTACTGGGAGTCAATTGAAGAGATTTAATTCTCTTATAGATAATGTATCTACATGGAATGAAGATCAAAAGAAAAAACTTAAAACCTTCTTTGGTCGTCCACCTAGATTGTATGGTCTTTCGAAATAAACCAGGCATTTTGTTGAGACCAGTCGTAGATTGTATAGGCTGCCCCACTCACAAAATCTCAAAATTTTTATCAAATTTACTCTCCTCTTCAACTGATACTTATATAAAAAATACTTCAGATTTCAAAAATAAAATTTCAGATCTTCATTTGGAAGTTTCTGATATCATGACCAGTTTAGATGTTGTTTCTTTATTTACAAATGTACCTCTTTCTGAAAGCATTGAATTACTGCAACAGTAATTTCCTTCAGACATTGTTAAATTATTTGATTTTGTAATATATTCTGGTTATTTTTCTTTTAAAAATAAGTTGTATCAACAAATTGAAGGAACAGAATGGGCAATCCTCTTTCTCCTGCTATCTCCAATTTCTTTATGGAACATTTTGAACAACATATCTTTGACAACATTTCTCCCAGACCTACTCACTGGTTCAGATATGTCGATGACATTTTGCTGTATGGAATGGCTCTTCTGATGAACTTCAACAGTTTCTCACTAGGTTAAACACATTTCATCCTAGGATTCAGTTTACCCTAGAAGTAGAATCAAATAAGCAGTTAGCCTTTTTAGATCTTCTAATTCTTCATCAACCAGATGGTAACCTAAATTTCTTCTATAGAAAAAACTCATACAGGCCATTATATCCATGCTGAATCTCATCACCATCCCAGTCAAAAGGCAGGAATAATTAAAACACTGGTTCATCGGGCCCACTCCTTTTGTTCTTTTACAGAAAGAACTGCAATCATATACCTTCTTCCTTTCTATCTAATGGTTATAAGAATTGCTTCATAAAAAGACCTTTGAGTAGTTTTAATACGTCTTCCTCTTCAAATACAGAAGAAATAACGTGCATTCCTATCCTTTATGCATAAGGCGTTAGTGAACGTATAGCAAAAGTTTTAAAACCACTGAATATTTTTGTTGCCTTTCGATCGTTCAGAAAAATCTCCCACCTTTCTCACTTCTCCTAAGGACAAGCTTCCACACCTTAATTATCCAGGTGTCTACCAGATTCTGTGCTCTTGTGGATTATCTTATTTCGGACAAACGGGAAGATCTGCCTCTATTCGGCTAGAGGAACACCAATCTTATATTGAATACTTTAAACCTGAAAAGTCTGGACTTGCAGAACATATCATCTTCACTAGATATAGAGTTCATTGGAGAAAGACAAGAGTCCTTCACAAAAGTCGGTACCTCATGGAACACCTTTATAAAGAAACATGTGAAACTTTACTTCATTCTCCTAACTTAAACAGATCCAACGGCTTACATCTATCCCCTTTATGGGAGATAGTACTTTATAAATCAGCTAATCTTTCCTAACTTTTTATTGTATATATATATATTTTTTGACCTTTTTAATTATCTTACACCAGCCACTTAAGTGGCGCTTTTTGGAATTGTCAGTTATTGTTTAATTTGAGCTTAAAATGTACTGAAGATGCCTGTAACACAAAGGCGAAAATTATATTATTAAATAATCTTTGTACGTGAGTTTTCTGTTATTAATTTTTTTATCGATATGTCTACTCACGGTATACCTCTTTTAAAACTTATATTATTAATAGCGTAAATGAAACAAGTGCACTAGACATTTAAATGACTTTCATGGCTTACACATGTAACAAAAATTATATAGATTTTATTCAAAAACTGCCATACATGGACATCATCATGGAGTTAAACCATTAACTACGTTCAAAAGATGAAACAAAATAATGAGTCCCAAATCATGTGTATATTAGTTTGTGTCTCCATCACAGCTGTACTACAAGATATTACAATATTAAAGTCAAAGGAATAATTGTAGTTAGTTGTGTAGATAAAAATTAGTTAAATTAAAAAAACAAAGAAAGAAACAAAAATGTTACGAACAATTAATAGTAATCAGTTCCCAAAAATCATAAAGTCTGACTGGTTCAGGTTAGGATGATTTCATAATGTTTCACATTTCATTTCAAGCAAATGACAATCGAATATGAACTTGCTGGAATGAAGAAGTTTGGTATGGTCCCATAGAACTTTGTGCCTGGTGTCAATGGCTTAAAAAGCAAGGCCAGACTGGTCAGATTTCAAAAATGTAATATATTCTTGATGTTCTTCAATCCTAATCAAGGCAAAATAGCCAGCCTGTCCAAAATAGGAAAAATGACATATGCAGTGTAGTTGATATACACCTGGCAAGGAAAGAGGTGGTAACATATCCTTTGTTGATGGTAGGAAAGAAAACAATTTCTGAGCTGGTTTGAAAGAAGCATATAGACTGAATTTACGAAGAATCCTTGCTATTGGTTCTGAAGTTCCTTTAAGGTAGGGTATTCTTTTCACACTGAATTGTAATGGTAGAAGGATGATAACTGTTAGTGATTTTTTGAATTGTAGTTCAATTATATCCATTATATATCAGATTCCTTTAAATTTTATTCAATTTATCTAACAGAAGACCAGATTATATATGACTCTTAATAAGACCCATTTTTTGTGATGAATGATAGTGGAAGGATAAGTGAATACATCTGCCAGTAAAGGTTGGCTCCAGATAAACTGAAAATTCAACATGATATACACCTCTTACGGATTATTACGGTATTCTTCAATTATGAATTATTAAGGTATCCACAAAAAGGGTAGTTGGTTATTGGATTCATGTTCAATAGTGAACTTGATATGGGAGCAGGAGTTTAGCAGAAGTAATTTTGATTCAGCCTTGGCCAGGAGGCCTGAGAATTAGTTTCTTTTGTCTTCGGAAGTTTCACATGATTATATTTATTAAACCAAAGCTCTCTTAAGTTTGTTTCATGTGTTATCTTCATTCCCTTAAACTAGTGTTCCTCAAACTTTTTTCGACGACGGAACACTTCACAAATCCTGAAATTTTCACGGAACACCTTGGTTATTTTGTAATGCATAAATTAATTAATTGGTAATTTAGCTGATTTTTTATTATTAATCAATAATTGATAATTAATAATTCATTAAACATCAATTAAACCATCATTAAATTTGTGCTGACAAATTAATTTAAAAATGACAAATTCCAGAACTTCTCGTGGAACACATATTCACCTTCTGCAGAACACCAGTTAAGAACCACTGCCTTAAACCATAATAATATGAGCTTCAACTGGCACTTAAACTTGGAAGACAAATAAAAAGTGCACAATGCAAAAAAGCACAAATCAATTTTTGAATATATTATTCATACTTCAAGCATAATTTTCACAGAAACTATACAATGCCCATAGAAGATGTCATATCAATAATAAAATAAGGATACTAATTCAAATATGACACTGAAGAAGTTTTATCTTATAACTAAGGCAGCTAGCATAATGCAGAAATAAGAAAGCTACCCAGATATTTGAAGACGGGCTATCCCATATCACATGAGGAGGAGGCAATTTTTTTCCCTCCATGAAACTCGATTCCACCCTGCTAAACAAGATAAATCACAACCAGAGAACATGTGCATGACTAGTAGGAGGACTAACAGATTATATAAGATCAGGTCATTCAGTGACAAAACACTGACTGAACTGCATCACTGTTACGTTAAACTTCCATTTGGTAGTCATCAAAATGGTTCAATATAGTCACTATGAATCATGAGGCTCATAATTCATGCAATCAGTTTGGTTGCTTTTATGGCATCAAATAAATGACATATTTACTTACTTGATTCTGAGTAGAAATTGCTGGTGCTATGGGAACTGTAAGTTTAACCTGAGCAGTAGATGATGCTGTAACTACAGATGATGAGGTAGTTGGCTGATTAGAAACTGCTACAGCGGCAGCAGGTATAAGAGACCTTGTGTTTGTTACAGGAACTAAGGTGGTCTGTTTAGCACCTGTTATATTATAGAAGAAAATTAATGATTTAAAAATTAATCAATAGATTAGAATTATATGCTGCAGTCATATGATACATAAATATATTTAATATTAAAAGTAATAAATAATAATAAAAAATCAGGAATAAGAACACTACAAAAATTTTAATAAAATTTAGCACATTAATGGTTCAAGTCAAAAAATCCCAGCTTTGCACTGAGTTCACACCATACATCACAATGTAAGCAAAAAATGCAAAAACATCTCCCTCCCATCTGGTCCCTTGCTGAAGCTACTGGGTCATCTTTCAATGCTTCCTCCTCTCACATATCCAGATGGTATTATGGTAAAATCATCTAAAGACAAGAGCTGACCTCTTATCAGTCTTGTCCTCAAACTCTTGTTCAGATGACCAAGAAAATAGCCTCCTATTTATTACAAATAACTCACTATGTTTTCACCATAAAGACAACAGAAAAATTCTCAGCAATCTAGATGGACAAACTTAAATATTTGTATCTAATTTATACTTTTAAGGTTCTTTATTATGCACATATTTTGTTATTATCTTATTTTTGTAATAGGTACAGAAGTTTTAAACAGACAAACTGGCAAGTTTAATATTTTATGTCACACTTTGTCATCTGGGAGTAACAGAAAGAGCTTCATCACCAGGTATGAAACCAATATCAGGTTTACTGGAGGCCTGAAAATGTTCCATATTATATAAATAATAAAAAAAACTTTTCACCTATGATATACTATTAATGTACAATAGATTCTTGTAGATAAGCTTATATGTTGATTACACATATCATTTAATTTTTCAGGAAATGATAACATATACTACAATATTAATTAATATTGTAGTATACGGTATTAATAATTAATATTAATTAATTATAAAATACCTTCAGTATTTTATAATCAGGGATTATAGACTACATTATCAGGGATCACAAAAACAATGATATGTGTACGCAGGCACTAACTTGAGTGCTTCTAGATGTATTTTCAATGTTTTGGGCACCTAAAGCACCTATTATTATGGGACCAACTTTTGTTTTCTTTTGCCAAATTTGTTAAACTTTGACTTGCAACTCACGATATTTTGTCATTTTTTTTCAGTTTCTTTTTCGTCAATTTGGCATCTTCTGGTACTGATATTTTGATAACCTGAATACCCCTATTTCCACTTTTTTCAACCAGTGTTATATCGGGTGTATTTCTCACATAAGAGGGGGTGAATATATATATATATCACATAAATGTAGTGGCTTTTGCAGGGAGGAAGGATAATTAGTACCAAAAATTCACCACTAGTTAATAAGCAATACAATACGCAAATGATGGTTAATTTCACAGGAAAGTTTTATTTTTACCCATCAAAGAGAAAGTTTTAAAATAAGTGGTTCAAACACCTTTGTTAGTGGATGGTTAGGGTTACAACTTCAATTTCTTTTATTTATTACCATTATTTTGTAATATTAATTCCTTTCCTCCCACCAAAGTTTTACAAACTACCACATCATGGCAATGGCCACATGTGTTGTGCATGTGGGAGGAAACAAGTAAAGTATGTTGGGAGTATATATAGGCATACCCCAATTTATGGTACTACGATTTACAATGCTTCACACTTGCGTACATTTTTAAATTGCCACTTTCTCCAAAGTTATATCACTTGCTTAGAGCCATGATACTACCATGCGAAAAGGTTACTGTCTTGCTGTCGTGAGTGTGCCATCAGAAATGGCTCATTCATACATCTTTGTGTTCTGCTCTGTGGTTACATGAATATTAAACTGTCTTTAACTTTTATTCTACTATTTTTTGGTTGTGATTAAACTTAATATAATGGTAGGCAAATGTGAAAAGAAAAATCATAAGGATATTACATTAGATTCAAAGATTAAAATGATTAAACTTAGTGAAGGTGTATCACAATCTGAGATAGGCCAAAGACTAAGCTTCCCTCCAACACTGTTGACACTGCGATTAAAAACATGCTGATTAACTTGATGAAGTTAAAAGTGATACTCCAGTGAATACTACTTTAATTAGGAAAAGGATAACCTTGGTGCTGATATGGAGAAGCTCTTAATAGTCTAGATAGATAATCAAACTAATCGCCATGTTCCCTTACACCAGGCCATTATTCAAAATAAAGCCCAAAGCCTTTTCAATGACATGAAGACTAAGAAAGGTTCAAAGTAGGTCAAACCAGCATAACATCAAAGTGCAAGGAGAGGCAGTTGCTGTAGAAAAATTTCCATGGGACTTAGCGAAGAGCACTGATAATGGTGAATATACAAAAGATTAATGTTTAATGTTTAATTAATGTTTAAGATGAAACAGGGCTGTACTGGGCGAAGATGCGATCAAGAACATTCATTGCAAAAGAGGAGAAAAACTGGACCAGGCTTCAAGACAGGTAAAGATAGGCTAACTCTTCTGAGGTGCCAATGATTCTGGTATCTTAAAGCTAATGCCTATGTTAATTTACCATTTGGAAAACCCCAGAGCTTCGAAACACTATGTTAAAACTCAACTTCCAGTGCACTAGAGGTCTAATGTGAAAGCACAAGTAACTGCAGCACTTTTTAAGGAGAAGAACATCCCTTTCAAAATTTTACTCCTTCTAGACAATGCTCTTGGCCACCCCTGAACATTAGATGATTTGCACCCTAATGTTCAAGTGATATTTCCACCATCCAGTATCACCTCACTGCTACAGCCCATGGATCAATGTGTCATAGCAGACATCAAAGAAGGCACTGGGAAAGAAGTCATCCAAAAATTCTGGAAGGGCTTTACAATCTTAGATGGCATCAAGGCTATATGAGATACATATATAATTCCATGCACTCCATTTCATTTACTGAAAGGAGCCTGTAAAAAAAAAAAAAAATTATGTCAGCAGTTGTTAGATGATTTTGAATGTTTAGAAAATCCTGTACCTGAAGTAACTAACAATATTGTAGAGATGGCAAGGCAGTTCGAGCTAGAGGTCGAGCAACAAGATGTAGCTAAACTTAAGCAGTTCCATTCTCAACCCTTCAGCAATGAAGATCTGACACTTGAAGAGCAGAGGCAAGAAGATATGCCTGAAGAGGTATCCATCACTGAGCTTAAAGGTCTAGCTCCCAAAATTCTCCCGAAGGTTTCCATCATTTCGAAGCTGGTATGGCTCTTTTGGAAAAGCATGATCCAGATTTTGAAAGTTCTCAAGTAAATTATAACACTGCAAGAGATTATGACTGTTACACAGAAATCTACAGAGAAAAGACAATCTAGGTCACATACAACCTTAGACAGGTACTTCTGAAAAAGACCATTGCCATCTACTGAAAATATATCTCTGCCATCAACATCACACCAATCTCATGAAATGTAGAAGATACAGATATGACACGATGTTATGCCCTACCAAACAAGAGATGGCATTGCAGCATATGAACTCATTCAATAAACCAGTTTTTAACATTAGATTTTTTTTATTTCAGTCACAACCACACCATCTTCAAACTTCAACAGAGTGCTTTGACTTATGGATATTTTTGAGTTACAGAATCTCTCTGGAACTTAAGGTGATATAACTCAAGGGTATAACTGTATATGACATACACTTCTGTAGGACCACTGTAGACATGAAAACTGTTCCACTTTGTCCAGCTAAAGCTTATAGGTGAAGATGGGAGAAGAGATGGTACCACCTGTCTTCAACTATCTCACTAGTAAGATAAGGAGAAAACCTTACAGAATACCATGCTGGCTGAGATGGACCACACCAACTGAGACACCAAGAGAAGTGATGAATAATGCACTACTAGATGACTTCTCAAAGAATATAAAGATAAAATGTGATTTTAGGCTCATTTACCAGTTCATTGGACATCATCAGATGTTGTATGGTTCCTTGGTAATGTTCCACAACAGTCCTCACCAGGTGGTCCAGTCGTATGCCTTTCTGGAGATGTCAATTCTCTGAAGATCAGTCACTCCAGACAAACCACCCATCAATCTCATTGAGGATTTATCCCCTCCTCTTTTTTTCCAGGAATTTTACCTTTTATTACCGTTTTGAGTAGTCCTCCTTCCATCCTTTCAATGTGTCTAAAGTATTTCAGCTTTCTTCTGTAAATATTATTAAAGTTCTGCCAATATTTTCTAGCATTCATCAATTTCACCATCTTTCAGTATGTGATATCCTCAGCAGCCTTCCGTAATACCACATCTCAAAAGCGACTGTCCTTTTCCTATTAGACTTCTTTAGATTCCAGGTGACACATCTATAAGTCACTGTTGGAAAAAAAAATGTGCATTCAGAATCCTCAACTTGTTCCTGTGGAGATAGATCTACCCTTCCAGATGTTAGACAACTCTGTGACCTGTTGTTTTAGCCATTCCTAGTCTTCTTTTGATGTCTTTTGAACAGCAACTGTTCACATTAATAATGGATCCCAGGTATTAGAACTTGCCAACTTCCTCAATTCTTTCTCCGTTAAGGTACATTTTTCAGGAGTGTCCCTGTCTATATTTCCTTTGAGAGCCATAATCTTTGTCTTGCTAGGATTGAGTTGAAGTCCTCTGTAACTGATCGTATTAACTTTGTTAAGGATTCATCCTAGTTCTTCCTGGAAACATCCTTTTATAATTATACCTCCTCATCTGGAACTCTATCTCTTCACATTCATTACTATAAAACTTTTCCTTTCCCTGCCTGATAGCTCTTCTGACTTCTCTATGTAATCTCTTATATTCTTCAGTCCCTATGTCTCTTTGTTTTTCCAAATGCCTTCTTTTGATTACATCCCATGTTTAATCAGATATCCATGGATCTCTTGGTTTTCTAATTGGACCTAGAGATAATTCTCGGTGCTGTATCCACTATTATAACCTTAACCCCTTCCCACAACATTTCAGGTGAGTTCACAGAGGGTTTTTTCTGTGAACTCATTAGGGATTGCTTTGACACCCAGTCTTGCAGGATGGGCCTAACTTCGAAAGTTTCAGAGTGTAGTCTTACTTTGGCTCTTACTAGCTGATGGTCAGTACCACAGTTGGCAAGCTAAGATGTAATCAATCTGGTGCCTTGACCTATCAATGTTAGATGTCGGAGCATAGGCCTATCATGGATGTTTTTTGAAGCATGTATTGGTAATAACTAATCTGTTATAATGGGTAAATTCCAGCAGTCTTTAACCACGAGGTGCTGCATTCACGCAGACCAAATCCACACTCAGGACTCGCTCTCATATGATTTCCCACTTTGCATTAAAGTTCCCTACAATGAAAAGTACATCCCTTCTTGGTGGGCAGTCTGTAGGTTTTCGTAGAACTCCTCACTCTCTTCATCAGGCCTATCTGTGTGGGGGCGCATAAACTACGTCAACTGACACATTGGTAGAATGAGCTTTAAGTCTGTTGATAGTTTATTTTTCACTTGGTTAGACTATAATAAATTTAGTTTAATCCTTTATCCAAGTGTGAGCAAACAAAGTTTGCACCTGAAAGTATCTTCAGGACTGGGGTAAGGTGGTACAACACCAGGCAACTCATTGCAAAGGTGGAGCAGGCTAACATCACTCCTATCTCAGTATCTTCCATAATGCAAAACACATCTCCTTGCAGATATGTATAATGTTATGCATTAAGGGAAGGGCCACTACCCAGACTAGTTTCGACCCTTACTGAGGCCTCTTCAGTGGGAGCCAGGCCCAAATGGAGATACCAGGCAGAAGCATTAGCAAGGTCATCTCTACTTATAGGAGTTGCCAAACGGTGTGCCACATTTTTTTTAAATTACTCTGCATTTAGAGAAAGATGTTGAAAGTTTAGTTTTCACTTAGTTAGACTATAATAAATTTAGTTTAATCCTTTATCCAAGTGTGAGCAAACAAAGTTTGCACATGAAAGTATCTTCAGGACTGGGGTAAGGTGGTACAACACCGGACAACTCGTTGCAAAGGTGGAGCAAGCTCACGAGTTGTCCGGTGTTGTACCACCTTACTCCAGTCCTGAAGATACTTTCATGTGCAAACTTTGTTTGCTCACACTTGGATAAAGGATTAAACTAAATTTATTATAGTCTAACCAAGTGAAAACTAAACTTTCAACATCTTTCTCTAAATCCAGAGTAATTTAATAAAAATGTGGCACACCGTTTGGCAACTCCTATAAGTAGAGATGACCTTGCTAATGCTTCTGCCTGGTATCTCCATTTGGGTCCGACTCCCACTGAAGAGACCTCAATAAAGGTCAAAACTAGTCTGGGTAGTGGCCCTTCCCTTAATGCATAACATTATACATAGCCGCAAGGAGATGTGTTTTGCATTATGGGAGATACTGAGATAGGAGTGATGCTAGCTTGCTCCACCTTTGTAATGAGTTGCCTGGTGTTATACCACCTTACCCCAGTCCTGAGGATACTTTCAGTTGCAAACTTTGTTTGTTCACACTTGGATAAAGGATTAAACTAAATTTATTATTAGAGCTTTAGTACAAAGTCTAATACAAAGGATCCTGTCATTAACAGGAATTATAACCAATAAGAGCTCTTGCCTGAACTTCCTCAGTACCACAGCTACTCCATAAAACTACTTTACCATCCTGTTTTTTGAAATGACCTTCTAGCTTTACAACTCTAGCTTGCAAAAAAAATTTTAGCCATTCTTTTCTTTTCTGCGCAATATTCTTCCAATTCTTAACTTTTAGAGTTGTAAGATCATTTTGTGCATCATCAACCCATCTTTTTCTTAGTCTACCTTTCTTCTTTTATCCTAATGGTTTCCATTCAAATGTTTCTTTATCCCCATTCCATCTGGTCTCAATTCCCAGGATGTCAATTTTATAACTCTCCATCTCTTTACAGAAAATATTAAGAGTACTCATCTGTAGACCTTGCAGATTCCAAGTGCCAATATAAAGTTCACCTCTGAGGTTAATCAAATACCTTCTGTATTCTTCATTCACAGTAATAGTGACTTGTGTTGGAGACTGTAATATACTTCTTGAATAGGACCTTCTGCCTAAGCTTTGAACGAGGCTCCGATTATTCTGCATGACAACCAATACGGCATGAGATGGATTATAATGCACAAACATATTGGGATTTTGGAGTGATGTCACTAAAGAAAAAGTGGTAGGGTTGCAGAGGCCACTGCAACAATACCACTTTTTTATCTAAGATTTCCAATGCAAATCCTAGATAGACTTATTCTAGAAACTCGAAAAAAAAAGAGGAAGATTTATATTAAAATGGATATAGAATATAAAAAAAATAAACAAAGGTTTCATTACAGAGCTGAAAGCTAAGTGTCCATCAAGAAATGACTGGAGGATTTCTAAGAGGTATGTTTCCTGATAGTCCAACAGCCATACCATGGACTATACAAAGAACATTAATCCCATACACACAAGAAGTTGCATAACATGTAGCATATTAATGCTATCCATGGGCAAGTGATTAACGAGAAAAGAGGATGCTTTTTATGAGCAAATGGAGGTTGTAATTATTCAGGAAAACAGATGAAAAAGCACATGAAACAGGTGTGGTAACTTTGAAGGTGAATTCGTAAGAACAGTATATGTGTCATAAATGTGAGAAAAAAAGTGGAAGAATGATAAGGCAGTTAAAGTAGAGCAGTACATTCCAACAGGAAGCTGAAGCTGTGTAATTTTGATTTTGATGAAAGCCATCCTATCGTTTAGTTGGAAGAAATTTTTTCTACCCTAGTTGTTTCCTAGTATCCTACTAATTATAATGCACCAATTTTGATTTTTTTTTTTTTTGGCAGATCTACAGAATTTTCAGAATTTGAGAGGGTTTAAAATTAATCATGACTTATTTCCAGATTGTCCAAGGTTAAATTTTTTACTGCTTTGCTCAATATGTGCACTTTTTGATTTATTATTTGCATTTTCAGAATAAACTAATTTTTCAAGATGGCAGCCACCTGCTTTAGATGTTCAAAGTGGTCTTTCCTTATTTGTATGCTACTCTGTAAACAAGGTAAATACATAAGTCTGATATTTTTTTTGTGTTTTATGTACACATCTAATGAAATGTGTACGAGGGTAGTCTGAAAAGTTTTCGGCCTAACAATGAAAAAAAAACCGAATTTATAATTGTAAAATTATTTTAATTTTTCAACATAATCTCCCTTAAGACTAATAGATTTATTCCAGCGATGCTCCAGCGCCATTATCTCGTCCCTGTAGTCGTTCTCAGTAAGATCTGTAAAATACCCCACCCCCTACAGCTGTAATCACCTCTTGATTCGAAGCTCACCAGCAAGGAAGAGTTTTAGTTTTGGGAAGAAATAGAAGTCAGAGGAAGCCAGATCTGGGGAATAGGGTAGATGTTAGTGCAGATCCCTAAATTTTCCCATTGCAAAAACACCTTTGTGGGTAGGTGCATTGTCCTGATGAAAGATGATTTTTTCCTTCTACAAACCGGGGTCTTTTCTCATGAATTTTTTCATCTAGTCTGGTTAAGACTAGATGAAACAATAACTGGGGAATAATATTCCCCAGTTATTGTTTTACCCTTTTCAAGATAATTAATAAACAAAATGCCTTTAGCATTCCAAAACACCAATGCTATGACCTTTCCTGTTGATGGAACAGATTCTGTCTTCTTTGGCACTGAACAACCGGCTTCTGTCCACTGTTTTCGCTGCTGTTTGGATTCTGGTGTGTAATGATGAATCCAAGTCTCATCCATAGTAATAAATTAATGCACAAAATCAGTTTTATTCTTGTTAAATGCTCCAAGCACTGTTAAGAGATTTTCATGCGAGTGTGTTTTTGATCTGCTGTGAGCAAGTGCACCACCCATCTTGCACAAAGCTTTCCATTTGCAATTCTTCATGCAAAATATATCCTACACGTTCTTTTGAAATGTCTATGGTTTCAGCAATTTCACACACTTTGACTTGCTGGTCATCCAATACCATATCATGTACTTGATCATATTCAAGCCTGGCACGGCCACGTTTAAACTCGGCAGCCTATTTCTTAATTGTCAAAAACGAAGGAGAAGAGTGCCCATAAACTTCGAATGAATTTCTTTTGTCATCAAACCTTCTTTTACAAAGAGTGTTATAACAGCATGATACTCAATTTTATCCATTTCAAGGAATATAGACAACACTTTTGCTTCAGACTGCTGTATAAAACAAACTACTTGATAGAATGACTTGCAATTTCACATGGATGCTTATGACAGATGTAACAACTTAGAAAAAAAAAAATCATGCTGATAGCATTGCCATCTATGGTCAAATCAAAGAACTTTTCAGAGCACTCTCATATGTCCAAAATATTTTTGATTGAAACTTTTCTTTCATGGAAAAAAAAAAAATTCCCCTCAAAAATTAAAAACACCTAACTTTCCAAAAAAGTTGTGTTGAGGCCCAAATAAAAATTTGAATTTTTATGAGACACTCTTAATAAGTGGTTATAAAACAAACTTGGTCCCATTCTACTATTTTCATTCTTTCAGCCTAGATAGCCTTTTGAAATTAAAAAAAAAAAAAAAAAAAAAAAAAAAAAAAAAAAAAAAAAACATTTTTTTTGTTGAATCTTTCAATGTATTTTAATACATCCACCTATTATCATTATTATTACCTGACACTACCAAGGAACCTAGGACTCATTGTGGGAGGGCACACCACTCTGCTTAACATAACCACCATCCACATATCTTAATCCTGTATCTAAACAGAACATGACCAAAATCTGCACACTGCACCATCTGTATTTTTGTTTGCAAATTTTAAATTTCCTGTGTTTTCTAGGCTGATTTGCCTGTATCTGGGATGAAAAATATGAGTTTCTAGGAGGGAAAAAAAAAAAACTGCTACCTCCATGTGCGATGAGCTAACTCACTTTCAATTGAAAAAGAAGCCAATATGAGAGATTCCTCTCATAATGACAAGAAATGAACACAAGTCATTTTCAATCAAATGGGCAACATCCCATTGTTCTTCCAACTGTGTAATGGACACACTCGAGACATAATTATCAAGACAATTTTTTAGAACCTACTGAGTGGTTAAGTAAGCAGCAAATTACGTGATCAGTTTTTAAATGTTACCAGCATTAATACAAAAGTAAAATTAAAAAAAAAAAAAAAAAAATACATTTTTTTACTTTTATACAGTAAATAGCTATGTGCGCAATGTAATTTCATATTGCTAATGTTTGCAAAGAACAAATGAACTGCAGTTTGAAGTGCTTATAAAATTTTGAGCTAATTTTACTTAGCTACGTAATAAAAATAACTGGTACTCAACCACCTGGACCTCCAAAGTAGCCCTGTCGGTCTTGATGATGGCTTTGGTTAAAAGACTTGGGTTAGAATCCTGTGTGGGAAACAAAGAACCTTTACTAGGATTTTTCAATTGAAGATGAGTTAGCGAGTCTCGTATGGAGGTAGCAGGGTATTTTCTCCTGGACACTTGGATTTTTCATCCTGTAAAACATTCAAACCAGCCAGAAATACACATACAATATACAGATATAGGTGGAATAAGGATTATCGACAGTGTGGGTCATACAAGAAACAAGGCAGGAAGGGACATAATTATTTGGGTAGAGTGTAATAACCTTTGATGCTTGAGTGGCTGTGCCAACTTCAAAGCTCTCTGAAGCAGATACAGGTGAGATAACTGTGGAATACACTGTTGTGTTGTCAATTTTCTCTGCTTTTTCAAATATTTCTTTAAGGTTACCTTCATGTTCAATGTGTTCGGTGGATACAAAAAAATAAATAAATAAAATATTGTGGGGAGTTAACTGAAGAAATTTATATGAAATAAGGCAGAAATTAGTCAAAACACTAAACTAGCAGTAGATAAGATAATATTTGAACTAATTTTAACTTCTGAATCTGAAAGCTGGTTCAGAAGTAAACCAGCTGATCAAAGATTACAGATATGAGAGTTCTAAGAAAAATTAAGAGAGCAAACAGATGACATCAATGGCAGACTCGCATTAAAAATGAACTTGAAATTGTTAGTATTCAGGAATGTGTAAACAGAGCTAATCTCAGGTGGTGTAGTCACTTAAACAGAATGGAAGAGGAAAGATTAGCAAAGCAGGGTTTGATACAAAGATGAGGGTAAAAAAAAAAAAAAAAACCAAGGTCTAACTTGACTGATGAAATTAGACAAGCCTTAGAAAATCAACTTATAAGATCTCAGAATAGTGGACTCCTGGCAGGTAACAGACTAATTTGAAATAAAACAAAATGTCAATAGGATATTAAGTAATAATATAAACTTTTCATCTAGTACTATCATAATTTATCAAAATACAAAATTATGCAGCTTCAATTTAATTTTTAATTTAATGATTTTTATGTGGAATGACCAATACAGAACATTTATGAGAAATTTATTGTATGAAGGTAAAAAAGAGAGAGAGAGAGCTTGATTTATTCAAGGGTGAACAGATTTAGCTTCTGTATAGGTGAGAAGTAGTCTCTCTCTCTCTCTTTTATTATTAGTTTTTATTATTTTGAAATGGTTAGGAGAGCAAGGAATAACTCTTTCCCTTCACCATCCTGATTTTAAAGTAGATGAAACCAGCAATTTAAAAGGTCATGAACATTGTACTAGTAGTAGTAGTTACAGCATTCGCACCAATTCATACGAAGCTAACTGTTAGTAAGGTCATGAAAAGTATCTGAATAATATAAGCACGTAAACACAAGAAAGATATTTTATTAACCATGATGTTAATTGTGGTTAATGAAATATCTTTAATTGGCACTGAAGATGGTCTGGAAATAGCAGACCATCTTTAGTGCCACTACAAGAACAGTTTAAAAAAAAAAGTGGAATACTAACAATAGATCATTTAAAAATAGAACAAGCCGCGTGATGTTATATCACTAAGTATTAAAGGGAATATTTTTAAGCAGAGACATAATTGAAATAAAGATATTAATTAATAATATTAAATAACATAAAATTAATATGAATTAATGAGTTATCCTGATTAGACTTTCCCAGATTTTTGATATACATATACAGTCATTCCGATTCAGGTTAGGACGATGAAGTAAGGCCTCTACGCTTTCTTTGAATAAATGTTCAAATTTATAACGGGATCTATGTAAGAGGCGAGTTTCAGGTTCGTTGTGATGAATGAAGGATTGATGTTCTTGGATTCTTTTTTCAAGAGAACGTCCAGTTTGTCCAAAATAGGAAAGATCATAGTTGCAGGGAATTTGATAAACTCCAGGAAGAGACATAGTTGAGCGTTTGTCTTTAGGAGAAGGAAAATGGGAAGATAATTTGTTAATAGGTGAATACGTGGCTGTTAACTCATATTTCTTCAGAATTCTTGCGATAGGTTCTGAAATCCTGGAGATGTATGGAATTGGAACTCGACATATTGAATCTTTGTTTTGTGGTGGATTATAAGAATCGAGAAGATGTTCAGTACTTGTTTCGGAAGAGCCATTGAGTTTCTACATACAGTAAAGATGACATCTATATATTTTACCCAAAGATATAAAGATGTCATCTATATATCTTTGGGTAAGATATGTAGATGATATCTTTACTGTATGGCCGCACAACAAAGACTCCTTACCTTCTTTTTTAAACGGTATCAATTCCTTACATCATCGTATAAAGTTTACTATGGAAATGGAAGAAAACAACCAGTTATCTTTTTTAGATGTTTTCCTCATCCGGTCACCTTCAAATATTCTTACAACTACAGTTTACAGGAAACCAACGTTCACAGGTCGTTATATTCTTAAATTAGCCCATCATCCTTGTCAAAATACAGGAATCATAAAATGTCTAATCAGAAGAGCCAAAACTAATTGTTCTACTTCTAATTTTCTACAGAAAGAACTTTCTACTATCCAACAACAACAACACATGAAACTCAATGGCTTTTCTGAAAAGAGTACTCAACATCTTCTCGATTCTCATAATCCACTACAAAACAACAAAGATTCAATACGTCGAGTTCCAATTCCATACATCTCTGGGATTTCAGAACCTATCGCAAGAATTCTGAAGAAATGTGAGTTAACAGCTACATATTCACCTATTAACAAATTATCTTCCCATTTCCTTTGCCTAAAGATAAACGCTCAACTATGTCTCTTCCTGGAGTTTATCAAATTCCCTGCAACTATGATCTTTCCTATTTTGAACAAACTGGACGTTCTCTTGAAAAAAGAATCCAAGAACATCAATCCTCCATTCATCACAACGAACCTGAAAAATCTGGATTTTGCTCAGCACGGTATTGAAACTCACCACAACTTCCTTTAGTCAAAAACTTGCCTCTTACACAGATCCCGTTATAAATTTGAACGTTTATTCAAAGAAAGTGTAAAGGCCTTAGTCCATCGTCCTAACCTGAATCAGAATGACTGTATATGTATACCAAAAATCTGGGAAAGTCTAATCAGGATAACTCATTAATTCATATTAATTTTATGTTATTTAATATTATTAATTAATATCTTTATTTCAATCATCTCTGCTTAAAAATATTCCCTTTAATACTTAGTGACATAACATCATGGCTTATTCTATTTTTAAATGATGTATTGTTAGTATTCCAACTTGCATATTTTTTTTTTTTTTTAGACTGTTCTTGTAGTGGCACTGAAGATGGTCTGCTATCTCCAGACCAAAATATTTGGTTAATTAAATATCTTTCTTGTGTTTACGTGCTTATATTATTCAGTGTTTATGTCACAAGTATCCTTAAAACATTATGAAAAGTATCTAATTCTGTTATTAGACAATGTCATTATTTACATTTCCTCACTTATCTTATATGCTGTTAAACCGAAGCAAGCTTATGTGTTGGTTAGACATGCTTAATAACTTAATAAGGTAAAAGGGAATTACAATAAAATTTATTAAAAACAATGAAAATTTTCCTTTTTTTTTATTAATATTAATAAAACTATTTCATTAATTATTATTACGGCTGTTTTAGCCTGTTTTTGTTTAGGAGTGTCCCTTATTTTAAATACATTGGCTATTTTTACTCAAAAAAATTATATATATATATATTAAGGGAAACTCCTAAACAAAAACAGGCTAAAATAGTCGTAATAATAATAATAATAATAGAGTTCAAGAAGAGTAGCATGGGAATTTTCCCAGAAACAATACCTATTTCATTAATATTTACCCCTGCCCATACAGTGTTGATGTACTGTAGGTTTTGCACCTCTCATATTTGGGAATGATATATATATATAATAAATTATCTTTATTTATACTGTGAACGATCATTAAAGTTGTTAATCAACAAAGTATGATGATCAAACAGGAGATGCTTTTTAGTTATAATCTATACTAGATTTATGATTTTCATTTCATTTAAGCAGAGTTTCTTTAGAACATCTACTCAAAATGAAGATAAACATAAATTTCAATAATTACCAGTTGTGGCAGTTCCCTGACCAGCTGGAGCACTCACCAGTCTGACATAATGAAATTTACTTCCAGGCACTTGAATTTGTTGAACAGAGGGTGCAGTAACTGATGCAACTTGATGGAGCGTATTTGCTGACGTGGTCACAATGGCAGTCACTGAATTCACATTTGCTTGTGAAGTAGAAATACTTGTTGGTGGCTTTAGAAGAGTTTGCTGTTATAAAAGAAAAATTAGCTTCATATCTGCAAAGCTTTAAGAAACAAAAACAGATCCTTCCTGAGGAAACAGTTTTCCTAGATGAAAATTATTCATCATGTTTCAGAATAAAGACTAGTTTCCTTGACATATACAAGAATGCTCAAAAACAAGGAAAGCACTGGTAACAAAATTAATATAGAATCTGCAGACTTAGTGCTATTATCTATATAATTTCCATTCAGCACAAAATACAACTAGGACTAATATATACAGAACAAGTAGGATGTTATACTTGCCATTTACTATAAAAACCTACGAAAAACTGTCTCCTTAAGTGAATATATGAGTAAACAAAACTAAAGCTGGTTATATAACATACATATAAGAATCTTTTGATTTGTAAAACTTTAACCAGAAATTATATAAGAATACACTTTAGTATTATTTACAATTACTACAAAACTGCATTAGTGCCAGTGTGGCACTTATGCAGTGTAGAATACTTATGTAGAATACTGAATACTAAACTTTTGTGCTGGCATTCAATTACAAAACTGAATCAAGCTATATGGTTATGGAAGATTACTGACTAGGCCAAGACATTCCACACCTAGGGTGACAAATCTATAGGAACAATTTTACCTGAAAGTCTCATTCAAATCTGAATGAATAAGGAATTATGTAACCTCCTGGATAGGAAAAGAACATTTAGCTAGCAGAAGATATTTATCCTCAGGAGAGAGAGAATGAATTTGGTTTGTGAACGAGACAGAAGGCTTGAAGATTAATCTGGCACAGAAGTCTGGCAAACTTCTCCAATACATCTTTGATGCAAGGAACAGAGACTAGAATTTTCTTCTGAAGGAGATTGGAATGGAGGCCAAAATTATTAATAACTTTGATGACGATGTTGAGGTTAGAGGCATATCGAGTTTGAAGCAGCTCTAATAAAAGATATCTCACAGATAAGCTTAGGTGTTGATGGTTATGCTTGACTTATTTTTAATGGTATTAACACCAAACAATTTCATCACAAGATGTTTTATTAACTGTTTATATTTCGCTGAATTTCAAATCAGCATCATCAGAGCACAACACAGCTTGTATACATGACAGTGAAAAGTGAAAAAATACAATTGTAATGGACAAAAGATCTAAAGTTTTTTGGCTCTTAAGATAGCAGACTCCCAAATTTTCGGCAAATTACGAGCGTGGTTTGAAAAGTTTGGTAAATATCCAATAGACGGTGATAATTCATTCATTCATACCAGTGTTGGCACATATCTTTTTCATGACCCACTGCAAAATTTTAGCCATGTGCGATGCGTAGTTCTCGTTTGGAAACATTTAAAATGACCGTGTTCGCATTTTTCATAAAAATGGATAAAAACGAGTTTTGTGCAGTGATGAAACACTTTTATTTGAAGAAATGGACAGTCATGCAGACCAAAACCGAGTTAGATGCAGTTCATGGGGGCTCTGCACCACCATTAAAGACTATTTATTTTTGGATAAACAAGTTTCAATGTGGTCATAAGTCCATCAAAGATGAAGCACGCTCTGGACGCCTGACCGAAGTCACTGCAAAGGAAATGATTGACAAAATCCATGGTGTCGTCATGGAAGACTGTCGAGTGAAAGCGCGTGAGATTGCTGCGATTGTAGGCATCTCAACTGAACAGGTGTATAATCTGTATGAAATATTGCAAATGAAAAAAAAAAGCTATGTGCCCAATTGTTGACTGTTGATCAAAAACACGTGCGAAAAGACATTTCAACGCAGTGTTTGGCGATGTTTAATAGCAATTTGCAGGATTTTTTGCGTTGATTTGCGACTGTAGATGAAACTTGGATCCACAACTACATATCCGAGTCCAAGCAACAATCAAAACAGTGGACAATGCCTGGTGAAAGAGCACCGAAAAAAACGAAGACCAGTTTGTCAGCTGGGAAGGTGATGGCCATTGTTTTTTGGGATTCCCAAGGAATTATCATGATAGACTATTTAGAAAAGGGTAAGAAAATAACAGGAGTCTATTATGCGTCATTGTTGGACTGTTTAAAAGAAGAACTGAAGAAACACGACCAAGATTGGTGCACAAAAAAGTGCTCTTTCATCAAGACAATGTACTGTCCCACACATGGCTATTGCAATGGCAAAATTGAACAAATTGAAGTTTGAATTGGTTCCACATCTACAGTATTCACCGGACTTGGCCCCGTGTGACTTCTTGTTCCCAAACTTAAAAATTTGGCTCAGTGGGAAAAAATTTTCTTTGAACAAGGATGTCATCAAGACTGTCAATGACTATTTTTGCACAATTTGACGAATCCTACTTTTTAGATGGGATGAAAAAATTAGAAACTTACTGCACCAAATGTGTAGACCTCGATGGAGACTATGTTGAGAAATAAAGGTGATTTTTTCCAAAAATGTGTTTAACTTGTTTTTTTACCAAACTTTTCAAACAACCCTCGTAATGCAACCATACTTGTTCAGGTTAGGGGTCAATTTGAAGTCATTACTAATCTTTCAGATCTGTAATGACTTCAAAATAGCACATTCGTTTTCTTTCATCTAATCCTGTGTGAAGGAGCGTCCAAAGCGTGGTCTGCCAGTCCTGACTTGCCATATTAATAGTAGCAAATGTATTTTTTATGTTCTTCCGGGCAGATGTTAACTGATCTTTCTGTTTGCCCTGTGAAGTCATACTCACAAGGAACTTCATACACTCAAGGGTGTGCTAGAGGGTGAAGTTTATCCTTAGGTGAGTGGATCAGAGTTGCTAGTTTAACATAAGGTTTGAAAGTGGTGCGAAGGTCATGTTTCATCAGTACTTTGGCCATCTTTTGTGATGTACTGCTGACATAGGAAATAGAAATGGTAATGATGTGTTCCTGTGTATTAGGGGAAGGAGGGAGGGATAATGACTATGTAATATTTTATCTATTTTGTAGGAATTATAACCGTTGGCCAAGAATGTATGGGGCAGATATTTGAGTTCTGTGGACAGAGCTGTATTGTTAGAACAAATGGCTCTAGCTCTGTGTGTAAGAGTTTTTAAAAAATCTACAAGCAGATTAATGGTACTGCTATAGGTCCTCACCCACCCCCTTAGCAAACTTTTACGTGGAATACTTTGAAAGCAAAGTACTTACCATAGCTACATACAAGCCACTAGTGTGGTTACACCATGTAGATAATGTGCTTGCCATTTGGGCCCCATGGACAAGACACTTGGGAAGCGTTTGTCACCTACCTAAACAGCCAACACCCCTAAAATCCACTTCACAGTAGAAAAAGAATCTAATAACTGTTTACCATTTCTTGACACATTAGTTACCTGCCTTTCAGATGGATCACTATCTTTTTCCATTTACAGAAATGCCAACACACACACAGGAAGATGCTTACATAAACAATCACATCATCATCCAGTCCAACAGTATGGCATTTTAAAAACACTTACACACAGAGCCAGAGTCATTTGTTCTAACAATACAGCTCTGTCCACAGAAATCAAATATCTGTGCCATACATTCTTGGCCAACGGCTACAATTGGCCTACTATGGGCAAACAGAAAGATCAGGTAACATCTGCCTGGAAGAACATAAAAAATACATTCGCTACTATTACTATGACAAGTCGGGACTGGCAGACACACTTTGGGCACTCCTTCGCACAGGATTAGATGGAAGAAAATGAATGTGATATTTAGAAGTCATTAGAGATCTGAAAGATTATTTTTTTGAGTCAGCGATGGCTTTAAAGATTCTCATAAACAGAACAAACATGGTTGCATTCTTCTTCTTCATGTAGCTTCCTCAGTGAGAGGGTGCAGCACCATGTCCTTTCAGTTCTTTCTGTTGGTGGCTTTCCTTTTTGTTTCTGCATAACCACGTGATCCTGTCCATGATCTTATATCTTCAAGCCATGTCCTTCGTTTTTTGCCTCTTGATCCTTTTACCATAATTTTTCCTTCTAAAACTGTTAGTATCCTCTGTCCTGCTGAACCTCTCGGTACATGTCCTGCCAATCTCATCTTCCTCTGGATCATTTCCTGTAATAAAGATCTCTGTGTTCTCGTTCTCTGTAGGACATCTGTATTTGTCATCACGTGTACTGTCCATGAGATTTTCAGAGCTCTCCTATAGCACCATATTTCAAAGGCCATTATCTGCTGCCTTACTCTCTTCTCGAATATCCAGGTCTCACTTCCATATGTGAAAATTGGCCACGCTAATGTGCTTATCATTCTTTTCTTTGTCTCGACACTCACAGAACTTCTGAGAAGATCTTTATTTTTCCAGAATGCATCTTTAGCTATGGCTGTTCTTATTTTTATTTCTTTATATTGCTTTCCATCTGCAGTAAAGTAGGTGCCTAAATATTTGTATTCTGTTGTATGTTCAATTTTCATATTGTTTCTGAATATTTCTGGCTCGGATCTGCTTTCTTTTGAGATTTTCATAAATTTGGTCTTTTTTTGCATTATATCTAATCCAAATTCTTTACCTTCCTCAATTAGTAGCTGCAGTAATTTGATTAATTTGTTTCTGTTTTCTGCTATTAAAATAGTATCAATGGTATAAAATACAACAAACTTAGATATGCTGATGATGCCAATTCCTATTTTTTTGTTTTTCAATCTTTTTCATCACTGTCTCACTATAGATATTAAATAGATTTGGTGAAAGGATACAACCCTCTCTAACTCCTTTTTTTATTTTCATTACAAAAGTCTCATCATTAAACAGCTGCATTAATTTTAATTAATGCAGCTGTTTCTTGTGTATTATGCTCTGATGATGTTGATTTGAAATTCAGCAAAATATAAGCAGTTAATAAAACATCTTGTGATAAAATACTTTGGTGTAGTTAATACCGTTAAAAATATGAAAGGTAGTTCTGCTTTAGAAAATCAATGAACATAAAGAATATGTATAATGGACAAAAGATTGATAATATCCTCTGACTTTTATGATGACGACGAGAGGAAGCATCGATGTACCTCCCCTCCCCCAACACACACACACACACACACACACACACACACACACACACACACACACACACACACACACACACACACACACACACACACAGTTTTCTTTCTTTATTTATATCGAAAAGTGCCATTAGGCTGTGTTTGGATAAGGACATCCAAGAATGAAAGCCCTTCCTGTCAGGAGTAAATTTAATTCTTGGATGAACTGAATTAATTTTATGAAGAAAAACTAAGCTCAGTTATAGATGTGTTCCAGATGGCAAAAAATGTCATCAACCTATCGAAGTCTCTAAACAGAAGGATTGTTTTGAAAAGATAAGGGTACACAATTTTAAATATCTGTCAGAGGGATATTTGTAAAGAGCAAAATCACATGAAAACTAATTTAAAAGCCTATTAACAGTAATATAATTATTGAATTTTTTTTTTTTTTTTTTTTAAATTTCTGAATTTTTAACAGATGTTTGAAACTTTTAAGTTAGAGATTTGTAGTCTCCATTCCTTATTGTCAAAGATATGTTTGAAAAACCTATTAGAATTCTATGTCAGTAACCTTGAATTCTCCTTTCATCCAGTATGCAAATTAAATTCATTCTTATATTCTCCCAAAGATAAATATTCTCTACTTACCTATCCAGGAGTTAGAATTCCTTGCTCATGTGGTTTCTCATAATATATTATGATCAAACAGTCAGACTGATTAAATACATCTGGAAGAACACTGTAAGATAACATCCAACTCCAAAATTCTGGTTAGTCAGGTCATGCCATAACCACCATACATGGGATTCACTGGAATCTGTATTAGAAAAATTGCATAAAGAAAGCTGTGAAGCCCATATTCACAATCAAAACCTAAACTTGTCTTAAACTTGCTCCATTTTGAGAAGTCATCCAGTTTAATACTCTCTCAACTGCGTTAAATAATTTATAATATTTTGTGTTACTTCCTTGAATTATAATAGTCACAGACAGGGCTCTCCTTGTGTCTGGTCATGAAATAAGATAAAAAAATTCTTCTTATATTAAAGAATTTATCTCCGCTGCAAGTATATTCCACATCTACTTTCTTTCAGTTATGTTCCCTACTTGCATATCTATATCCCATAAATTCCTTCCTTCCTGGAAATAAAGATTTATCAACTGTTCTGGATTATTGAGAATTAGTAATTCTGCTACCAAAAAGGTGTAAAAGTATGCTACGTACAAGTATTTTGATATATAATAAAACTTCTTCAATTTTAATGATTTTTAATTTAGGGGTAGCAGAATCCTTAAGTAATCACTGCTGCCCTCCAACCCATACATCCTCATTGTGGGTGGGCAACAACGAAGTATAGGGAATGCCTGCAAGGGTGAAGTATGGTGTACTTTTTGGACCTGAGTCGATACAGTAGCCGTGATGGTCTTGTAGAAATCTTGAAAATATGGTTAACTTGGGCAATTGTGAAATCCCGAGAGAGGGAAGCAGCTCTTATTGGTACTAACCTGAGGCTGAAGACAAATGATGTCAGAAAGGTTCATTTCAATCAACTTACAGGCAAAATTAAATTATTATAGAGGCTCTAATATCTTCCAAATTCACAGTATTAAGGGCATTAAAAGTATTCTTAGATCAAGTCATTCAGAAGAAAATCACAGGTGAATGAAAGGATATTACATTTGCTCAGCAAAAGAAGACAAAAAATAAATCAGAATGTGTAACAATATAATAAATGCAAGAAAACAGAAAACCTAAAAAAAAAAAAAAAAAAAAAAATCAATAGGTATTACAAAAAATAAAAGAAATGATGAATAAGAGAATGCATGATCCATAAAACTTTTCAATCATGATGGTAAAATGTTATCTGATACAGAAAACATTAAGAAAAGGTGGGTTGAATATATTTTGTTCTGGTATAAATATATGTTGGATATTCATAACTATGTTTTTTAGAGGATATCCCAATGTATACTGAATATTAATTGCAATAACTTTTCAGAAATGAGAAGAAAGAAATAATATCAGAGTTATATATTGGAAAGAATAAAATCAAAAACAATAAATGAAATAAACAATGCCCAAAGCAGATTTATGGGAAACAGAAGAATAATAAAGAGTATCTTCAATATCAGAATGATGGTAGCAAGAAAATTGGAAATGCAGAAAGATGTTTATCTGTTTTATAAATTATAACATCATCAAATGCATGTCATGTACCCTCAAGGGGTATACAGGATATGATCATACTACATGAAAAATTTATATCATTGCTAACTTCCTATCTACAACTTTCCTCCAAATCAGTCTGTTACCTGTCAAGACTCTGACATTATCAGATCTTATATTTCTGTCATTTAAGGCACTTTGTACCGCATCAATCCACCTATATCTTGGTCTTCCTCTGGATCGTTTTCCTGCCAACCTGGCAGCAAACACTTGTTTTGCTAATCTTTCCTTACCCGTTCTGTTTAAGTGACAATACCACCTGAGATTAGCTCTGCTAATGCATTCCTGGATGCTGACAATATCAAGTTCTTTCCAAATACCCTCATTTTTAATATGATATTGCCATTGATGCTATCTGTTCACGCCTCTAATCTTTTTCAGGACTCTCAAATCTGCGATCTCTAGTCTTTGGTCAAGTATTTTACGTCTCACCCAACTCTCAGATCCATAAGTTAAAACTGGTTTCAACACTGTCTTGTATACAGCTAATTTAGTGTTCCGACTAATTTCTTTCTTATTCCATATGAATTTATTCAGTTGACTTCCTACCATACCAGTTTTGTTGATTCTGTTGTCTATTTCTATATTTAATTTACCATTTTCACTAAAAATAATGCCTAAGTAGTTGAAAAATTTTACTTGTTCCACAGGTTCTCCATTCACAACGCAGTTGACATTTTCAACAATTCTGCCTATTTTCATTGTCTTTGTCTTTTTATTGCTGACCTTCAATACCATATCTATTACAATAGTTGTTCAATTTAGTCAGGGAATCTTGCAGACTTGTAGCAGATTTATTTAGAAGTATAACATCTCTTGCATAAAGCAAAGAGCTGACATTAACATCTCCAATTTTGATATCATGTTTAATACCACTTTCCTTCATAATGTGATCTATATAGATAATGAATAACAGAGGGGATAATGTACATCCTTGTCTCACACCAGATTTAACATTAAACCATCTTCCTGTACTTCCTTCAATTCTAACTGCTGACTTACAACTCAAATAAAGACTAAGTATTGCTTGATATAATGCCCCATTGACACCATATAACTGCAGCGTATTGAATAGCTTCTCTCTTGGCACCTTGTCACATGCCTTTTCCAGATCGACAAAACTTAAATACAGATCTTTGTTATGTTCCCATGATTTCTCAACTATTTGTCGTAAAGTGAAGATCTGATCCTGATAGCCTCTATTTGGTCTGAATCCAGTTGTTCTTCACCAAGCTTCTCTTCCACAATTCTTATCAACCGTTTCTCAAGTATACTTGTATAAATCTTACCAGGAACAATAAGTAGGGAAATATCTCTGCAATTCTCACATTCAGTTTTATTTCTCTTTTTATATATGAGTACTATGAGAGCTCTACTCCAATCATCTGGAATTGATCCCTCTGTCCAGGTCTTCTGAACTATGCAGTGCAGCCACTGTAAGACTTTATTAACTCCATACTTGAGCATTTCTGTTCGAATATCATCTACTCCTGCTGCCTTTCCATATTTCAGGCTATTGATGGCTTTTTCTACTTCAAGCATGGATATGTATTCCTGACTGCATGCCTATCAGTATTTTGTACCGTGTGCTGTCATCACTGCTTGTTTCATTTAGCAATTTTTAGAAGTAATTACTCCATACTTCAAGGATATCTTTTTTCTCCCGTTTTCATGTCACCTTTATCA
This sequence comes from Typopeltis vanoorti, assembly GCF_054136105.1. Taxonomy (NCBI): domain Eukaryota; kingdom Metazoa; phylum Arthropoda; class Arachnida; order Uropygi; family Thelyphonidae; genus Typopeltis; species Typopeltis vanoorti. Next base: position 32,218,790 of record NC_143562.1, read on the forward strand.
TCTCTAACTCCTTTTACAGTACTCTTTCCTCCATTTCTAAGCTTCTTCAACAATCCCATTTTGCCACTTTCTTGTTCTCCCATTCTTTCGTATAGCTAGTTTTACACAGTGTTTAGCTTTCTTACAGTTGCCTCTGTATTCTCTATGAACACAAGCTGACTTATTTGCCAGGAACTTTTCATAAGCTTTCTTCTTTTCCTTCACTGCACCTAACTTCCTGTGTCCACCATGAATTTCTGATTTTTTTTACCCTTGCAGACAATCTCCCCACATGCCTCTCTAGCTGAATCAATCAGGGCTTTCTTCAAAGCTTGCCATTGAATCTCCAAGGTTTGGTTCCTGTTCTCAAACTCTTTCATTTTTTATTCAATAATCTTTGTGTATTTTAGTCTACAGTTCACATCTGAGAGCTGCTCAACTTTTATTTGCTTTAAAACTTTCTTACATGTTATTCTTTTCAATAGGAAATTCAATTTTCTCCTGCTCAAGACTAAATAGTGATCACTTTCAATTTCAAATCCTTTGTACACTCTGGTGTCCTGCACCAGGAAGAAAACATCACTATCAACAATAACATAGTCAATGAGACTTTTCTTATTCCTTGCCTTTTCTCTCCATGTGAATTTGTGCAAATTTTTATGTTGGAACATGGTGTTAGTAATAACCGGTCCACATCCTGAGCAGAAACCCAACAGGTATTTGCCATTATTATTATTAGCTTTGCTCTTTTCTCCAAAGTTTCCCAAAATATTTTTGTATGTCTGACAATCATTTCCTACTCTGCTATTTAGATCCCAAACAAGGACCAACTTTTCCTTTTTCATTGTGTCAGTTGCTTTCTCTAAAGCCTCAAAAAATTCCTCCACTTCTACCTTAGTAGAACCTTCTGTAGGACCATAGGCACAAATATGTCTCATTATCCAGTTCCCCATTCTGATATTTGCCCACATCACTCTACTTGAGACTGTCTGCCATTCAAGAAGATTAGCCTCGCATTTATCGTTGAATATTATGGCTACGCCTTCCTTTCCTTGATTGTCATTGCCTGAATATAGCATTTTCTATTTATTGCTCAGAAAGATCTCACCAGTTTTTGTCTTTTTTGTTTCAGTCGCCCCTATTATGTCGATCTGGTACTTATCTAATTCCTCAGCTGACTCCATTTCTTTGCCATTCAGGCTTCTTATGTTGATAATACCGATCTTTAACTCTGGTGATGTTGAGTTGGTGTGTGTTTTCAGATTTGTTCCAGTAGCTGACTTTTCACTGTTCGCCCTGGTTCCCTGGCGAAAGCAACGTGGACCTTGTTTAACCAGGCGACGCCCCAGCCGGCATGAAATTTTGTCATGTTGTACCATCATTTTGTATTTTGGTTTAACCAATAGGAATACAATTTGGTCGGCTAAATCCCAAATTGCCAGCTCATCCTCGTTCGTTCACTATTCAGGTAGATACCCAACAGGGTGTACCATGAGAAGGTGAGGATTGGACATTAGGTCAGAAGCCCTGGTCGGTTCTCCACATTCCTTTAAAGGCTATGTGGAGGTCTCCTCTCAGTTATACAGCTTTGACCCTTAAACACCCCTTTCCACTCCTCTTGCCCTATTTCTCTACATCATCTCTGAAAATACAATATCTCTCACGTTCTATTCCTGTACATCATTCTCTGTCAACCAGGTCTCACTGATGCTGATGATTTTTGGCAAGTTTAGCTATTCATTGCCAAAAACTCTCTCCTTTATTTCTCCATGCATCATGTCATTACCAGCCTGTTTACATTTGAAACCGGAAAATTGCACCCAGCTGTGCATGGTCATTTCTGCACTTGCACTCATTTATCACAGGGATGACTATTTCTGTATGGTTATTCCTACAGTCGTACTCATTTGTCCCAGGGGTGTCAAGACAGATGCTTGATTGCATCCCGCATTATCCCTTGTTTCCCTTCTAATTTCTCATTGAATAACACCTCCAGGGAGTCCAAAGACTCATTGAGGGAGGACACATACTCTATAACTCTGTCTCCACCACTCATTCCACCAACTACAACTAACTGCAACTACACGAATGCCATCTACCACCCAGCCACCAGCACTACCACTAGTATATCCACAGACAATCACAAACATCCATGCCCACAGCAGGATTCGAACCTGCAGCCTTTTGGCTCTAATGGTTATCACTCAGCCAACCAGGCTGGCAAAATTTATTTAGAGATATATATAATGGCTATAAAATTACCGTATTTTTCAGACCATAAGTTGAGAAATTAACTTAGAATTGGGGTGCGTTTTATGATCCAAAGGTAGGTGATACTGGGTAAGTCTTGGATTCCCACGTTTTTGATGCGAGCCAAACATGTGTCTTGCTGCATATGTGGGAATGAATCCCCACGTTATATATGAAAACTTTACCAGCATCAATAGTAGTTAGTGGGCAAGCGTATGCGGTTTGGAATGAACGAGACGATTATTAAGTCTTTTAAGAAATGCGGCATAAGTAAAGTGATGGATGGTACTGAAGATGACTTTGTTTTTGAAGAGGGTGATAACAATAGTTCAGACAATAATACAAAAAGTGACAGTAATGAGACAAGTGTAGAGGTGTGTTTTATAGTTCGGCGTGTCTTGTCGTCTGAAAAATATTGTATAAAGTCAAAATGCTGTATTCATCTTCTTCTCCTGTCTGGGAATGATCCAGTCATCGGCTGTGCTTCTTTTTTTATTGGACCCTTAACAAAATATTGATCAACATTAATTGCTTGCCCAAAGATTTCAGACTCATTTAGTGACTGTATAGTACTTTGAGCTACTTTAAATCTCATATTCCACTAAAGCATATCCCTTCAAAAAACCAGTCAGTCTATCAAGATTCAAATGAAGGTTTTTAATATAACCATAATCAGAAAACTTATCATAAATATCACCTTCTTGTGCCTTTTCATGAACACCAGACAAACAGAATCAACCCTCAACAGATCTGAGATCCTGGTTCATCATTCCCATCAGTTTCAATATGCTCATATTCATGAATATCTTCTCTTGCCATGCCATCAGAACCAAATCATCTTCCTTTTCTCCTCTTTTTCTCTTTCAGCTTCTGAACACTTTGAACCCTTTCCTTGTCAACTTCAAAATCTTCTACTCCACCATCTATATCTAAAACATCTGCCATCCTTTTGGTTTAAATTATTAAATACCTCAGTGCGAATTAACTACACAACAATTCGATGATTTACAAACATAGAGTTTAAGCCAGGTACACGTGTGCACCTCACGTCCTAACTGCCAAATGCATGCTAGTGTAATAAAGAATAGAATGGAATAAGATTGATATTCCATATATACTGGAACCAAATGAAAAAAAAACAGTACCAGCAGGAATGTGTGTGTTTTCTCCACTCCTGTTCAATTTGCACAGTGAAGAAATTTTTGAGAGAATGGAAGAACTGGAGAGAGTAAAAATGGATGAAGAAATATAAAGAATCTTTGCTATGCAGAAGCTTTCCTATGCAGACACTGTATTGAATGCTGAAAAAGACATGCATATGTTAATAGAAAAAAAAACAACTCAAGTTATAATAAGAAGAGAAAAATATACCCAAAAGTTAGAAATTAAAAAACAAGATGAATGTTACACTTATTTAGGTCATTTTAAAATAGAGGATGGAAAATGAGAGATTAGAAGAAGAATAGAAATTGCAAAATCAACCTTGAACAGATTGAAAGAATAAAGAATACACTAACATCAAAAGAAAGAAAATAAACTATATTAAGAATGATTAAACTTTATTTGGTCTATTTTTCTCTAGCAGAAACATGGACAATAAACAAGGAAGTAGAACTGATGCTTTTGAGATCTGGACACATACAGAAAAGCAATGACAATTTCATGAATTCAGAAGAAGAAAGATGAAGTTTTAGAGATGATGGATACTCAATTGGAACTAATAAAGAATATACAAAAAAGAAAAATATCATATATAGGTCATATCGTGCAGCATGAAAGTTCTTCAGAGGGGTTTGTTAGAGAGAATCGAAAGTAAATGAAAAATAGGAAGACAGCAACATACATGGTTCTATACAGAGAGCAAGAAAGCAGTCCAAGAGAGAAAACTTGAAGGATGAAGATCCATGATAGCCAACCTCCTGGATGGAGATGACACTTGACAAGACAGGCTGCTCAGCTCAGTACATAAATCTTTAATGTGAAATGGCTAAAGAATGCCATTAGGAACCTTCATAATAAAAATTGGTAAAACAATGCATGCAATACAAAAAGTATGGAAATCATAGACGATTTAAAAATAAAACGCGGTGCACAATATCACTGTACTTAAACGCTTTCAAGTAGAGTGATATGTATTATCACAGCAAATGAATTAAGAGATATTTTTAGCTTATGCATTTCTTCAGTTTGTTGAACCTCTACAGTTCTTCTGCATGTACCAACTTCTTCCATTCCAAGATTCCCATCTCAGAAAAGTCTTTTGGGATATTATTCTCCCAATGCATCTACGGTATACCATTAGGCTTCATCTTCCATTCTCTCTCACCCATTTTTTTCACATGTCCAAGCCATCTCAAATCTACAAGCTAATTTCATCAATTACAAGTGGGGATCTATAGAATTCACATAGTTCTTGATTATGTCTTCTCTATTCAACTGACCAAGATGCAACACTTTTGCATCTTGGTCTGTTATCCTCCAGGTTTCTGCTCCACATATTTCTATATTTCTGTTTTAACACTGTCTGATAGATTTTTAGCCAGTTTTTTTTTCTAGCTTTTATTTTTGTACTAATTTTATCATTTTGAGTAAAAGAAATCAAGTGGATTCATATTGAGTGATTGTGGTGGTCATTGAACTGTCCTACCTCTACTTATCCAATGGATGGAATAAATACAATTCGATTGTTCCATAAGAGTTTGATGAAAATGTGCTAGTGCTCCATCATGCATGAACTACATGCACCAGAGTGTTATTAATGACACACCCTCCAAAAATACTGGTAGAGGTAGGACAGTTGAATGGCCACCACAATTGCCTGATATGAATCCACTCAATTTCTTTGTATGGGAACAACTAAAAGTTGATTTATATCATGCTGGTGCCTTATACAGGCTTTCTGTCAAAGGATTGTGGATGATTGTACAGCAACAGAGAATACCCCAGGACTTCTTGAATGTGTATAGCAGCTACTTAGCTAATGGTGTGCAGTATGTATTGCTGCTCCTGGAACCCATTTTGAACATTTCTGTGATGTAACCACAGATATTTGCTTTCCTCAATCATTTTCTATATACAGTATTGTCTGGAATATAAACTTGTTAGTGTTACCTTCTCTATGTATGTATGTATGACATGCAGTTTCACATGTTTATGTGGTCTGTTGTCATCAGAATGAGCAGCAGAACATGTGCCCAGAATTTGGCTGAATATTTTAAAAACACTTAGTTTTTTTCTTGAGATCACTTATTTTTTAAGATGAAATGTAACATTTTCCTTAATTTTCTTATCTTTACAATCCCAGATCTAGTTTAGTTCAACTGGTACTAGTACTACTGAGCATTGAGCATCAGTGGCAAGAACACCAGACAGAACAGGTAGTCTCCAGCTGTGACTGCCTTCATGCAAAATGACTTGCAACTAGTGATGTATGTTGTGAAAGATCACTATGCCATCATGGGTGATTTGAGATTCATCCCTTGCAAAAACCACTGAGCAAAATCATTTTTGATTTGAGGAGAAAATCAGCTGGTGAGAGCACCTGTACACAAAATAAAAAAAACTATCAACTATAGAATTACCTATGTGAAACACGTTATTTAGCATAAAACTTTGATCCTAGAATATTTTAGTATTGAGAGAATAAAATATTAATTAAAAAAAACCAGCAAGAACTATGGAACATGTGAAGAACTATTTCTCATAGGAAGGATAACATTAGACCATTTATGTTAAGATTTGGATGATGATGCAAGGTCTCAACTTTTGGTACAGAATTTAATGAATAAGCCAAAAATAATGAGAATGGAAATAATGTTGATGTTTTGATGATTGGAAATGAACATAAAAATATATCAAATAGTATGAATAACATAACTAAAACAAATTAGGTAGACTATTATGAATTAAAAAACTATGGATTTAAAAGGTTAAGAACTAAAATACTAAAAACTTGTCATGTATAAAGTTTTTTTTAAATTCTTATAAAAGAGAGAGAGAGGTCACTGAAAAAAAACCAAACAAAAACTGAAATGTGGAAAGAGCTGCAGTAGATGATCACATGAAACTCTTCATATGGAGGTATGAAAGTTTTATATAGCCTATACTCAAGGTGTGGGCAATGAGAATTGAATGATGCATAGCAAGATAATTGAATGTAAATTCAAGAAGATACCAATACCAATGTAATGGCATGTTCACTGCTATTCATTATTTACAAGGATATTTCAAAGGTTCTGCACTAGTCACGTGTGGGTAGTGCAGTGATATAACAGTTTCCACCTTCCCTGTTACCTGAAAGCCATTAGTAAAAGATGTTGGGTGTATTTTCTGTTTTTAGTGTTATTTCTATTAAATAAAATTTCAAAAGAAAGGCAGAATGGCTATTTTTTTTTTTTTTTTTTAAACATTGATCTATGCACAAGAGGTCACAAGACTTATAACACAATTGTGCCATATGTAGGCAAATGGTTAATTATTATTATTATTATGAGGCAAGCCCAAGGACAACCATCTCTATACTTAATCCTCTGTCAACAAGCAACACCACCACTAAGGAGATAACCGTAAATTAAGAAGAAGGATGGAATCTATCAACCAATTTATTAAAAAGAGGTAAATCAAATGAAGGATGACATGAGACTAATTTGATGTGTTTGGAGTTGAAGTGCATACGGTTGACCAGTGGTTGCTTGTGTTCTTAAACAATTAGAAGAAAACAGAGGAATAGTAGTTGCTGGCTTAGCAATGACCATGAAAGTACCTAAAAAGGCATAACACAGAAATAGTGCCTATGATAAAGTGCCTAAAGAGTATATGTGTGTGTGTGTGTGTGTGCGTGCGTGAGAGGCATATATTAAGAAATTACTTTCTTCAATATACATCAAGGATTCTTAGAAAGCTTTTGAGTGCACCACCCCAATTGTGAAAACAATATTCTAAAGTGGGGTGCTTAAGGATCAAAGCTATTGTATATAACTTAGAGGAGACTTCCACATAGCCTTTAAAGGAATGCGGAGAACTGATCAGGGATTCTGACCTAATGTCCAATCCTCACCTTCTCGTGGTTTATCCTGTCAGGTATCTACCTGGGCACTGAACAAACGAGGATAAGCAGGCAATTTGTGATTTAGCCGAACAAATTGTATTCTTATTGGTTTAAATCTAAATAAAAAAAAAGATTGTACAACATGACAAAATTTCATAAAGCGAATAAAAGTTGAGCAGTTCTCAGATGTGAACTGCAGACTAAAATACACAAACATGATTGAAGAAAAAAATGAAAAAATTTGAGAATGGCAACCAAACCTTGGAGATTCAGTGGCAAGCCCTGAAGGGGCTTGATTGATTGATTGATTCAGCCAAAGAGGCAAGTGACGATCTGTCTGCAAGGATAGAAAAATCAGAACTCCATGGTGGAAACAGGAAGTTAAAGAAGCAGTGAAAGAAAAGAAGAAAGCATATCAAAAGTTCCTGGCAAATAAGTCAGCTTGTGCTGTTAGAGAATACAGAGACAAATGTATGAAAGCTAAACACAGTGTAAAACTAGTTATACAAAAGTCATGGGAAGACTTTGGCAAGAATATAGAAAATAAATATCAAGAAGGTGACAAGATATTCTGGATGTTGTTGAAGAAGCTCAGAAATGGAGGAAAGACTGCTGTAAAAGGAATTAGAGATAAAGGTGACATGAAAACATGAGAAAAAGATATCCTTGAAGTATGGAGTAATTACTTCTAAAAATTGCTAAATGATGCAAGCAGTGATAGCACAGTGGTAAAAAACATTGACCAGGCATGCAGTCAGGAATACATATCCATACATGAAGTAGAAAAAAAACATCAAAAGCCTGAAATGTGGAAAGGCAGCAGGAGTAGGTGATATTCTACCAGAAATGCTCAAGTATGGAGATATAAAAGTCTTACAGTGGCTGCATTGCATAGTTCAGAAGACCTGGAATACAGAGGGATGAATTCCAGATGAATGGAGTAGAGCTCTCATAGATGTTAAATCTGGTGTCAGAAAAGGCTGTACATTATTTCCTCTGTTATTCATTATCTATATGGATCACATTATGAAGGAAAGTGGTATTAAACCTGATATCAAAATTGGAGATGTTAATGTCAGCTCTTTGCTTTATGCAGATGATGCTATACTTCTAAATAAATCTGCTACAAGTCTGCATGATTCCCTGACTAAATTGAATAACTATTGTAATAGATATGGTATGAAGGTCAGCAATAACAAGACAAAGACAATGAAAATAGGCAGAAGCATAAATATCAACTGCATTGTGAATGAAGAACCTATAGAACAAGTAAAACATTTCAGCTACTTTAGCACGATTTTTACTGAAGATGGTAAATTAAATATGGAAATAGACAACAGAATCAACAGAGCTGGTATGGTAGGAAGCTCAACTGAATAAATTTATGTGGAATAAGAGAGAAATTAGCCAAAACACTAAATTAGCTGTATACAAGACAGTATTCAAACCAATTTGAACTTATGGATCTGAGAGTTGGGTCAGAAGTAAAACACTTGACCAAAGACTAGAGACTGCAGATATATTAGAGTCCTGAGAAAGATTAGAGGCATGAACAGATGGCATCAATGGCAATATCATATTAAAAACAAGGATATTAGGAAAGAATGTTCTCTGCCAGATTTGCAGGAAAAAGACCCAGAGGAAGACCAAGATATAGGTGGATTGATACAGTAAAAAGTGCCTTAGAAGATAGAAATATTAGATCTGATAATGTTGGAGTCTTGACAGGTGACAGACTGATTTGGAGGAAAATTGTAGATAGGAAGTTAGTAATGATGTAATTTTTCAAATAGTACTATCATATCCTGTACACCCCTTGAGGGTATATATCAGGAATTTTATGATGATGATATTTCTTGCGGAAAGTCTTAGACGTTGGTTATACATTCTTACTAAATAGCTTAAGGAAATTACAATGCACAATAGAATATACATTAAAATAAAATTTAATACACTTCCAATATTTCGGCAACGTCACGTTGCCATTATCACAGGAACTTAAATACAAGACACGTGCATGCAAGCACAACATACAGTAAATGAGGAACGAAGCATGAAGGTATTCTTTCTCCTAAAAGTCCTGATGGTGCCCCCTAGCAGGCAATGTTAGTATTCTTGGCCATTTGGGCTAAAGGTCTTCTGATGTAGGTTTCCCAAATTTGGGGCAGCCTCATATAACCAAATTTGTTGAGGTTTGGATTGTTTCTTAGGGCTGAGGCTGATTCCATGAATAGCCTTTCATATTTGAATTTACTATGGTGTATTATCGTGGCTTTCTTCTACCATATTCTATGGCAAGGTATCCAGCGTCTTGCAGACCAGAGTGGCTGTATTGGTGAAAACGGATGTAGTCCTTGTGTTCTGAAATTCTGATATTAACTGTCCTGCCTATTTGGCCAAAGTAGGACAGCTTACAACTACAAGAAACTTGGTATATACCAGGTAGGTCTAGGAAGGTGGGGAGGTTGGTCTTTAGTGGAGCAGATAAGGGATGCCAATTTTTTATAAGTGTATTAAAATTAATTTTAATGTATATTCTATTGAATGTTGTAATTTCCTTAAGCTATTTAGTAAGGATGATGATATTCTAACGCCAGTTGGATTTGGAATTTATACATTGTTAGGAATTGAGCAGGAGAGAAGTAGTGTTTTGAATGAAAAAGAATACAGGTTGTTTTTGGAAGATAAGAAGGCTATGAACGTAATATGGTTATGCCAGAATAAACTAACATGGAAGTCAGCCTAATAATGGAAACCTCATCTTTGAATGGAAACTGGATCTTACTTCTAGGTAATAAGACAATACTGTGTTTTGATAAGATTTAAATTCACAGAGTTATCTTCACCCCATTTGAGAATGGCGAGGATGTCAGTATTTAAGACGATGATTATGGAAAAATCTTGAAGTTTCAATACTTTGGACACTACAGGCTTCCTTGAATGAAGAAGAGGAATGGAGTGTACTATATAAACAACAATAAAAATTATAAAAGTAAAAAAGGGTACTGTCATCAGCCAAACTATAAATACGATTTAAAGTCAGAGAGAGACAGATTGTCTTTGATGTATGAAAGGAAGAGTGTAGATATGAGTACAAAAACCCTAGGTTACTCCAGTAATGATAAAGAAACCATCCACCACAATGTTCAATGAACAACCAGAGTGGAAGCTGGCAATCCAATCACAAAGTGCAGAGGGCAACCATAAGATGATAGCTTATTAAGAAGATTTTTTTCTGTGTCCAAAGTGAGGAGGTCTGCTGTAAAACAAGAATGGTGAAATCCATATTTGTGATCATGAATTAACTGATGGGTCTTCAAGTTGTTGATTATCTCATTCACTTTCAAGAGTAATGAAATGAGAGGTGAAACTAATGATAAATTAAAGTTAGATTATCATGCAGTGATGAGCACTGTAATAAAGCAAGGCTACATTTTCACATGAGTATCTGATCATACTACTGCTTTCTGCTGAAGTTACCCAACTTATCAAATACATCAACAAAAAAGATCTAGCGACAGGAAGAATGGAGATTACACTGAAGGTCAGGAAATGAATTTTGCTAAATAAATATTTAAGTTTAATAACAGGGATATGGTATACAGAACTTTTACCATTATACAAAGCATATTATAAAGGAATGTGGCATTAAACCTGGTATCAAAACTGGAGATATTTAAAACTCTTTTTCTTTTTTTTTTTTTACATTGTGCAGATGATTTATACTAAATAATTTCATTCAAGTTTTTTTAGAACTCTTTCACTAAACTGAATAACTGCCATAATAAGAGTGCTATGAAAATTAGAGACCTGTTGAATCAAAGTCCCCAGTAAAGACAGATCTTATATTTCGGTTTTCTAAAGCACTGCTATCAAAAATTAGTTTTGCTGACCATTTCCCCTCTCATTTTGTTTAAGTGACTTTGTACCACCTGAGATTAGCTCTGTGCTTAGCTCTGTGTTGGATGATAACATGATCACAACAAAGAAAGCATCAATAATATTCACAATGGACAGAGAAAAAGCAAAACATTTGAGCTATTTTTTAATGAAAACAACTAATTACAAGGAAATAGATAAGAGAATAAACAAAGCTGGTATAGTGGAGAGCTATATGAATAAATTTATATATAATAAGACAGAAATTAGCCAAAATACTAAACTAACAGTATATGAGAATTTTCAAACAAGTTTTAACTTACAGATCTGATAATTCGGTTGTTTTCGAAAATACAGCTGGTATCGAATGCAGAATCGTATTCAAATAGAAAGGAAACTAGAAATCATCATCCAAGCAGGTGTGCACAGAGCTAATCTTAGGTGGTACAAAGTCACTTAAACAATATGAGAAAGAGAGAGAGAGGGGGGAAAATGGACAGCAAAACTGATTTTTGATAGCAGTGCTTTAGAAAACTGAAATATAAGATGTCTTTACTAGAGACTTGATTCAACAAGTCTCTAATAATGACAGATCTTATGAATAGATTAATGTGGAAGAAAACTGTTGACATGAATCTACTAGTAATACAAACTTAATTATGCATATTTCCAGCAAACTGGAAGATAGTGATTTTTTTATTGTATTTAATTAACTAAATTAGAAGTTAGACAACATTCAAGATCAAACTAAAAACATTAATTTTATATGCTACAAAATCATATACAGTAAAACCCCAAAGTTACGCGGTAGGTGGGACCAACAAAAAGCACGTAAGTCGAATTCGCGTAACTCGGGGTATAATTTTGCATGTAATTTATATATACAAACATACAATTGGGACCAAAGGTTTACAAAAACACCTATTTTTTTTTAAGAAACATAATCATAATTGTAGTTTTTCGTACATAAAAAAAGAAAGTTATTTCGATGTCGATGGTTTCATAAAATCTAATAGATTCATCTGACAGCATAATGTCTTTTTCTTGTCACGCAAAATTTCTTCATAGCAAGTTACTGATTTTTTTTATGCCTTGCAGCTACAATTCGTTCCTCGTTAGAATCTATGTCCTCCAAAATCTGTAAACCTTTCTTTTATGATTGTTCTTACTGTGGATTCCTGCAGATTGAACTTCTTTGCTAGCTCACAAATTTTCATTCCGCCTTCAAAATCTTTAATAATGTTGAGTTTTGTTTCCAAAGTCAATGTTTTTCTTTTCTAGCTAGCAGTACAAGAATCAGACTTGCTTCTTTTGAATGACATTATTATTTTTTATGTGATAAAATTTTTATCAAGAACATAACATTAAACAATCACAAGGTTTTGTAGACTCTAAAATCGTGTATGAATGGAGACCGCGCAAAACAAGTCAGTGCTTGTTCGCAGCACTGGTGAATGCGGCCGGCGCCTGAAAGATAGGACTAGTGGTGAGGCATGAAGCAGGACGGGAATACGTACATATAAGAGACCGTGTAACTCTAGATTCGCATAAGTCGGGGTATGACTGTATTTGCGTTTAGCAAAATAGCAATTTGCCATTAAAATGAAGTACAAATTTAGTGGATATTAGACCCATGGCCTGTACTGGATTGCAAAGATGTGTTTTTCATATATTTATGGATATGAGCATTTTTGTTGAAATTACTATTCATAGTTCTTTCACATTTCAGAAGTTATGAGAGCACATGCATCAATCAGTTATCATCATCATTCATTTAAAATTTAACTGCAATTTTCTACTCTTTGTTTATCTTCTATAATCCAATTATTTGGTAAAAGCTTCACAAGCATTTCCTGAAACTTAGATATTCAAGTATACGATGATGTTAATAAGTTTTCTTCTGTGCTCTCCAAAAAATATCCAATACATGATTGCATTATTGTTCAGCTAGAAAAAGTCCAATACTGTTCTGAAGAGGAGAATAGGAAGAAATGCACAGGTGGATGTGCTATTAACACTTTCTATTAGATGAAACATGCAGATGCAGTTTTCTTTCTTTTTTTTTCTAAATATTTATGGATATATTTTTCTTTTTGCATTTAATTTACTGAAATGTTCATGGAGGCATATATCAAATCAAAACAATTATTAAAGAGTCTGAAATTAATTAATTAACTAACTAAGACTCTTGGAATTTTGAAAAAGTGTTTTTAAGAATAGGTGAATTCAATGAGCAAAAATAACAAACATTTATGATATATAAATTTTTCAAGAACACCACTAAAATTATAAGGTGTGGTAATTAGAAAGATTACCTGTAGAGTGCTAAAAACACTTACTGGAACAGGTTTCAAAATAGCTTTAGTTGGTGAAGACTGTCCTGTTGGTGATTTAGCCTGATAAACCGATGTACTGGAAATGGCAGAAGTAGCAGTTGTCACTTTGGAACCAGCAATCAAGGAAAATAGTGGAGCATTTGTGGCAGGAGCAATATGGCGAGGAGATTTAGGTAGTGATAAAGGGACCACTGTTGCTTTTGAAGATGTCACAGGAGAAAGGACAAACACTCCCTGATTAACAGCAAAAAATGTGTTTTGAAATAACCTTGATTTTTTTTATATCTCTCTCTCTCTATAGGCATATACACACAGGTGGTGGACAAAATAACAGAAACATGAATGGAAGATTATTCAGAAAGGTGCAAGCCACCATTATAGTATGACATGGAGCCAGAAAGAATCTAGACTGCTCGATAATACTGTGCTAATTGTTCAAGGAAGTTACTAACTCAAACTAGATTTCAGGCAGATCAAAAATGGCTTTGATTCATATTTCAGAACATTTTTCACAAATAATCAGCAGGATTGAGTCCATGCTCCTTGAACCATCGGAAGATAATGTATGTGCTACACAGTGGAGCACTATGCCGTAGGGGTTGAAATGCTGTTGCAGAGGATATATATGAGGTAGGTTCCAAAATTTTCCAGCCTGACACATAACATTCGTGCCAATTTTAAAAAGCCATTAGTGACAGATAGCACCATCAATGGGGAGCTCAGTGTACCAGTTTCAACCCCTTCTTTGGTGAAAAACAATCACCACGTGGTACTCAATTTTTAACATTACAGCCACTTAGTGTGCCACTTGTTAGTCAAATGAGTACCTCCAACTGAATAATGCAGTTAGTGAGTTGGAGACACTCATTTGACTAACTAGTGGCACAGTAAGTGGCTGTAATGTTAAAAATTGAGCACCATGCGGTGATAGTTTTTCACCAAAGAAGGGCTTTTTTCAAGTGCTATCAAACAGCAGATGGTTTTTATGGGGAAGCTTCTCCTTCATATTCCACCATGAAGAAAGGCTAAACATTTCACCTAGGAAGAGAGACAATTGAGGATGATCCCTGTGATGGTCAGCCTGTGGAAGTGATGAATGAGGAAAATGTCCCTTGTTGAGGAGGAACTGCTCAATGACAGAAAGTTGAAGCTCAAAGAAATCTCATCAAGGTTTAGGCTTTCTATAACAACCATCTTCTGCATCATTCACGAGAAGATTCACATGACAAAAGTCAGTGCAAGGTGGGTGTCCCGACTTGTCTCTTCAATTCAGAAGTAGCATCATGTGATCTGTTCCACAAGTTTTTAGAGTTTTGCCAGGGGAATCAGAGAGATGTGCTGGAATCCATTGTCACTGGGAATGAAACCATGGTCCTTTATTCCTCTTTCCAAAAGGGAATCCATGGAGTGGTGCAAACCAGACAAATCACCCCATGTGAAAAAGCCAAGATCACTTAGTCCACCAAGAAGATCACGGCAACAATATTTTGGGATTGCTGGGGAATGCTCTTGATCGACTTCAAGGAAAGGAATACCACTGTGAATGCAGAATATCATGCTTCACTCCTGCACAACACCATAAAGGAGAAGAAATGAGGAATGCTGAGTCATGGTGTTCACCTGCTTCATGACAATGCTCTTGTCAATACTGTTATTGTTGCGAAGACTGCAGTGAAGGACTGTGGCTTCCAGGAGATTGAATACCCACCCTACAGCCGAGATCTAGCACCCAGTGACTACTACCTCTTCTTGAAACAAAAGAAAGACTTTCAAGGAAGAAAATTTACAGATGACAATGAGGTGAAAGATGCAGTTTTAGGCCATTTTGCAGACAAAATTACACACTATCTTAATAAGGGCATAGAAATGTTAATTCAAAGATGTGAAAAGAGTGTTGAAGTAAAGGATGATTATGTTGAAAATGACACAGTTGTTTTCAATCACCTCTAAAAATGAGTCAGGCCAGAAACTTATGGAACCACCCTTGTATACACACATACGATTAACCAAAATCAGAAAATGGTGGTTTGCAACAGATTTCACCCTAAAAAAAAAAAGGGAGGGAAGGGGGGGAAACAAAAGCAGGTCTTATGTTTGACCCATTTGGCTATATGTCATTTCCAAAGCTAGATTACCTGGTGATCATGGCACCTTGTGTCATTGAACAAGTTAGCAGATGTGAAAGTTGGGTTGGTAGAGAGCTTAAATTACAGCCAAAGCAACTAAGGCTATAAAAGTACTGTGTGTGTGTGTGTGTGTGTGTGTGTGTGCATGTTTTAACTGTGTTATCTAAAGCAGTTTGCCTATTTTGCAGGATGAAAAACTTAAGCTTTTCATGAGAAGGGAAAGATGCAACCTCTATGATAGCAGCTAACTTCCCTTCAGTCAAAATGCCCTTATAAAGGTCCCTTGCATCCTATAGGATTCAACTCTAGGTCTTTCCAATCAATGTTTTTGTGTATCTCTACACAACAAAATGTTAAAATGCCACTCTGAGACAGCTCTTTGCAACAGCTGCAATTACAGTTGTTGGGTTTTTGCCTGCCAATGAATTCCAGCAGCATTACAATACATTTCTACTACAAACATATTATATGCATTATTATAGAACATGATCTGAATACAAATGCAGTGGCAAGATATCTGCAAAAATTGCACTTCCACATAAATTTTGCATATTTCTGTTCAATAGGCATTTCCATTATTTTGTACACTGCCTGTTTTTGTGAGTGTATTGAAAAATGGGAAAAAAAACTTATAACCCAATATTCAAAATTCAGCTTCAATTTAAAGATTTCAATTGCATATATGATTATCGCATCACAGTCGTTCAATTTTTTCTACCTGGTGTGCTACAATCAACTTATTAGAGATCTGATTTGACCAAAACCAGTGTTTGATGTCCGGACAAAATAAGGTTTTGAACAGCATTTGTTTTGTCTCAATCTCTTTGTGTGTAGAGGCTTAAGTGCTGTGAGGACATCATGTTGGAGGCTTAATGGATTTTTTACAACACTCAAAAAGGATTAAAATAGAATTTAATACTTCCTATATTTCGTCCTAGTCACTAGGACATCTACTGTAATCCCCGTAGATGTCCTAGTGACCAGGACAAAATATAGGAAGTATTAAATTCTATTTTAATCCTTTTTGAGTGTTGTAAAAAATCCATTAAGCCTCCAACATGATCTCAATCTCTTATGCCATGCTAAACAAGTAAATTCTTACTGGGATTTAAACAAAACTTTAAAATGGCTTCTCATACTATGATTAATCTGACAGAATGAAATAGTCATGTACCAAGAAACTTAAAAATTGACATGCAAATAATCTATGATATCCAGATCAATTAAATATAAAGTGACTTGGCATTATTATTATTATTATTTATATTTAACATGAATGTGTATGCAGAGTTAATCTGAGATTTTTTGGTCATATAAACAAAGTGAAGGAAATAATGGCAAAGCAGAGATTTTAAATTAACGATCACACCAAAGATTACAAAAGTAAACATTACACAAAAGGGGATTGCTTAAAAGGTCAAAGTGAGATAACTGGAAGAAGACCTCAACATAGAGAATGCAAATAATAAAACAGGACTTTTGGCTTATGTCTAATACTTACCTTCTCCATGGTGACCCTCATTAGCAGATATCTACCTGGATAATACTGAACAAATTAAGATGGGCTGGCAATTTGGGATTTAGCGGATTAAATTATATTCTGCATCGGCTGAAACCAACAATCAATTTATGGTACAATAAGATGAAATGTCAAGGCAGCTGGGCATTACCCATTTAAACAAGATCCACAGTGTTTTTTCAGGTAATTAGAGTGAACGAGGAAAAATAAGCTACAGGAACAAAATCCAGTTCAGAATCAGAAGAATTTAAGGTTGGCACTATCATGTAAGAAGGGAAACAAGTGAAACTGGTAGAAAACTGGATCAACATAATTGGTATTACAAAACCAAAGGAGAAAAAAACACACGTGATTCTTCATTCTTCTAAACAGCAAATACAAGATGTTATATTCAGGAAATAATAATCAGGTCAAGGATGAGCAGCTATAGCATTAAACACTAAACATGAAGATAATCTTCTTGAATGACAAGAACTATCAAGCAAAGTGATGAGGACAAACAACAAAATGAGGAACTGAGCAATGAAACTTATCTATCCAACAAGAAGGTTCTACAAAGGAAGAAGCATAGGAATTTTTTGAATCATTACAAACTGACAAAAAGAAAGCTGTGGATATACAGAAATGTTTTTGGAAAATTTAGAGAAAAGAGCAAAGGTAATAATAATATTAAGTACCTGCAGGATTTCTATTCAGCTCATGGACTAGTCACTACTGATGCCATCTACGGGGATGTCCAATGGCTATAATGCTAAAAAGATTAACAAATTGGTTTTTCATCCCTTCTGCTCACATCCCTTTCCACAAATGGGCTACAGTAATGCTACTGCTTTCTTATATATGGAACACCTCAAGTCAGGAAAAAATAGCCAGAACTCTAAAAAATATAATCACTGTACTGTTTTCAAACCTCATCTGAAGCTGGCTGCTTTTATCTACTCTCCTAAGGATGAACTTTCTCTGCTCTTAGTTTCAGGTGTTTACAAGGCTCCTTGTTCTTGAAAATTATCTTCTTATTGTCTAACTGAGAGATCTGCCTGGAGGTACACAAGAAATACATCTGCTGCCATAACTATGATCAGTCTGGTGTTTTGCAGGAGTTAGAGCATACACCAGAGGCATGACATGCTCTCGAAATATTCCATACATAGTAAACAACTGAGCAAATTGTGAGGGTGCGGTTTTAAATGTGCCATCAGAGAAGATAATGTCACTTGCTCCAAGTATTCTTAGGTTCTCTGTTGTGGCAAAAACAAGAAGACGATCCTCATCCCGTACACGAGAATCATAAAAAAAGAAATCTATCGTGATTTAACATTACTTGATATTCTTCCGGTATCTCAACACCAACCAAACTTAGGAGAATACGAGGCCTCGCAGTGTTCTGCCATCCATTGACTTGCCTCCGTAAACTATTCCTCTCCGGCAACATAAATAATACTTCATCTTGCTGAACTTGTTCTATAACCACACGCATAACGTGTGAGGGTGGACCATGCACATTGTCTTGCGCCCTTCTCTTTAGATTATTTTTAACTTTCCTAACCTCACTGTCCACACCTGATTCGTGTTGATGATTGTCCTTGCCTTCTTTGTACACCATGATGTTGTCTAAACTGGCAGTTGTGATGCACCTAGCACTGCAACTGTCACAAACCTCACATCGCCAATACCACCTAGTCTTATTCTTGTTATCAGAATGAAAAGGATACCAATAATTTTGTAGATAAAGCATTGGTTTACCCATGTTACTCATCACAATTTCTACCATATTCAGCATTGCCAAATTTTAAGAATAAATTACAAAATAATTTTAACGTCAACTGACTATTATTAATGATCACAAGTTACTTATAACTCCTTGGACTAATCTCACCCAGGTGCTTTCAGGGCATTTCATCCAATTATTTTCAATTGGACAAATAGCATTGGACGAAATGTCCTACTGGATGAACTGCCTTGAAACCGTTTTTAAAGTATTTAGTGTTTTGCATTCAGTGTAAAATGGTGCTAAAAATGCATTAGAAATGAAACACTAACAAGAACAGTGAAGTAGAGAGCAAGAAGGTATTTTCTACTAATGATGATATTAAAGAGGATATTGATCGAAGTTCATAAAAGTTTATGGGCACTCTTCTCCTTCATTTTCGACAATTAAGAAATGGGCTGCTGGGTTTAAAAGTTGCCGTGTCAGCCTTGAAGATGATTCATGTGAAGGACGGCCAAAAACTGTAACAACCATAAATCGTTGATCAAGTGCACGATATGGTATTGGAGACCAGCGAGTCAAAGTGCATAAAATTGGTGAGACTACAGGCATTTCAAAAGAACATGCAGGATATATTTTGCATGAAGAATTGCAAATGAAAAAGCTTTCTGCAAGATGGATGCCACACTTGCTCAAAGCAGATCAAAAATTAAAACGCACTTGCATGAAAATCTCTGAAAAGTGCTTGGAGCGTTTTAACAAGAATAAAACTGATTTTGTGTATCAATTTATTACTATGGATGAGACTTGGATTCACCATTTTACAGCAGAATCCAAACAGCAGTCAAAGTAGTGGACAGAAGCTGGTTGTTCAGCACCAAAGAAGACAAAGTCAGTTCCGTCAGCAGGAAAGGTCATGGTATCGGTGTTTTGGGATGCTAAAGGCATTTTGTTTATTAATTATCTTGAAAAGGATAAAACAATAACTGGGGAATATTATTCTCATCTTTTAACCAGACTAAATGAAAAAATTCGTGAGAAAAGATCCGGTTTGCAGAAGAAAAAAATCATCTTTCACAGGACAGCACACCTGCCAACAAAGGTGTTTTGGCAATGGGAAAATTAAGCAATTTGGCTCCATCTGACTTCTATCTCTTCCCAAAACTAGAACTGTTCCTTGGTGGTCAGTGTTTTTCTTCGAATCAAGAGGTGATTGCACCTGTCGAGGGATATTTTGTAGATCTTACCGAGAATCACTACAGGGATGGAATAATGGCACTGGAATAAATGTATTAGTCTTAACATTATGCGATTATGTTGAAAAATAAAAATAATTTTGAAATTAGAAATTAGTTTTTTCATTGTTAAGCTGAGAACTTTTCAGACCACCCTCGTATTTGGTAAGGTGACCATCATAAAATATGCCATTGATGAGAAGGTTATGTGAAGTTTTCCTGGTGCAAAAATTAAAAATATAAGTATTATTTCTGGGAAAACTCCCATTACGCTGCTTAAAAACTTTTATTTTTACGGCTATTTTGCCTGCTTTTGTTTAGGAGTGCCCCTGTTTTAATGTCATTGGCTTTTTACTCAAGAATTCTTAGGGCATTGCAGATGTATTTTAGAGACAAATATATGTAGCATATGCTTCTTCTTCTTCTTTGGTGCATCAATCCGAAGATTAGTAAATATAGCAGCACATCACAACATCCTGTCTTGTGACCTTTTTATCTCTTCATAATTCTTAGCGCCAGTTAGCATCATTATGTTATTTATATATGAAATTCTTGGTCTGCCTCGTGGCCTCTTTCCTTCTACAGTCCCCTCCATTATTTCTGTAATCAGTCTCCCATGCCTCATATGGTGTCCAATTAGGCTTTTTCTTCTCTTATTGATGTGTTTCATTAATGACTGCTCTTCATGAACTATATTTAGAACTTCATTACTTTTCCTTTCTCTCCAACTAATTTTCATCATCTTTCTCCAGCATCAAAGTTCAAATGCCTCCAACTTTTTCATGTCTTGTTTTGTTAGAGTCCAGGCCTCACAACCATATAATGCAATGCTCCATATGTATGTTTTCACTAGCCTTTTTTTTTTTTTTTTGAACTGGATGCTAAGTCCTTTACTGGTAAAAATGTTTCTTCTGTTATAGAATGCTTTTTTGACCAGGATTATTCGTGCTTTAATATCTGATTGGTTCTTCCATCTTCTGCGATAAGACTTCCAAGATATTTAAAAGAAGATACCTGTTGTATTAGGTTATTATTTATTTCCAGGTTTATTTTCATTGGATTTGCTTTACTTGTAATTAATAATTTTGTTTTCTTATAATTAATTTTTAGGCAGTACTGTGTGAAGATTTCTTCCATCTTTGTTAGGGTGGCTTTCAGTTTGTTTTCGTTATCATCTATAACTGCTATACCATTCGCAAAACGTAGCCAATTAATATCAATTCCATTTATCTTAATTCCTGTTTCTATTAGTTCTTTCAGTTT
This sequence comes from Typopeltis vanoorti, assembly GCF_054136105.1. Classification (NCBI taxonomy): domain Eukaryota; kingdom Metazoa; phylum Arthropoda; class Arachnida; order Uropygi; family Thelyphonidae; genus Typopeltis; species Typopeltis vanoorti. The sequence continues at coordinate 32,240,132 of NC_143562.1, forward strand.
GTTTATTGCATCTTCAATGTACAGATTAAACAATTTGGGTGAAAGAGAGCACCCGTCTTGCACCTTTACGTATTTTTGTAATTGAGGTTTTTCGTTGTATTGCTAGCTGCTTCTATTAGGGCTTCTTGATGCTTGAAAAGATTAAATATGAGCCTTCTATCTCTCCAATCTACCTTTATTGTTTTTAGGAGGTGAAACATTTGATTCCAGTAAATACTATCGAAGCCTTTCTCCAAGTCAAGAAAGCCTATCAGAGTATTTTGGTTCTTCTCCAATCTTCTTTCAATAACTGTTCTTAGAGCTAGGATTGCTTCTCTTGTCCCCTGCTGTTTCCTGAATCCAAACTGGTCATTGCCAACATATTCTTCAACCTTCTTTGTTAGTCTTTTTTTGTATAATTTTGAGTAGTATTTTCGAAGCATGTGACATTAAGCTTATTGTTTGATGATTTTCAGACTTGTTTGCATTATTTACTTTAGGAATGGGCATGATAGAGCATTGTGTAAAATCTTTGGGGATGATCCCTGTTTCATAAATATCCTTTATGATCTTGCAAAGGTATGACTTAGTTATGTTTCCTGAGTATTTTTAATTCTGAAGGGATATTATCAGTGCCTGGTGCCTTGTTGGTTGACAATTCATTCAGTGCCCATTCAAATTCATCTTTTAATATAGTTGGACCAATTTCTTCCACATCAAGTCTTGTTTCATCTTCTATGGCCTTGGCATCTAGATCTTTTCCACTATATACATCTTCTAAGTACTCCTTCATCTTTCTGAAATTTCTTCCTTATTTATAAGTATGTTAACTAATATTTAAGGAATTGACAGCGTATACTAGAAATATAAATTAAATAAACTTTAATATATACTTTCCGATATTTCGGCAAACGTCACATTGCCATCTTCTTGGGAACTTAATACAAAGACACGTGCACACAAGTACTACATAACAGCAAATGAGAACTGAAGCTAGGAAGCTAACGTTTCCCTAAAGTCCTGGTGGTGCCCCCTGGCAGGCTATATTGGTGGTTCTTGGCCTTTGGGCTGAAGTTCTTCTGATAATTGTTTCCCAAATTTGGGGCAGTCTCATGCATCCAAATTTGTTGAGGTTTGGCATGTTCCTAAGGGCCGAGGCTAATTCCATGAATAGTCTTTCATACTTGAACTTGCTGCGGTGTATGACTGTGGCTTTCTTCCATTTTATTCTGTGGCGAGTATCCAGAGCATGGTTTGCAAGCACAGAGTGGCTATACTGGTGAAATCGGATGTAATCCTTGTGTTCTGAGATTCTGATATTTGCTGTCCTGCCTGTTTGGCCAAAGTAAGACAATTCAGCAAAGGCCAAGAACCACTAATATAGCCCACCAGGGGGCACCACCAGGACTTTAGGAAAACGTTAGCTTCCTAGCTTCAGTTCTCATTTGCTGTTATGTAGTACTTGTGTGCACGTCTTTGTATTAAGTTCCCAAGAAGATGGCAACGTGAGGTTTGCCGAAATATCGGAAAGTATATATTAAAGTTTATTTAATTTATATTTCTAGTATACGCTGTCAATTCTTTAAATATTAGTTATCATGTTTAACCAGCGTATAAGCCTCTCAACAAGAACTATAAGTATGTTCCCCTGTTTATTTTTGATAATTGTACTTCTTGTCTTGTTTTGCTGGCTTATTCCTTTTATAATGTTATAAGCTTTATCAATTCTTCCAGTCTTTGTTAGATCTTCTATTTCTTTACATTTCTCTGTATACCATTGTTCTTTTGCTTCTTTACACTTTCTATTTATCATATTTTTTATATGTTTATATTTGTCTTTGCTTTCTTCCTTTAGGGAGGTTTTGTATTTTCTTCTTTCATCTATTAGATCTAGAATGTCCTGGGTGATCCATGGTTTTTTTTATTTGCTTCTTCCTTAATCCTATGCAGTCACTGGCAACCTTGATGACTGTACCCTTCAAATGAGTCCATTTTTCCTCTATGTTTTTCTTTTCCCTCTCTCCCGTTTTAATGCTTTCATGAGTTTGCTGTTTATAGTTTCTGTGGTTTTCCTCTGTTTTCAGTTACTTATGTTCCATTTGGGCCTTTTCCTTGGTTGTGACACTTTTTTAAATTTCAGATTACATTTCAATAAAACCAAATTGTGGTCACTGTCAACATCAGCTCCCGGGTAACTTTTGCATGATTTTACTTGATTTTTAAATCTATATCTTGTCATAATATAATCTATTTGGTACCTTCCTATATCCCCTGGCATTTTTCAAGTATACCTTCTTCTTTTTGGTACCTCATACCAGGTATTAGTAATAATCAGATTGAATTGGTGGCAGAACTCCAAAAGTCTATCTCCTCTTTCATTTCAGCATCAAATTCCATACTTTCCCACCTCTCTACCATCTTTGCCTTCACCAATGACTGCATTCCAATCCCCCATGACAATAAGATTATCTTCCTTCTTGGTCAGTTTGGTTAGATTCTCAATATCTACGTATACTCTCTCAACTTCATCATCACTGTGGTCGCTAGTAGGCATGTAAGCTTGTATTATTATATTTGTTGGTTTTGCTTCTAGTTTTACCATTATCAATCTGCTACTACATTTTACTGAGTTGATTACTCTTCTTCCCCTATTCCTTATTGAGAACCACCGTGACTCCATTTTTTGCTGTCCCATCACCTGAATAAATGATTCTGTAATCACCACTCCAAAAGTCTCCAGTTCCATTCCATTAATTCCCAATATGGCTATTTTTAATCTATCCATTTCTCTCTTCAAATTTTCCAATTTGTAGGAGGGTTCTCACATTCCACATCCCGATGAATGTACAAGGATTTCGCTGGTTTACGACCTGGGAAGCCTTGCTTCTTCCCCTGCAGTGCACAAGTATTGAGCCATTGTGTGCTTTACTATCTTTTAGAATGTCCATCCATACTGCTATCTTACTAGAGGAAAAATAGAACAAGGTGGTATCCCCTTGCCTTCCTTGTCCAGCAATAGCCTTCTAGAGAGGCCCAGTGTGCTAGCCATTTCTCATTCTTCTTGATTATCCACCTACCACAGTATCCTTTACACTGTTGTCACATATGGTGATTTTCCGCTGATCAGGATGAAAGTTGTTGCTGCCCCAACTTCCAGCATATGCTATATGCTACATATATTTGTCTCTAAAATACATCTGCAATGCCCTAAGAATTCTTGAGTAAAAAGTCAATGACATTAAAACAGGGGCACTCCTAAACAAAAGCAGGCAAAATAGCCATAAAAATAATAATTAAAAATATAATAAAAAAAGTTAAAAAACAGAAAAGTAAACAAGATCGTAATTGTATTTGGCACTAACAGCTTATAAATTCCGAATGAGAGATGACATGAAAGGGTTGTTAGAAGAGGTGAGAGCGTAGAGTGGGAAAGTGAATGAAAACGCCCACATATACCACTTTTTTGATATCTGCCAGTCAGCCATACTAATATTTTATAATCCAAACTCATATTCTCCAATTTATGCAACAGTATTCCATGCTGTGTTCTGTCAAAAGCCTCAGCAAAATCCAAAAATATCAAGGTTTATCCATTCCCCTTATCTAACTCAAAGGCAACATTATTACAGCATGTGAGAACATTGCTGAAACATGACCTTCCTCATGCCGTTCATTGCAAAGTTGAGATTCTCTGTCAACCCATTTCTGAATGTGAATCCTAACTAACATTTCCAGAATCTTCACTGCCACTCTACATATACTAATAGGCTGACAGTTGGATACATAAGTCTTTGTACCATCCTTGTGCCATACATTATTTCTACTCCTGTGGAATCTTCCCTGTTCTAAGACTCAAATTATATAGCCTGGTCAAAGAAATAGCCAGTTCAGCTGAACACTCTTTTAGCAGTGCCTGATATCTCATCAGTTCCTATTGCTGAATTCTTATTCAGTTTGTGCAACAGCTCTATTACCTCCTTCTCATGCACTTGAGTTTCTTCATTCAGTTAAGAGGAAGCAATGAGCACAATGTTGCATACACCAGGTTGATAGATTTGAACAAAATGGGCACTCATCTATTGTACAACCTCTTCTGCATCTGTCACCCTCACATCAACTGCATTTAATAGTTATTCTTTCATATTCTTTCTTTCTTTTACTTGAAGCACCACGATAGAATTCTTTGGGGTTGTCTTTAGTTTCTTTTCATATTCAGAACTTAGCTTTCTGTAGAACGATCACGACTCTTCTGGCCTGATAATTATAATTTTCATAACTGACATCATCCTTAAGCACACACTTTCTCTCACCATATCATGCTTTTCTTACCAATCTCTTGCTTGATAAGTTTATACACCCATTTCACTCCTAGTCTATTTATTCTTTGATGAGTTCTAGGTACACATTCTGATATTGCATCATTTAAGTATTTTTTAAACACTGCACCACTGTCCTTCCCATCCAATAACTGATACCATGGTGTAGAATTCAGAATGTAACCTTTTCTGAATTGAATATTCATAAATTTAGCCACTTTCCAAATTAGTGCTGCATGGTCACTGTCACCAACTGGAGGCAGAATAGTCGTGTCTTTAACTAAAATCCTCTCGGACTCTATATTCAAATCTAACATTCTTTGACTTCAAGTTCCTTCTGTAGCATGTTGATTGGAAGCTGTTACAACACAACTGAGGAAGTTGTGTTGTAACAGCTCAACAAATTCAGTTTCATTCTACTCATGAGATTTTACTGCTACCCAATCAATGTTTGGATAATTAAAGTCCCCCATTATGATTACTCTCTTCACATTCATCATGTTCATTTGGTGATGCATTTCTTCATTACTAGCAACTGATCACCACTAGGTCTGTTAACAATACTCCACTAAGTACTTGATCTTGTTAACCTCCATCTCACACCAGATGGCTTCAAATTCACTGCCAAATGAAAAACTGTTATTAGTATGACAGTCAAGGGTCTTAACAGTAACTGGATCCAAGTCATTCAATATCATTAATAGCATGTCCTCTCCTCGCCTGTCTACCCTTCCTAAAAACACTGAACCCTTTACATTCAATACCAGTTAGTATGTCTGCTTTTGATAACTGGGTCTCACTAACACACGATCTGAGGTACCAACATAACGACCAAGGCAACAAACTCTATCCTTTTGTTTCTGATACTCCTAGTATTTACATACATACATACATAATAAGCTACATGGATGTTTTTTTTTTTTTTTTTTTGCATACTCTTGTCTGCAGTATGTGTGACACAGTGGGACAACTTGTATTTGATCTAGTGTCTTATTTATGTGGACATCTTTGCACATGCCTGATGGACTGAACTGAATGAAAAAATAGAAATTGTTCTCTCCTCATAATTATTTCCACAATAATACTCATTCCCATTATTAACACAGTTACATAAGATTGTTGCTCTTATACACAGATTCTCATCATTATGCAGTCAAATATCCACATTTATATCAAACAGAATCCCAATAAACTAATGGATAAAATAAAATTTTATAACATCAGTGATATACTAGATTATGCTATCTCACAGAATGAATATCAGCTAATACTATCTAAATTGTTCGCACCCTGAAGTAAATACAATGTAAAGGAAAATTACAGTGATTAAGAAGCGAATGAGATATAGACAGTGGAGCTAGTGTCCTTGGTAAATGTGGCGGTTGTGTTATCTAGTCTAGAAAACGTGTTTTTAAAGTTAAATATAGTGTGGCTTTTTTGTCACAAATTGTGCTGCAGTTGTGCATCGGTTAGATACAAGTGTCCTTCAGTGGTGTTATTGTTTGGAACTGTGTTGTATATATTGTGCTTTCACTGCCGTTTGTTTCACTATTTCAATGTGTAAAGATGGCGTCCAACAAGAAACGTACGTCAGCAGCGTGCAGGACTTCTACTTCTACACGAAAGGCTGGCTTAGCGTTAGATTTTTCGCAATGGATGCGTTGCGGAAATTGCTACATGTATGCGCCGAAAAATGTGAAGGATCTGTGGTTGGTCTGGCTAAATGAGAAGAACGAAAATGTCGATGTATGTGAGAGGTGTCAGGATAGGCTGGAGCGTTTAGGAATGGAAGCAGACATCGGGACCATAGCGGAAGAACTTCGACGGGAGTTTATGAAAATGAAAAATGACCATCTTCTTCATGAGAAAGTGGAAGTGCTCGGTAAGGAGATACTGGAAGTTAAAGCTGAGTTTAATGTGGTAAACAGAGAAATTAGGACTACAGAGATTACTTTAGCTGAAGTAACTAGAACAGGATTACATATGAGTGAGTCTTTGGTGAATGATGCAGTAATAAATAGTATGGGAGTGATTGGGAGTCAACAAAATAAAACCACAAGTGGCCTAAAAGAAACGAGATGTAGTGAGTGGGGGGGGGTAAGTAATAGAGCGTTGAGTAATGAAGCTGGGAGAGTCATGCTGAATAGCATAGAGAATGGGTCCATGAGTGTGGACTTGAATGAAGTTAAGAGTGGTAAGATATATGGTGATTCTATGGTTAAGGGTATGGAGAGTGGTATGCATGAGGAGTGCTTGGCCGATGGGACAATAGAAAGAGTGGCTTTAGCAAGAAAGAGAGGGCATGAAGCAGACAAGATGATAGTTATGGTGGGTACGAATGACCTGAGAGGTAGTATAAATCGGGGTAGGAAAAGATTTAAGAACATTATTAGATATTGTGAAGAGGAAAAGTGTCAATGGGAGGATAGTGTGTGCTGCCTCGTTTTGACAATTACGAGTTAAGTAGACGAGCAATGATAATGAATGATATGATTGCAAGAATGTGCAAAAAAAGAGGTCTGGAATTTGTTGATGTTTGTAGTGTGTGTGAAGGAAAAAAGCAGTTGTATGCTAGAGATGGTCTGCATCTTAACATGGAAGGACATAAGCGATTGAAGAAGTTATTGTTTTCTAAACAAGGTTGAAGTTATTGGGCAGGGAAACTAATACTGAAAAGGTTGAATGTAAGAGAGAGAAAAACTTTAGCACTGATTGTATATTTATTGATCCTTATATGCAGAATAAATTGCAGAAGAGAGGGGATAAAAATCGGCATAGGATTACGGAAGTTAGTGACTTATATATCAGTTCTAAAGCCGGTATAAGATCTAGAGGGAATCTACAATTTTTGTATACCAATGCTAGAAGCATTCGTGCTTCTAGCATTGGTATACAAAATAAGAGAGAAGAATTTTTGGCATTAGTCAGTGAAATCTCACCAAAAGTTGTAGGCATTAGTAAAACTTGGCTGTCAGCAGAAGATGTGGCCATTGGAATTGAATGTGATGGGTACAGTATTTTCAGGGAGGATAGAGAAGATAGAACAGGAGGAGGAGTGTTGATGATAGCTGATGTGTTGCAGCCAAAGAAAGTAGTATATCAAGATGTTAGACATGTGAATGAGAGTTCATTTGAGGCGGTCTGGTGTGAAATAGTGACCAATGCAACCAAATATACAGTTGGATGCTGCTATAGGCCAGGGAGTACAGGGGGAGATATTGAATTCATGCATCAGCAAATTAGTGCAATGAGTGAAGGCTTAGTGATTATTATGGGGGATTTTCATTATGGTGATATCAATTGGAAGGAGGAAATATCACGTAGCAAAAAGGAAATGGAGTTCATACATTACTTGAAACAGCACATAACTGAAGGGACACGTGGTGTGAGAGTGTTGGACCTTGTTATGGTTCAGAGGTTATATGCATAAGTAAGGTGTCATCGTTACCTCCAATTAGTGAAAGCGATCATGTGGTATTGACTTGGGAGGTTGCAAAATCTGTGGATTTTTCTGTTAAGAAGGGGTATATATGGAACTACAGGTTAGGCAATTATAACAAGCTTTGGAGTGAGCTTGCAGCCATCCCATGACAGAACATATTGCAAGGGAAAGATGTTAGCAGGCTTGGGATAAAATCAGCGGGTATCTGAGGAAAGCAATATCAGATTGTGTCCCCATGGTCAGGAGGTCAAACAAGGCAGGCATTAGATGGATGAACAGTAGTTTCAAGCTTGATCTACAAAAAAAGAAAATGTTATGGAGAATTTACGAGGAGAAAGGCAATCAGGACACCCATTAGCAGTACAAGGCTCAAGCTAGGAAGGTTACCAGCATAGTAAGAAAAGCTAAATCAGATTATGAGAAGACCTTAGCCAAAGAGATCAAGGGTAATCCCAAAGAGTTCTTCCACTATGTGGCAAGTAAGAGGAAGAATGACTCCGGAAGGATAACTTTAGTGGGTGCTGATGGTATTGAGGTGACAAAATCAGATGTAATAGTCGAGTTATTGAGTGATCACTTTTCAGAAGTCTATCACCCAAGTGAGGATATCTCTATACCTGTAGCAATACCTAATGTGAGAATTGAAGCTAAAGAATCAGAGGTATTTAATATATTGCAAAATTTAAATGCAAACACTGCTGTAGGCTTAGATGGAATATCAGCTCGGGTGTTACGTGAATGTGCAAATGAATTGTCAACCCCTCTTACTTGGATATTTAATTTAAGTTTGAACTCTGGTATGGTCCCTAGGGAGTAGAAGTTAGGCAATGTGGTTTCTTTGCATAAGGGTGATACTAAAACTGCGGTATTTAATTACAGACCAATCACCATCTCAGGAGTAGTGGTAAAAGTATTGGAAAAGTTGGTTAAAGACAAAATTCAAGAATGGGTGGATCAGGATATGATACTCTATAGAGGCCAACATGGCTTTGTTAAAGGTAGATCCTGCCTTAGCAATCTATTAACTATTCATAATAGAATAACATCTGAATTGGGCAAAGGAACTTGCTACACAGTGGTACTTCTGGATTTTGCTAAGGCTTTTGACAGGATACCCCATAGAACACTGTTACGCAAATTGGAGCAGATGGGAATGGATATTAAATTGGTGATATGGATAGGAGAATGGCTCAGGGAGAGATACCATAAGGTGGTGGATGGAGGAGCCGAGTCCAGAATGAGGCAGTGACCAGTGGTGTGCCTCAGGGCTCTGTGCTTGGGCCATTGTTGTTTAATTTGTATATAAATGATATAGGAAATGGCTTAAAGGGAGATATTCAGTTGTTTGCTGATGATGCAAAGTTGTGTAGTGCAATAAAAAATCAAGGCTGATATTGAAAGTTTGCAGGAGGATTTAAATAAGCTGGTAAAATGGGCAAAAGATAATGGATGTCAGTTCAATGTGGAAAAGTGTAAAGTCATGCGTTTTGGGATTAAAAGATTACCAGCTGTGTACTACATCGATGGAAAGGTACTCCAAGAGATTGATGAGGCTAGGGACTTAGGGGTATTGGTAGATAGGGAGATGAAGTTCAGGGGACACATTGCTAAGGTGTCCAAGATTGCACATAGGATTACTTGGTTGTTGAGGAACACACTGACATCCAGAGATAAAGAGGTTATTATTCCCCTTTATAAAGCATTGATACTTCCATATTTGGATTACTGTGCTCAGGTTGGTCACCTGGATTCCTTGGAGATGAGGAGGCTGTGGAGAGGGTTCAGAGAAGAGTGACCAAGTTGGTGAGTGATTTAAAAAATGCTCCCTACATTGATAGATTGAGAGCTTGTGGAATGCAGAGATTGGTTGATAGGCGAAGAAGAGGGAATATGATAGAAACATTCAAATTACTGAAAGGTTTTTATAGGATTGATGCAGGGGAAATGTTTCAGCTGTGTGATAGTGATGGAAGAACAAGAAGTCATCTCTGGAAATTAAAGAAGAGTGTGGTTAACAAAGGTGTCAGAACAAGGTTTTTTGCCTGGAGAGTGGTGAATGAATGGAATTCATTGCCTGACTTAGTTGTGAGCTCTTCGTCTGTAAATGAATTCAAGAAGAGATATGACAGATATTGTTTTGCTAGTTTGGGTCTCCCGTGATGAGTCTACTGACTCCATGGAGATACCCGTAATAATAATAATGAGTTATTCAAGTTAAGGTAATAAGCAGAGGTAAAATTAATATTTTAATATATACAGAAATGGTGAGACAAGCAACAAGCTTGTAATGACACTACTTGTAAAAATTAGAATCTTCAAAAAAATGTACATTTTATCACCTGGAGTAATATTTGCTTAAGGAAACTACAGTAGTAGACATTTTCATTCCCTAGGTGAATATTGTCAGGTGATAAATGTATCGTTAAAAACATCTTTATTTAAAAAGAGTATCCTTTACAAGTGGTGTCATAAGGCAGCTGCCAGTTACTTGTCTCACCATTTATCTCTGTTTTACCAAATAATGTTCTAAACCATTTAGTTTCACAAACTCAATAAAGTGGCCATTCTGCCACTCTCCTAATAGATCTTCTATAAATCATATATAGAGGATAGAAGGAACAGGACAGGAGGTGGGGTATTGCTGATGACAGCTGCAGAATTACAACCTACAAAATTAAAAGTTAAAGAGGATCTTAGGTCTGAGGGAGATGGTTCATTTGAGGCTGTCTGGTGTGGGATAGAGGCAAATAAGATAAAATATGTCGTTGGGTGCAGCTTTAGACTGCACTAGGTCCACAGGAAGATGTAGATGCCATGCATCGGCAAATCAGCATGATAAACATAAGGCAAAAAATTAATTAAGGGGTGCTTAAGGGTCAAAGCTGTATAACTGAGAGGAGACCTCCACATAGCCTTTAAAGGAATGCGGAGAACAGACCAGGGCTTCTGACCTAATGTCCAATCCTCACCTTCACGTGGTGCACCCTGTTGGGTATCTCCTTTGATACTGAACGAACGAGGATGGGCTGGCAATTTGGGATTTAGCCGACCAAATTGTATTCTTATTGGTTAAACCAAAATAAAAAATGATGGTACAACATGACAAAATTTCATGCCGGCTGGGGCGTCGCCCGGTTAAACAAGGCCCCCGTTGTTTTCGCCAGGGAACCAGGGCGAACAGCGAAAAGTCAGCTACTGGAACAAATCTGAAAACAAACCCCAACTCAACATCACCAGAGTTAAAGATCGGTACTATCAACGTAAGAAGCCTGAATGGCAAAGAAATGGAGCTAGCTGAGGAATTAGATAAGTACCAGATCAACATAATAGGGGTGACTGAAACAAAAAAGACCAAAACTGTTGAGATCTTTCTGAGCAATAAATACAAAATGTTATATTCAGGCAATAACAATCAAGGAAAAGAAGGAGTAGCCATAGTATTCAACACAAAATACGAGGCTAATCTTCTTGAATGGCAGTCAGTCTCCAGTAGAGTAATGTGGGCAAATATGAGAATGGGGAACTGGACAATGAGACTTATTTGCCTATGGTCCCACAGAAGGTTCTACTAAGGTAGAAGTGGATGAATTTTTTGAGGCTTTAGAAAAAGCAACTGACACAATGAAAAAGGAAAAGTTGGTCCTTGTTGGGGATCTAAATAGTAGAGTAGGAAATGATTTTGAGACATACAAAAATATTTTGGGAAAATTTGGAGAAAAGAGCAAAGCTAATAATAATGGCAAATATCTGTTGGGTTTCTGCTCAGGATGTGGACCGATTATTACTAACACCATGTTCCAACATAAAAATTTGCACAAATTCACATGGAGAGAAGAGGCTAGGAATAAGAAAAGTCTTATTGACTATGTTATTGTTGATAATGATGTTTTCTCCCTGGTGCAGGACACCAGAGTGTACAGAGGATTTGAAACTGGAAGTGATCACTATTTAGTCTTGAGCAGGATAAAATTGAATTTCATATTGAAAAGAATAACATGTAAGAAATTTTTAAAGCGAATAAAAGTTGAGCAGCTCTCAGATGTGAACTGTAGACTAAAATACAGAAATGTTATTGAAAAGAAAATGAAAGAGTTTGAGAACAGGAATCAAACCTTGGAGATTCAGTGGCAAACTCTGAAGGAAACATTGATTGATTCTGCCAGAGAGGCATGTGGTGAGGTTGTGTGCAAGGATAAAAAAATCAAAACTCCTTGGTGGACACAGGAAGTTAAAGAGGCAGTGAAGGAGAAGAAGAAAGCATATCAAAAGTTCATGGCAAATAAGTCAGCTTTTACTCTTACAGGGTACAGAGACAAATGTAACAGGGCTAAACAGTGTGTAAAACTAGCTAAACAAAAGTCATGGGAGGACTTTGGCAGGAATATAGAAAATAAATATCAAGAAGGTGGCAAAATATTCTGGAGGTTGTTGAAGAAGCTTAGGAATGGAGGAACGAGTGCTGTAAAAGGAATTAGAGATGATAAAGGAAATGAAAACAGGAGAAAAAGATATCCTTGAAGTATGGAGTAATTACTTTGAAAAACTGCTAAACGAAACAAGCAGTGATGACAGCACAGTGATAAAAAACACTGACCAGGCATGCAGTCAAGAATACATATCCATACTTGAAGTAGAAAAAGCCATCAAAGGCTTGAAATGTGGAAAGGCAGCAGGAGTAGATGATATTCGACCAGAAATGCTGAAGTATGGTGGTATAAGAGTCTTACAGTGGCTGCACTGCATAGTTCAGAAAGCCTGGACAGAGGGACGAATTCCCAATGATAGGAGTAGAGCTCTCATAGTACCCATATATAAAAAGGGAAATAAAACTGAATGTGAGAATTACAGAGGTATTTCCCTACTGAGTGTTTCTGGCAAGATCTATGCAAGTATACTTGAGAAACGGTTGAGAAGAATTGTCGAAGAAAAGCTTGGTGAAGAACAAGCTGGATTCAGGCCATAGAGGCTGTCAGGATCAGATTTTCACTTTACGACAAATAGTCGAGAAAGCATGGGAATATAACAAAGATCTGTATTTAAGTTTTGTCGATTTGGAAAAGGCATATGACAAGGTGCCAAGAGAGAAGCTATTCAATACGCTGCAGTTATATGGTGTCAATGGGGCATTATATCAAGCAATACTTAGTCTTTGAGTTGTGAGTCAGCAGTTAGAATTGAAGGAAGTACAGGAAGATGGTTTAATGTTAAATCTGGTGTGAGGCAAGGATGTACATTATCCCCTCTGTTATTCATTATCTATATGGATCACATTATGAAGGAATGTGGTATTAAACCTGATATCAAAATTGGAGATGTTAATATCAGCTCTTTGCTTTATGCGGATGATGTTATACTTCTAAATAAATCCGCTGCAAGTCTGCAAGATTCTCTGACTAAATTGAATAGCTGTTGTAATAGATATGGTATGAAGGTCAGCAATAAAAAGACAAAGACAATGAAAATAGGCAGAATCATTGAAAATGTCAACTGTGTTGTGAATGGAGAACCTGTGGAACAAGTAAAACATTTCAGCTACTTAGGCACAATTTTTACTGAAGATGGTAAACTAAATATAGAAATAGACAACAGAATCAGCAAAGCTGGTATCGTGGGAAGTCAATTGAATAAATTCACATGGAATAAGAAAGAAATTAGTCGGAACACTAAATTAGGTGTGCAATATACAAGACTGTGTTCAAACCAATTTTAACTTATGGATCTGAGAGCTGGGTCAGAAGTAAAACACTTGACCAAAGACTAGAGACCGCAGATATGAGAGTACTGAGAAAGATGGCATCAATGGCAATATCATATTAAAAATGAGGATATTAGGAAAGAACTTGACATTGTCAGCATCCAGGAATGTGTTAGCAGAGCTAATCTCAGATGGTATGGTCACTTAAATAGAATGGGAGAGGAAAGATTAGCAAAACAAGTGTTCTCTGCCAGGTTGGCAGGAAAACGACCCAGAGGAAGATCAAGATATAGGTGGATTGATACGGTACAAAGTGCCTTAGACGATAGAAATATAAGATCTAATAATGTTGGAGTCTTGACAAGTAACAGAATGATTTGGAGGAAAATTGTAGATAGGAAGTTAGTAATGATGTAATTTTTTCATGTAGTACTGTCATATCCTGTACACCCCTTGAGGGTACATGGCAGGAATTTGATGATGATGATGAACAATTAATTATGGAAGACTTTAACTATGGGACATTGATTGGATGGAGGAAAGGGGGAATAGCAAGTAATGGAAGGGATTTATACATTTGCTAAGGGATAATTACATGAAACAACATACTAAAGAGAGGATAAGGAGTTTGATGGTGTTGGATTTGATAATAGCATCAGAAGATGTATCCATAACCAAGGTAGACACTCTGCCTCCAATTGGGGAAAGTGACCATGCTGTCTTGTTCTGGGAAGTTGTCAAACACGTGGAATTCTCTGTCAAGAAGGGGTTTGTGTTCAACTATAAGACTGGTGATTATGAGAGACTCTGGAGTCATTTTGGAACAGTGCCTTCCCTTCAGAAGCTACAAGGAAGGAATGTCAGTAGTGCAAACAAATGATCAAAGATTGGTATGCAGGAGGATAAACCTAACTTGGTTTATCCTCCTGCATACCAAAGGTCAGGAGAATAAACCATGTTAGAATTAAATGGTTAAGTACGGATATAATGCAAGAGCTGCAAAAAAAGAAAACATCATGGAAGAAATATAAAGAAAATAGTGATTAGCATTCTCATCAGCAGTATAAAGTGCAAGCAAGTAGGTTGACTAGTATGGTAAGGAAGGCCAAATCAGACTATGAGAAAGAATTAACCAAACAGGCCAAAATAAATCCAAAAGAGTTTTCTCATTATGTAGCAAGTAAGAGGGAAAATGACTATGGTAGAATGACTTTAAACAATTCTCAAGGTAGGAAAGTGACTGAGCCAAAAAAAAAAAGTTGAGTTGATGAGTGATAATTTTGCAAAGGTTTATCATCCATGTGGAATAGAGTTGCTGATGTTACAGAGACATATCAGAATTGAGATAGATGAACAGGAGGTGTTCAGCATATTAAAAAATATGAATGTAAAAACAGCAGTGGAACTGAATATCATATCAGCCTGTGTACTACATGAATGTGCAAGAGAAATGGCATTGCTTCTGAGGAAGTTGTTCAATCTAGGTCTCAGCTCTGGCAGGGTTCCAAGGGGAGTAGAAAGAGGATAAGATAGTATCATTACATAAAGTTGGCTCCAAAACAGAGGTAGCAAACTACAGACCAATTACTATATCGGGAGTAGTTGTTAAAGAATTGGAAAAGTTGGTAAAAGGTAAAATACAACAGTGAGTTGCGATACAACAGGGATGTGATACTCTATAGTGGGTAGCATGGCTCTGTAAAGAGAAGGTCCTGTCTTAGTAAATTATTCACATTTTATAACAAAGTGGCAGCATAACTGGATCAATGTAATGGCTACACCACGATACTATAATAGTTTTCCCTGTGGTATTCTGTCAAATGTCTTGTCATTTGACAGAATACCACATCGAAAACTATTATGAAAACTGCAGAGGATGGGAATGGATATGAGGCTACTAATGTGGATAGGGGATGGCTGATGGACAGACACCAGAGAGTAGTATGTGGTGGGAAAATGGAGTCTAGGAGAATGATGATGACTAGTGGAGTACCTCAAGGTTCAGTGCTAGGGCCACTACTCTTTAATTTGCATATCAATGACAGGGAAAGATTTAAGAGGGGATATTCAGTTGTTTGCTGATGACAAAAAGCTGGGGAGAGCAATAGATGATAAAGGTAATGTATATATTCTGCAGGATGATATAAATAAATTGATATTGTGGGCAAAGGATAATGATCATTTAATGTTATAAAATGTGAGATTATGAAGTTTAGGTTGAAAAGGTTACAAATAATATTGGTTTGTAGGAAATTGATGAGGCTAAGGAATTGGGGATAATGGTGGACAAAAAGTTAAAGGTCAGAAGGCATATTGCAAAAGTTGGTAAAATACTTCAGCAAATTACTTCAATGTTGAAAAACCCACTAACAAGTAAAGATAAGGGAGTTATTATCCCTCTTTATAAGGCTATGATTTGGCTATATCTTGACTACTGTGCACATGGTCACCTGGATTTCTTAAGGTGGTCAACAAGATTGGGAGATGAGTGACAGGTCTGTGGAATACTCCATACGAGGATAGGTTAAAGGTTTGTTGGGTTACAAAGTTTAGTTGATAGGTGGAAAGGAGGGACATGATAGAAACTTTAAGATATTAAAGGGGGTTTATAAAATTGCAAAGCAAAATTTTTCAATATATGACAAAGAGAACTAGGGGCCATCCGTGGAAGTTGTGTAAGAGTGTGGTTAGTAGGGGGTGCATGGGCGAGATTTTTTAAATTTAGAGTGGTGAGTGAGTGGAATGGATTGCCAGAATTGGTTGTGAGTTCCCTGATGGTAAATGGATTCAAAGAGAGGTATGATAGGGTTTGCATATGTGATGGTTGGTTTGTGTATCGCATGATGAGTCTCTGGACTCCATGGAGATGCCATAAATAATAATAATGTACAGACATAAGTGTTGGTTATTACAAGCTGAAGGTTTAATGGAGATGTGAATGAAGTGCAGTACAGAAGGTTGAAATTAATAATCTATTGTCATCTCTCTGAATAAAAACCAATATTTGGTTCTGTATTCAGAGAGAGAGAGAGAGCCTTCATAAGAGGGATACAACAAAGCTGTTGCATGCAAAGAGGCAACACCAAGAAAATAAAAATGATTAAATTTAAAAGACTAGGAAGGGTCACAAGTCTTGATGGTTGAGTAAGAGGCCTCATAATTACCATTTCTGATATCTCTAAGTTCACATATTCATATTTACTCTTTCCTTCATAGTTACATGGTGAGCAGCATTCATTCATTATTAAAAATTATGGAAACAATTACTGTGTTATAGTAAAACTTCAGCTTAATATAAACCAAAATAATCCTGCATGTTTCAACATTCATATCATGGCCATCATCTAGGTTATGAAGGTTCTCCAACTGTACAAAACAACAGCTCAATCATGACCCAAACATTTCTGTAAATAACAATTTTTAATAATGAATATCCATATTTATTTCAATCAAGTTGCTTTTAAGAACAAGTATAGATTCCAAAAAAACTCATGTTTAAATTGCTACAATGAAATAATAAATTTTCTGTTTATAAAGGGATGCACTTTTTTTATGTTCTTTCAAGCAGATGTTGGCTGTTCTTCAGTCTGTTTATAACAAACTAGTGCTTATAGTGGTGCCAAATATACAGAGTTGAGAGGTGAAGATGACCATTAAGAGTTGATTTTTCCACAAAATGTTGATACACGTTTACAAGTATCTGGGCCATTCCTATAACGGAGCAGGATGGGCTAGTTTCCGTGTCAACCAATGTTCCATTTCTTTCCAAGACACTCGTGTTTCCCAATCAGTTTCCTCATCTCCAACTGCACAAAACGACAGCTCATGACCCAAACATTTCTGCAAATGGCAAAGACCACCATAAATTCAAATTTATATGTCTGCAAAATGAATATATTCCCTAGTCTGAATTCCTTCACGCCTTATTTTCCACAACACTATTTTTGCACAGAATCACTTAAAATAGCCTCTTACCTCGACACAGCAGCTGCAGCTTTTATCAAATAACTCATGCTTAACTTGGGACAGGTTACATAAAAATGACATTCCTATTTCTCAATTCCAACCATCATATCAGAAAATTTGGATATGAGGGTGCTTCAGGGGAATTTGAAAAGATGGGTGAGAATTCAGTGGCCAGTTCCAGCCTAGCCAAGGAAATTAAATGCAGTTTGCTATGTCTGTTGAAAAAGCACTCCACTCAAGAAGTAAAGGATCTAGTAATAAAGGATTAAGTTTATGTTACACACAGCAACAGTTATGAAGGTAACTAAAAGGTTTGCTGCATCAAGAAGGATACTGACAAGTTAATATAAAAAATTGTCTTTGTATACCAGAGATAAACATATATAATCATAAATAAAGACTTTCTATTAATTCCTGGTATTTTACCCCATCTCTCCCTTTCAAAGCATTAGTAATTCTCAAGGGTTCACTTCAGCGAGTATGGGAGTGGCAAACCTGAGATACCTAATGCCTCACTTCATGTGTTCATATATCTGTTATATTATCTGATCTGTAGAGTGGTCCCTACTCTTCTTTCATTTTTCTCACTCATTCACCCCAAATGCTATTAGAGTATTCGAGGGTTAGGAGTCCCTTGAATCCCAAGACACCTGGTCAGCGTGGGAGGATTGACCAAATTGCCCATAAATAAATGGAGTTAATAAGAATTGAAGGCCATAGCAACCAAAGAAATAATGACCATGTCACCTCAAACGTGATACCTACTTCTCAGACTAATGAAATATTTGATTCAAACCAAAATGGGAGGTGGTTCTTTGTGGACAGTATGACTGTAAAGAACATCCTGATAAGGAAAATGAACATATGTACTATAATGCCAGAACTTTGAAAGGAGAAGAAAATGATGAGCCGTGTAAAACACTGGTTAAAATAAATTAGGATATTTTTAAACTTTCTAAAACAAGAACAGAAGAAAAAAATTACTGAAATAAACAATTACATACCATTGGGGGGAATCATAGTGAAGGAGTTGGAATTATGATCCATAAAACGATAAAAATATAGCATTCTTTACTTTAAACTAGAAAATTACAACTTAGATTCAAAATCAATTGGCGATGTGACATAATATACTATAAATATATGTATCCAACTCCAGTCATTCAGATGAAGAAATTAACAATTTCTATGAGGATATCTCTAACACTCTCAGAAACAGTACATGTCACTGGAAAATTGTAATGGGAAACTTTAACTGTAAAGTAGTGGCTCTGATCACCAACTCCTCATTGCTGACATGAAAATACATTTGAAAACAAACAGCATATCCACCCAGATTAGACTTCACAGGAATTACTGAGACATATAGCATTAAAGTGGAAAATATATTTCTAGAACTAGGGAAATTATGAGCCTCCATAGCTCAGACAGTATAGACGAAGCCCTTTGGTCGGAAAGACCTGGGTTCGATTCCCTTCAGTGAAGTGAGGAACCTTTACCCTTGGTCTCTTTTGCCTAAAGGTGAGTTAGCTGGTCTCATAGGGAGGTGGTGGTGGGAGGTTCAATCAGAAACTGGATTTTTTGCCCCTCCAGAACATGCAAACTGGTCCCATGAACACACATGGATTACAGTCATGAATGCATCCCAACCATTATGCTGGACTCGAGCCTGGATAAATTTGGGGGTTGGGGAAAGCAATGGTGAACTACCCTGTAAAAATCTCACCAGGAATACTTTGTGGATAAATGCCTACAAAGCCACCTACAGTCGGAAACAACTGAAAGGGAAAACCAGGTCAGGGAATTATAATGATGAAATTACTCTATAAAAACTTTGGGATAAAACCAAAATAATATTACTGAAAACTGCAAAGTCAATGTTCTCCCCAAAATCAACACACCCTGGATATCAAATGAAACTCTGAAACAAGTCGAGAAAAGAAGAGAAATAAAGTCAAAAGGACTTTCAATGGAAGATGATAGGCAAATCTATAGCAAGTTATCCAAGCTCATTAAAAAACTTTGCATTAAAGATAAAAACAACTTTATCAACAAAATGCAGAGAAATTGAAGATCACACAAATAAAAATCAAACCCAAGACCTATTTAGCAAAATAAGGCAGCTGAATAGAAAATTTAAACCAAAGTATTCAGAAGTATAGCCGATGTCAACAATCGTATTTTTACTGATCCAACGGACATCCTTAATAGATGGAAAGACTATTGCTCAATAAGGAACCTTTCATTTTAAAAGAGGAGGTCAAAGAAGTTCTAAAAAAACTCAGAAAAGGGAAAGTCCTGGGCCACGACCAAATACCAAGTGAACTTCTCACATGTCTAGGATCCATAAGAATCAAAATCATCAGAAAAATTTGTAATTAAATCTGGGAGATAGGAGATTGCCTGATGATTGGGTAAAATCCATTCTTATTTCAATACACAAAGAAGGAAATGTCAGCGAATGCAATAATTACAGAACTATAGTCTTGTTCTCATGTGCGAGCAAAATTCTCTTCTATATCATTAAAGAAAGATTTAAACAATATGTTGAGCAACAACTTCCTGTAGAACAGGCAGGTTTTAGAAAAGGGCCTAGAATCAGAGATCAAATTTCTATTCTAAGGCACTTGATGGAAAAGGCTCAAGAATTTAATATTCCCTTGTATATTACACCAAAGCATTTGACTGTGTCAGGTGGGAGAACCAGTGTAAAATACTTAGTAAAATAGGCATCCAATAACATATGAGATACCTTTTAAAACAACTCTAGAAGAGGAATCATGCTGCAGTGAAGATAGATGGAAAAATATCTCAGTAGCCCAATGTTGAGATAGGTATGAGACAAGGATTCAACTCTCCCCTGATCTATACATTCTTTACAGAGAATACATTATGAGAAAGGCACTTAACAAAAAAGATAGTGGTTTCTCAGTTGATAGCAAAAAGATAAATAACCCTAGGTATGCAGATGATACTGTTCCTATTGCTAGCAGCAAAGAAGAACTGGGGTCCCTCATTAAAATAGTTGAATGGGAAAGCCTGAAAGATGGTTTAAGAATTAATCATGATAATTCTTATTATCATGGCCATAGATGAAAATGGTAATTTCACCCACAACACTGACTTCGAAAAGGTGGATGAATTTATTTACCTTGGAGCTCTAATAAGCACTAACGGTACATGTCAACCAGAAATTAAAAGAATAATTACTATGGTAAGGTCAGCACCACTACATAAAAAGATACCATTACTAACTTCTGATCAACAATTTCCCTCCAAATTAATCTGCTATCTGTCAAGACTACAATATTATCAGATTTTATATTTCTGTCATGTAATACACTCTTTACTATATCAATCGATCTTGTTCATCCTCTGAATCTATTTCCTGCCAAAGAACACTTGTTTTGCAAATCTCTCCTCTTCCGTTCTTTTACAAGACCATATCTTTGTCTTTTATTATTTTCATAGAAATCACAACAGTTATTCAATTTAGCCAGAGAATCTAGGAGATTGTACTGGATTTATTTTAAAGTATAACATTATCTGCATAAATAATGATAATGAATATAATAAATATAGATAATGAATAACAGTGGGGATAATGTGCACTGTTGTCTCACACCTGATTTAACATCAACTATCTACCTGTACCTAATGTACTTCTAACAGCTGACTTAGAACTCAAGTACAGACTAAGAACTGCTTAATAAAATGTCCCATTTACACAATGTAACTGTAGCAGTTTGAACAGCTTTCCTCTTAGCACCTTATATGCTTTTTCCAGATCTACAAAATTTAAAAACAGATCCTTGTTACATTTCCATGATTTCTCAACTATCTATTTTAAAGTGAAAATATGGTCATGACCACCTCTATTTGACCTGAATAGAGCTCTTTGTTCACCAAGCTTACTTACCTTCCAAAATTTTTTTAGAAAGTAAACTTGCTGAACTTTTCTCAAGTGAACATTTCTCAAGTATACTTACCTAAATCTTACCAGGAACTATGAGAGTTTTACTACAATCATTGGCAATTTGACCTGCTGACCAGACCTTCTGAGTTATGCATTGCAACTGCTGTAAAACTTTTATACATCCACATTTGAGCACTTCTGGCCAAATTTCATCTACTTCAGCTGCCTTTCCACATTTCAGGTCTTTGATGACTTTTTTCTACTTCAAGTATGGATATGTATACCTGATTGATGTATTTTCTACCACTGTGCTATCACTGCTTGTTCCATTTTGCAATCTTTCAAAGTAATTACTCCTGACATCTAGAATATCCTTTTCTTCAAGTTTTCCTGTCATGTTGATCATCTGCAATTCCTTTTTGGACTCTTTCCACCATTTCTAAGCATTTTTAATAGACTCCAGAGTATTTTGCCACCTTCCTGACATTTATCTTCTATGTTCTTACCAAAGTCTTCCCATCACTTTTGATTAGCTAGTTTTATGCAGTGCTTTACATTCTTACATATTTCTCTGTATTCTCTAAGAATACAAGCTGACTTACTTGCCAGGAACTTTTGATATGCTTTCTTCTTTTCCATCACTGATTCCACCATGGAGTTCTAATTTTAACAGACAACTTCACATCATGCCTCTCTCTGCCTAAATCAATCAATGTTTTCTTAAGGGTTTGCCAATGAATCTCCAAAGTTTGGTTCTTGTTTTCAAACACTTTTATTTTTTTCTTTAATAAAGTTTGTTTATTTTAGTCTATCTTCACACCTGAAAGTTGCTCAACTTCGATTCATCTTAAAATTTTCTCACATACTCTTCTTTTCAATATGAAATTCAATTTTATCATGCTCAAAACTAAATGGTGATCAGTTCCAATTTCAAATCCTCTGTATGCTCTTGAGTCTTGAACCAGTCTTGATTGCTATCATAATCAATTAGACTTTATTTCCTGCAACTTCTCTCCATGAGAATTTGTGAAAATTTTTATGTTGGAACATATTAGTAATAACTATTGATGTCTTGAACACAAATCTACCCAGTGCCTACCATTATTAGTAGCTTTGCTCTTTTCTCCAAATTATCCCAAAATATTTCTGCCTAATAATAATTTCCTACTCTGCTGTTTAGATCTCCAACAAAAGACCAACATTTCCCATTTCATTGTGTCAGCTGCCTTCTCTAATGCCCCAAAAAATTCTCCACAATTTCAATACAGATAACTGTATTGAAATTGTGGAGGACTATACTTACCTCGGTGAATTAGGTAGTTTTATGGAAAAACGAGATAAAGAAAATACGAAGAATCACACAAGGAAATAAAGCATTTTAGTAGTATAAAGATTATCTGTTAGGAGATTTACCAATATGCCTAAAAGAAAGTTTTTTAATATATGTATTATTCCAGTGTTCACCTCTGGAAGTGAGACATGGATTACAAATAAAAAAAATAAAAGACAGGTTGCATGTGGCTCAAAGAGCCATGCAAAGAAGAATGAACCACCTAACAAAAAGGGATAGAATAAGAAATACTAAAATTAGAGAAAAAAAGGACTGGAGTAGAAGATATTGAGAAGTGTTGAAAAGCATATAAATGGAGATGGGCTTGCCACATTCATAGACTGGCAGAAAAAGATGGATAAAATTAAGAACTGAGTGGATGCCAAGAGAAGGAAAGGTCACCAAATTGATGGATGATTTACAAAGGTTTGCCAAAAATGGTGGACATTGATTAATGATAGACAGAACCGGAAAGTTCTGTATCCACCAGTGGATGGAAAGAGGCTAAAGAAGAAGAATTTCTACTAATCAGGAAGAGGACTTTCTTGTTTATGCTCCAATTCTGCATTCCAACTAAAATGAATGTTCATTTATCCCACATATGCTCTACTGCAGTGTTTCTCAAAGTGTAGTATGCTTAACCCTGAGAATATTTTGATGAGCAGAGACAAGCAAGTTATTGTTCCTCTGTATTGAGTCTTGATAAGACCCCATCTTGACTACTGTGCCAGATTTGGGTGCCAGGGTTTCTTCTTGATGGGGAGGAGGTGGAGAGGATCCACAGGCGAGTGACCAAGATGATAGTAGGTCTATGGAATGAACCTTATGAGAACAGGTTGAAGATTTGTGGGTTGCAGAAATTGGTTGATAGGCAGAAAATGGGTGATATGATTGAGACATTCAAATTACTGAAGGGTTTCTATAAGATTAATTCAGAGGATATTTTTGAGTACAGGACTGGTGGTGGGAGGACTAGGGGTTATCCATGGAAACTGGGCAAGAGTGTGGTTAGCAAGGGTGTTATAGCTGGGTTTTTTTACTTTTAGAGTGGTGAATGAGTGGAATAAGCTGCCAGAGTCTGTTGTGGATGCCATGACTGTGAATGAGTTCAAGGCAAGGTATGATTGATACTGTGTGAATATTGAATAGTTGTTCTTGACATGATGTTGAGGCCTCTCTCGACGAGTTTAAGGACTCCTTGGAGTTGCCCTTAATAATAATAATATGCGAAAGGTCTTTTCCCACTTGGTTATACTATAAATTAAAGAGGGAAAGAAACTATATTCTTGGTTTCATCCTTTATCCAAGTGTAAGCAAACAAAGTTTGCACATGAAGTAACTTCACAACTAGGCTACTTGCATATAGAGGCTAATGACTTCACATCAATTGCCTTAGTATCCCATAATACAATGCACATATCCTTACAGGCAAGTATAATGCTAGGAATTATAAGAAGGGCCACTACCCAGACTGGTTTTGACCTTTACTGAGGTCTCATCAGTGGGAGCCAGACCAAGTAGAGATACCAAGGTTGAAGTAATGCAAAAGTCATATTTCCATATACAAGTAGTCAAAAGGTATCACACCTTATTACTAAAATACTCTGGATTAGAGGTAGATGGTGATATATATATATATATATATATCACCATCTACCTACTGGTGATATATATATATATATATATATATATATATATATATACACACATCACCAAGTAGCCAAGTTTTTCAACTTGGCTACACTATAAATTAAAGATGACAAGAAACTATATTCTTGGTTTCATTCTTTATCCAAGTGTAAGCAAACAAAGTTTGTGCATGAAGTAACTTCAAAATTGGACTACGTGTATATAAGGGCAATAACTTCACATCCAGGGTATTTTAGCAATAAAGTGCAATACCTTTTGTATATGGAAACATGACTTTGCATCGGTGCGATTAGCCTAGTCGCTGTGTGCTTCATAACCATATGCCTTGGGAAGGAGTGTCCTAGGGTTGATTGCCGTCGGTAACGTGAGGAGCTGAAGTATCTTTCTCAGCCATAGCCAAGTTAGCTGGTCTTTGGCATGGACAGTAGGATTTCCCCCCCAGTTTATCCTGGGGGTTTTCATCTCGCAAAGCAGGCAAACTGGCCTTGCGAACTTAACACTACAGGACATAGGGCTGACCACCTCATCCTGTGACGGTTTGAGGTCTGATGATTAATAAACCCTCGACACCGCAAGGTAAAAGAGGGTATAAAGAAGATGAGATGATTTCTGCATTACTTCAACCCTTGACATCACTTCTGGGTCTGGCTCACACTAATGAGACCTCAATAAAGGTCGAAACCGGTCTGGGTAGTGGCCCTTCCCATAATGCATAGCATTATACTTGTCTGTAAGGATATATGTTTTGCATTATAGGATATTAAGGCAATTGATGTGAAATCATTAGCCTCTATATACAAGTAGCCCAGTCATGAAGTTACTTCATGTGCAAATTTTGTTTGCTTACATTTGGATAAAGGTGTAAAACCAAGAATATATAACGTTGGAGGTTTAATGGATTTTTTACAACATTCAGAAAGGATTAAAAAGAATTAATTGGCTTCGCACAGGCTTGGCTGACCATGTCTTGGACACCACCCACAGAGTATCATGGAAGAAAACCACCATGCTCCATCACAGCAAATTCAAGAAAGAGAGACTATTCTTAGAAGCAGCAGCTCTTAGAAATCAACCAAATCTTAATAAATACGGTTGCATTAAGCTTCCGAAAATTTGGGAAACACTCATCACCAGAGATCCTACTTTATATTCCAGGCCACCTACAACCGCCCTTAGATGGCGCTCCACCTAGATAGGACTTTAGTGTCACCCACGTGGTTGGGCTTGGTATTGTATGATATTTGTGTTATGTTACATTAGTTATTTTTGTAATCCCCGTAGATGTCCTAGTGACTAGGACGAAATATAGGAAGTATTAAATTCTTTTTAATCCTTTCTGAGCATTGTAAAAAATCCATTAAACCTCCAACATTATGTCTTCACAGCACTTAAGCCTCTATACATGAACCAAGAATATAGTTTCTTGGCATCTTTAATTTATATGTAAAAGGTCTTAGGGGGATGGGGCTCTTTTTTTTTCCACCTCCATTTCTCATTTTTGCTTTAGTTTTGTGTGGAATGTCACAGGTTAGCTATAGTTGTATTCTATAATTAATCAGTCTGGGTAGTGACCTTCTCTCATAATGTAGAACAGTAATACAGCTCCTAGGAGCTGGGTTTCACATTATGAGTAAATACCAAGAACAGTGATTGGAGCTTGCTCCACCCTTACTATAGTTGCCCTATGTTGCACTACCATATGGACTATCCAGGTATTTGTTTATGCTTGGACTCGCCGAACTTCATATAGTTTCTATATCGGCATGAAACTCTTTGAGTTTCTTATTCGACTATGAAACAATATGGGATGTAATATCCCTTAACTTAAATAATTAATATTTCAATAAGTAAAAAAATTATACGGATGTTTTAAACAAAACATGCCTCATGGCATATATCGCCTGATCTCCTTTAGGGCTATGTCAGGTTGACAGCACAATCTCATTCTCAAAACAATATGACGGAAAGTATACTAATGTTAATTTGGCTACACATTAATAATGAATATCTAGTTCTGTCTGAGAAAGCTGTGAAGTATCATCTTCCCTTCCCTACTTCATATTTTTGCAAAGGTTTCTTTTTATGAGCTCTGCATGCTCAGAAAACCCAACCTTTGCAAAAATATGAACTAGGGAAGGGAAGATGATACTTCACAGCTTTCTCAGACAGAACTAGATATTCATTATTAATGTGTAGCCAAATACACAATTTGTCTCTTTGGAATCGAGACAAAGTTAAAAATAACAAATATAGAATTCAATTTCTTCAAATCTTCTTCCCAACAGAAACAATTTCATTCTTCTTATTAATTTTTTTTTATTATGAAAAATTTAAATTATAATTTAATTTAAATTCTACTATATGAATATTAGATTTGTGTAAGTAAAAATGTATTTATAATTACAAAAGAATTCTTTCACATGTTTGTAATTTATTATAATGCAAATGTTAAAAAATAAATACCTTTTAATGATTCATGTTTGAATCAGTATTATGTAACTTATACGAAATTTCCCTGAGAGGGGATAGGCCTGGATGTCACTAAAATTTTAAAATGGGTACATAGGTACTGAAGGTTTAGGAAACACTATTCTATGGGATTCAGGTTGGGAATTTGTGCTGAGCAATGAAGTGTTAAAATAGTATTATATTCAAACCACAGAAGTTTTATCACAATAATTTACTAACTTTCTACAATAAAGTCCAATTGAATTTGATAAGGGAAATGGCTACACTATGATACTGCTCAAAACATTCAACTGGATAACACACAGAACCCTATAATGTAACCATAGAAAGATTTTTCACTTGGTTAGAAAGTGTCTTATACTTGCTAAGAAATTATACTGTTTAATCTTTTATCCAAGTGTACACAAACAAAGTTTACATGCAAAGTATCTTAACAACCGTACTACTTCAACAGATTGTATATACATGTATCTTAGTTGCGAAGATACTTCACAAGTAACTTTTGTTTGCTTACATTTCCATAAAGGATTAAACAAAAATATAATTTATTAGCAAGTATAATTTACTTCGTAAAAAAATTTATATATATATATATTTATATATATATATATAAAAAAATAATAATAAAAAAAAAGCTTTCTACATGCTGAGTTCTGGCCAAACACGTTGTCAGAATCAGATTTTCAATCTCAGATAAATAGTTGAGAAATCATAGGAATATAACAAGGAATTGTATTTGATATATGTTAAATACAATTCCTTGTTATATCCTTATAACTATCTGAGCCTTCCTGCTTTTCCGAGGTGAACTAATACTGACAGCGGTCGACTTCAGGGTATTTGGTGCTGGTGCTTTTGCTATGGCGTAGAATTGTGAGCATTATAACACTTCTTTGTAAACAACATTAGAAGATTCATCATTGTCAACAGAAATAATTAAATTCTCAGGACTGCTAACTCAAGGACATGCTACATGTAACTGTCCTTGTCCGAAACATTCATCTCTTAAATATAAACCCGCATATCTAAGAGTCTGTCCTTGGATTTTTTTAATCGTCATTGCAAAGCAAAACTCTTGCTGGAAATTGTATTTCAAACTATCCATTTGAATGCAAATGGATAGTCTGAAAGAATGAGGGGTATCCAAGGAATTAAGACAATTTCTCCAATACCAGAACCATTAAATATCAGAGCTTCTATCACATTCGGTTTCAACAATTTTTTTGAAATCTAGTTCCATTGTAAAGTTTTTTTTTTTTTTTGGGGGGGGGAGGGCAGATTTCGAAGCAACATAATAAGAACACATATTTTCAATTTAATTTCATGACCAAGCAATCCAGGTGAACTAAGCAAATTTAAAAATTCTATGGAAAAATGAACTGCATTATCTACATCCACAGGTGAATCTACTCATTTGTAAACACTAACAGATCCATTAACCCTATTGAGAACCAACTCGTTCATTATTGACATGGCATCATTTCGAGGTGTGAGGATAGCTTACCCTGAACCACAAAGGTAACTTTTCTGTGATGTTTTCAGTAGATGGGTAGACACTGCAGGTCTGACAATTTTCCCAATATTTAGATGTGTTAATATAATTTTTCTGTCTCTTTGCTGTACTTCCCCATAGCCAATTTTTAACATTTTTGAGGAGAAGGAATGTGCATCAGATGTAGGTGAACATGCATATTGGTTTTGAGAGACAACTTCTCTATGCCATAATGACGATTTCTTAAGGCAGGCATTCACTTTGTTTCCCCCCCCCCCCGGTTCTATGGGACACGACAGACAGTGTTTGTCGAAAATCATCAGCAAATAAAACAGTTATTCCACCCATTCTTTGATTGTCTGATCTGATATCCCTAGAAAGTGGATACTAGATCCTATGTAATTATTGCCTGTGTAATTTTATATTGCCAAAATGAAGCCTTAAGGCTCTTTTTTTTTTTTTTTTTTAGTAATTACTTTTGTAGTAATTTCACCAAATTACTTTTTTTTTGAAATATTGCACATAGGTGTATCATTATCACATTTGTAAGTGGTACTTTGAAAGTAGAATGAACAGTTTGACCACCTTGCAATAAAGTAGCTGTATACCTGAGGATACCACAGGTAGGGCGATTTTTACCTTGGCTTCTCAAATTTAGTAGAAATATTTTCCCAGTACCACCTGGAGCATCCAAGAAAAACAGTTTTCCTGATAGATTTTCGCAGCTTGTTAAAACATTGTGAAAAACACCAGCTTGATCTTAAGTTAGTGATGGTTTGTGCCAGGTTAATAAATCCTGAAGTTTCCCTGGATTAAATCTGTATCTAGAAGTAAAGGATTGTTTGGTAATGGGTACCAAATACACAGGTAATAACAAAAAAACTTAACATCACAATATCTAACAACAGAATTTAACAATATCTGGCCAGATATTATTAGTCTGTTACTTGTCTGCATTCAAATATTGTGATTAAATCAATCCACCTAGATCATGGTCTTCCTCAGGGTCATTTTCTTCCTATCTTGGCATCAAAAACCTGTTTTGTTAATCATTCCTCCCCCATTCTGTTAATGTCAAGTTCCTTCTAATATCTTCACTTTTAATATGAATCTGCTGATGCCATCTGTTCAGGTCCCTAATTTTCTCAGAACTCTCATATATGTTGTCTGTAATCTTTGATTAAATGCTTTATTTCTAATTTAACTCCCAAATTCATAACTTAAAACTGTTTTGAACACTGTCTTGTATACTGCTAGCTTAGTGTTCTGATTGATTTCTCTCTTATTCCATAAAAATTTAGTCAACTAGCTCTCTACCATACCAATTTTCTTTATTTTGTTGTTTATTTCCAAATTTAATTTGCCATCTTCACTAAAAACTGCACCTAAGCAGCTGAATTATTTTACTTCTTCTATACGTTCTCTATTAAGAATGCTGCTGAAGTTTTCGATGTTCCTATTTGCATTATTTTGGTCTTTTTATTGCTAATTTTCATTCCAAATTTGTTACAGATGTTATTCAAATTTAGATAGAGAATCTAAATGATTATTTAATTATATCTATATAATTCATGCATCTACATTCATAGAAAGAGTTATGTTTGATATCTGATTTTAATATCAGGTTTAATGCCACTTTCTTTCATAATGTGATTCACACAGATGATTAATAAGAGTGGAGATAGTGTGTCCTCTTGACTTACACTTGATTTCACATCTAACCATCTTTTTATATTTTCTTCAATTCTAATTGTTGACTTACAGACTATTTACTGCTCTGCACAATGTTCCATTTACCCCATATAATTGTAATGTTTTGAAAAGGGCACCTTTGCCATATGCCTTACCTTACATGAAAATAAATTAATATGTACTGCCAACACATCAGCCTTTTCATGCTTGAGAATTCTACAACAGGTAATAAATAAATATGTAATTTAATTCAATATTTCCTCTACAGTAGCTGAGACATTTTTCAAAGTGAATGATAACAAAGCATAATTATGTAAGTACAATGTGCCTTCCTCCACTTTTTTTTTTGCTTTTAATTGAAATGAAGAATGCTCTTCCAAATATTGGCAATTTTTTTTTTAAACAAATATTTGGAAGACTGTATTTATATTAGAGGCATTTTGCACAGAATATGCAATTCCCAAAAAAAAATAACATTTTACTTTTGAAGTGGAGTATTCTTAGGGTAATGGTGGTGAGCATATGATCTGGTAGTCCACTCTTCTGTAATGATTCATAATTATATAATTTTGGTGTTCTCTTTAACTGCAGGTCTACTAGAGTGTCTATAATAAAGTTTACATTAGCAACATATTCTATACACCTCTGGCAATGGATGGACTTCATTGCGAGGAAAGCAGATAAGGATCATCATCATCATCAAATTCCTGCCAAGTACCCTCAAGGGGTGTACAGGATATGAGAGTACTACATGAAGAAATTACATCATTACAAACTCCCTATCTACAATTTTCCTCCAAATCAGTCTGTTTCTTGTCAAGACTCCAACATTATCAGATCTTATATTTCTATCGTCTAAGGCACTTTGTACCGTATCAATCCACCTATATCTTGGTCTTCCTCTGGGTCGTTTTCCTGCCAACCTGGCAGAGAACACTTGTTTTGCTAATCTTTCCTCTCCCATTCTATTTAAGTGACCATACCATCTGAGATTAGCTCTGCTAACGCATTCCTGGATGCTGACAACGTCAAGTTCTCTCCTAATATCCTCATTTTTAATATGATATTGCCATTGATGCCATCTGTTCACGCCTCTAATCTTTCTCAGGACTCTCATATCTGCGGTCTCTAGTCTTTGGTCAAGTGTTTTACTTCTGACCCGGCTCTCAGATCCATAAGTTAAAATTGGTTTGAACACAGTCTTGTATACAGCTAATTTAGTGTTCCGACTAATTTCTTTCTTATTCCATATGAATTTATTCAATTGACTTCCCACGATACCAGCTTTGCTGATTCTGTTGTCTATTTCTATATTTAGTTTACCATCTTCAGTAAAAATTGTGCCTAAGTAGCTGAAATGTTTTACTTGTTCCACAGGTTCTCCATTCACAACACAGTTGACATTTTCAATGATTCTGCCTATTTTCATTGTCTTTGTCTTTTTATTGCTGACCTTCATACAATATCTATTACAACAGCTATTCAATTTAGTCAGAGAATCTTGCAGACTTGTAGCGGATTTATTTAGAAGTATAACATCATCTGCATAAAGCAAAGAGCTGACATTAACATCTCCAATTTTGATATCAGGTTTAATACCACATTCCTTCATAATGTGATCCATATAGATAATGAATAACAGAGGGGATAATGTACATCCTTGTCTCACACCAGATTTAACATTAAACCATCTTCCTGTACTTCCTTCAATTCTAACTGCTGACTCACAACTCAAATAAAGACTAAGTATTGCTTGATATAATGCCCCATTGACACCATATAACTGCAGCGTATTGAATAGCTTCTCTCTTGGCACCTTGTCATATGCCTTTTCCAAATCGACAAAACTTAAATACAGATCTTTCTTATATTCCCATGCTTTCTCGACTATTTGTCGTAAAGTGAAGATCTGATCCTGACAGCCTCTATTTGGCCTGAATCCAGCTTGTTCTTCACCAAGCTTTTCTTCCACAATTCTTCTCAATCGTTTCTCAAGTATACTTGCATAGATCTTGCCAGGAACACTCAGCAGGGAAATACCTCTGTAATTCTCACATTCAGTTTTATTTCCCTTTTTATATATGGGTACTATGAGAGCTCTACTCCAATCATCGGGAATTCGTCCCTCTGTCCAGGCTTTCTGAACTATGCAGTGCAGCCACTGTAAGACTCTTATACCACCATACTTCAGCATTTCTGGTCGAATATCATCTACTCCTGCTGCCTTTCCACATTTCAAGCCTTTGATGGCTTTTTCTACTTCAAGTATGGATTATGTATTCCTGGCTGTATGCCTGGTCAGTGTTTTTTATCACTGTGCTGTCATCACTGCTTGTTTCATTTAGCAGTTTTTCAAAGTAATTACTCCATACTTCAAGGATATATTTTTCTCCTGTTTTCATTTCACCTTTATCATCTCTAATTCCTTTTACAGCACTCTTTCCTCCATTCCTAAGCTTCTTCAACAACCTCCAGAATATTTTGCCACCTTCTTGATATTTATTTTCTATATTCTTGCCAAAGTCCTCCCATGACTTTTGTTTAGCTAGTTTTACACACTGTTTAGCTTTCTTACATTTGTTTCTGTATTCTGTAAGAGTAAAAGCTGACTTATTTGCCAGGAACTTTTGATATGCTTTCTTCTTTTCCTTCACTGCCTCTTTAACTTCCTGTGTCCACCAGGGAGTTCTGATTTTTTTATCCTTGCACACAACCTCACCACATGCCTCTCTGGCAGAATCAATCAATGTTTCCTTCAGAGTTTGCCACTGAATCTCCAAGGGTTGATTCCTGTTCTCAAACTCTTTCATTTTCTTTTCAATAATATTTCTGTATTTTAGTCTACAGTTCACATCTGAGAGCTGCTCAACTTTTATTCGCTTTAAAACTTTCTTACATGTTATTCTTTTCAATATGAAATTCAATTTTATCCTGCTCAAGACTAAATAGTGATCACTTCCAATTTCAAATCCTCTGTACACTCTGGTGTCCTGCACCAGGGAGAAAACATCACTATCAACAATAACATAGTCAATGAGACTTTTCTTATTCCTAGCCTCTTCTCTCCATGTGAATTTGTGCACATTTTTATGTTGGAACATGGTGTTAGTAATAACCAGTCCATGTCCTGAGCAGAAACCCAACAGATATTTGCCATTATTATTAGCTTTGCTCTTTTCTCCAAATTTTCCCAAAATATTTTTGTATGTCTCACAATCATTTCCTACTCTACTATTTAGATCCCCAACAAGGACCAACTTTTCCTTTTTCATTGTGTCAGTTGCTTTTTCTAAAGCCTCAAAAAATTCCTCCACTTCTACCTTAGTAGAACCTTCTGTGGGACCATAGGCACAAATAAGTCTCATTGTCCAGTTCCCCATTCTCATATTTGCCCACATTACTCTACTTGAGACTGACTGCCATTAAAGAAGATTAGCCTCGTATTTTGTGTTGAATACTATGGCTACTCCTTCTTTTCCTTGATTGTCATTGCCTGAATATAACATTTTGTATTTATTGCTCAGAAAGATCTCACCAGTTTTGGTCTTTTTTGTTTCAGTCACCCCTATTATGTCGATCTGGTACTTATCTAATTCCTCAGCTAGCTCCATTTCTTTGCCATTCAGGCTTCTTACGTCGATAGTACCGATCTTTAACTCTGGTGATGTTGAGTTGGGGTTTGTTTTCAGATTTGTTCCAGTAGCTGACTTTTTGCTATTCGCCCTGGTTCCCTGGCGAAAACAACGGGGGCCTTGTTTAACCTGGCGACACCCCAGCCGGCATGAAATTTTGTCATGTTGTACCATCATTTTTTATTTTGGTTTAACCAATAAGAATACAATTTGGTCGGCTAAATCCCAAATTGCCAGCCCATCCTCGTTCGTTCAGTATCAAAGTAGATACCCAACAGGGTGCACCACGAGAAGGTGAGGATTGGACATTAGGTCAGAAGCCCTGGTCGGTTCTCCGCATTCCTTTAAAGGCTATGTGGAGGTCTCCTCTCAGTTATACAGCTTTGACCCTTAAGCACCCCCATGCTTTCTCGACTATTTGTCGTAAAGTGAAGATAAGGATAGTTAGTTTAAATATTTCATATTGCAGAAGGGAAAAAAAAAAATCGCTTGCAAATAGAGGGCATAGTTATGAACTCTCTATCTGCACTGCTGCTCACAAATATATTTATGGAAACCTTTGAAGAAAAGAATAAGTGCCATCCAACTCAAACCTTCCTCATGCCTATTGCTACATACGTGATATTTTCACTATTTGGCTGTGACACATTACATACATTTTTGGTGCATTTCAGTCTAGACACTAGAATAAAGTTTGCTATAGAAACTGAGATCAACGAAGTTAACTAACTCTTAGATACCACACTGCTAACTGTGGTATCTACCACACTGCTAACTGTGGTATCTAAGAGTTAGTTAACGAAGTTAACTAACTCTTAGATACCACATAACTAAGGTATGGCAATTTTGCTATCTACAGAAAACACACATACTAAAAGATATATATATGTATTAACTCACACCAGCGGTGGACCCAGGGGAGAGAGGGGGCAGGTCTCCCCAAAGGGGGGGACTAGAAAATTTTCCAAAAATCTTTTCCTAATTAAAATCTTTTTACTTTTTTTTTTATGTTGTGTCTTCTATTTCTATACTACTTATATCTTGATCATTGCAGATGCTCAGTCATAGGTTGTATGCGATGCGTAGTGTGTATTCTCAAATCGTCTACTCAATTCACCCCTTCCCCCAAGATTAAATCCTGAGTGTGCTACTGACTCACAGCCACCATCTTGCACCAATGCATAGCATAATAAAAACACAAACACAGGGCTAGATCCATCTGCTCATGTGGCATCATGCTCCAAAAAGAATTACATTGCATCTTAAACAGTTACATAATAACAAGCAGACTAACCGGGAACAATTAAGAGCGCTCTAAAACAGTAACAATAGTTCCTTAAATAATGAGAATTTCAATAATAATAATAATAATAAACTCAACAAATACCAATTACATTATAAACAAATATGTACTCTGCTTCACAAGTGAAATGTTAAGGTTTTCCTGGGAATCTGCATATCTCTACAGAATGCTCCCAATTTAAACAAAATGACTTGCAAATATTTGGGAGACTGTCATCCTCCATTTCAATCAACAAAAAAAACCAGGTACTTCTGGCTGAATCCAGAGGGCACAGCAGAATTCTTGCTTGAAACTTCTTGTTCTTATTCAATTATGCTTTTGTTTTGCCTTATTCATTAATAGTGAAAATTCCTTGGCTACTATAGTATAAATATTAAATTAAAATATTTAATTATTTTTTTTTTTATCTAATGTGCTTGTGATAAGCCATTTTGAGGAAATGAAGAGGCAATCTGAGAAAATGGTCATTATCATTTTCCCAATAAATTCTAATTAAAAAACATGTTATGGTCATCTTTAATCACCAAACTAGATGCAGCAAAGTTTCTATTGAAGTTAACATAACATTTGGATACTTCAGAAATAATATGGATAAGATGCTTGTATTTTTTAAAATACTTTAGTTCTCTAATAAACAGGTTTTGTGGCAGGTGATGAAAATCATCTATCACTTTCCCAAAAACATACATGCTGAGATTCAAACCTCAAGTCCACATTCTAGAAAGTGGAAGCACTCAAGAACAGCAAATCAGTTTAAAAACCTGATCCTGGTATGTTCATCACATAACATACTTTTTTTTTTTAATATTTTAAAATAAAATAAGAAGAAAATAAATGGTCAACTGTCACTATTGTAAACACTTAAACTACTTAAAATTCCTGGCTGAACCCCCCCCCCACTCCATATATACAATGATATTCTAAACAAAATTTACAATAGCAAACTACCGTCACTTAAACCTCTCTGATGGGGTTCTTAGTATAGTGAGCAGTGACTGTGTTATTTTTGACTTATGTACATGTGCTGTTAAGTAAAAGAAAAAAATTATGTTAGGAAACAAATATTTAGATTTTTATTAAAAGAAATAACTTGTGTAGTATAAAAATCTATGACATGTTATTTTATCTTTTAGAAACATTTCTACATTTAGATAATCATGATTTTAAATGCATCTTCAACCCCTAAGAACAATTTCTTTGGATAACGATGATCAAGTTTTAAATTTTGTAAGTGTTATTTTTTAAGAACTACCTAATGTAAGATCTTAACTTTTTTTTTTTTATATATTTTCACTTTTATTTTAATAATATTATTAGCCTACAATTTTCTAGGTGATAGGGAACTTATATCTAAATTTAATGGCTATTTTTTAAAATATTCTGATAAAAGTATAAATTATCTAAAATTTCAACCTAAACGCACCTGTTTTGCTGGAGTACCGGGAACAGTTTTAATGACTTGAGGAGCAACAGCATTCACCATTGCTTTAGATACTGTAAATGACTTGGTAGGACTAGCTAAAAGAATAGTTGACTGTTGCTGTGTCCCTACAGTGCTACTTGATACTGCTCCTGAGCTGGATGTTACAACACTGCTGGCAATAGGTGTCATTGTGGGTTGGTTAGTTACTGTATTATTTGTAATAATCACTTTGGTAAAAACCTGTCCACTACCAGTTGTAACAGACCGTTTGAGAGATGACTGTGCAGTGCCAGTACTGCTCACTGAACCCAAAACTTGTGGCACTGATACTAATGTACCTTGCTGAGGCACAAGAACTTTCACATCAGTACCTTTAAGAGCAGTCAGAGATGTAGGTAAAGTGGTAGTTAATGTTGCTCCTTGTGGAACTAATCCAACAGCAGGTATAGTAACAACTTTTGTTGTTCCAGCAGGACCCATTACTGGTTGAACCACAGTCACATTTGTCCCTGAACTGGCTGTTACAGGTGCAATAGATTTTGTTTGAAGAACTACTGGTGCAGTAGTCACTACTGGCTTTTGCACAATTAAAAGTGGCTGTTTAGCTTTATTTACAGAATTTGGTGATGGTTTCAATACTGTAGACATAACAGCATTACTTGTCTCACTTACCAATGAATCCACAGATGCACATGAAATTATAGCACTGCTTGCAGCAGTCACAATACTATTTACTACAGACACAGTTTCATTTAGGTTCTTTGAAGTCACATTATCAGATTTTTTTGTAGACTCTTTCATAACAATGCTATCTTGAATGGTAGCTGAATGTTTACTTGCCTGACAAGTGGCCACAGATACAGCGATAGTTTGATCTTTATTTAGAGTTGTGGTGGAAGAATGAGACTGACTACTATTTGGCAAAACAGAAGCTAAACTTTCTAATTCAGCTTGAATTTTTTCAAAATCTGCTAAATCTTGTGCACTTAACTTTCCTATATTTAAATCACCATCTCCATGTTCAGAAGGTTCATTGTCATGTTCACAGTCAGCAGATACTTTTTGGGAGGATGAAAAGGATTCCTTTGTAGGTGAGATTTCAGTATCTACTTTAGTGAGTGATATCCCTGAAAAAAAAAAAAAAAAATTATATCATGAAAATGGCACTAAAAATGCAAGATAACAAAATCAACTAATATTAAGAATTTTTTATTTTTTTAAAAAAATCAACTAAATGAAAAAAATATGTTCTAGTTGGAATTTATAATCATTAGTTAATAGTTTCATTAAAGCCACATGCTAAACAATTGTTTTCTTCAGTAAGATATATTGCACAGGAATCATTGGAAAAGTGCTTAAATGAGGCAGTATCTGAATGTATCCCTAGAGTTTAAAGAATATATAAGGTGGGAGTGAAATGAATGTGCAACCTTATTAAGCAAGAGATCCATAAGAAGATTATGTGGAAGGAATATTGTGAGAATAAGAGTGAGAGGCGTTATGAAATATATAAAATGCAGGACAGAAAAGTAGCAAGTATTGTGTGGAAAGCTAAACTGGAGAATGAAAAGAAATTGGCTAAAGGCAATCCAAATGAATTTTATCATTATGTCACAAGTAAAAGAATGAATATGGAAGAATAACTTTACTGAATGCAGATGATATTAGTACTCTAGTGTCAGAAGCTAATCAGATTGTTCAATTAATGAGTGCTCAATTTCATAAGATATATCAACCAGATGTAACATGGTGCACAGCATTATTACATCGGATAAACAAGAAGTGTACAAGAATGAGGTTGAAGAGCTGTTGTATAACTTGGATAAGAATTCAGTATTAGGGGCAGATGAAATATCAGCACTTATGCAAAAGGCATATTCATCTGAATTGGCTAACTCTCTGAGAGGTTTGTATAACTTGAGTCCCAGCTCAGGAAACATACCACAGGAATGGAAGAAACGTATGATAGTTCCATTGTATAAGGGTACTGCAAAAACTGGTGTATCTAACAAGTGACCTATGAGTATCTCTGGTATAGTGGTGAAGATTTTAGAGAAGTTGGTAAGAACTTGCATACAGAAATAGGTAGGCAGACAAGCTATACTCTGCAAGGAACAGCATACGTTTACTAAAGGAAGATCATGTCTTAGCAATTTGCTCATATTTTATAACAACGTTACAGCCAAGTTGGATAAAGGATATGGATACACTATAATAATGTTGGATTTTGCTAAGGCATTTGATAGGATACTACACAAAAGGTTGTTGCATAAACTGGAGAATATGCATTTGTAATATAAACTCTTGACTTAGATAAGTGGATGGTTGACATAGACATCATGGTATATGATGGATAGTGAATCTGCAGATTTAAGGTTACTAATGGTGTACCCCAGGGTTCACTCATTGGGCCATTGTTGTTCAATCTCTGCATTAATTACATTAGGAAGGGCCTAACAGATGTGCAATTGTTTGCTGAGGATGCAAAGGAAAGCAGCACAATCAAGGATGATACTGGTGTCCAACACTTACAGAATGATTTGAATAGTCTGTAAATTTGACTAAATGAAAATGGCTATATGTTTTATGTTAGTAAGTGTAAAGTTATGCACTTTGGCACGATGTTAATTTCAACAGCATATTATATGTGAATAGATTGAGTGAATGGACAAAGGAATGGGGATGAAAATTCGATGTTGCAAAATGTAAGGTTTTAAAATTTGGGAAACAAAGATGGATGTAGAGGTCCCCACACTTGGTGGAGATATACTGTTGGAGATGGAAAAAATAAGATATCTTGGGGTGAATAATGATCTGAAATTTAGGGTACACATTGCCAAAATTGTGAGGCCAACACAAAGAATTCTGGGAACGATGCAGAGGACACTGACTTGTAGAAATAAGGAGATTCTTGTTCCATTGTATAAAGCTCTGATTAGGCCAGACATGGACTACTGTGCACAGATTTGGTCACCTCATTTTGAAAAGGAGAAAGAGATGTTGGAAAGGGTCTAGAGGCGACTGACAAAGGCAGTTTCTGATCTCTGGAATGTTGAATATGAGGAAAAGTTGAGAAGATGCAATTTACAGTCTAGTAGATAAGAGGAAGAGGGGGTTGATGTGATAGAGACCTACAAGTTACTAAGGGATTGTTATAGGATCAATGTTGAAAAGGTTTTATAGAAAACAGTGGGAGATCAGGGGAGAACCAGAGGTTATCACTGGAAGCTGTATAAGGAGGAAGTGAACAGGGGAGTGAGAAGCAGGTTTATTCCATGCAGAGTTGCGAATGATTGGAATGCCTTGCCTGAGAGGATAGTATCTGCAGAGAATTTGAGTGTGTTTAAGGCATGGTATAATGAGCTGTGTGTATAAAAAAAGGACCTCTTAGATGAGTCTTTGACTCCATGGGGTCTTGGGATTAATAATAATAATATTAGCAGGGTTATGCTACAAGAAACTGTTAAGGCTAGGGATCTTAGCATAATGGTGGATAGAAATCTGAAGGAGTGCTTAAGGGTCAAAAGCTGTATAACTGGGAGACCTCCACGTAGTCTTTTAAGGAATGCAGAGAACCAACTGGGACTTCTGATCTAATGTCTAATTCTCACCTTCTCGTGGTATATCCTATTAGGTTACCTAAATACTGAACGAATGAGGACAGGCTGGCAATTTGGAATTTAGCTAAACAAATTGTATTATTATTGGCAGAAACCACAATGTAAAATGATGGTTAAACAAGGTCCCCTTGTTTTCAACGGGGCAAACAGTGAAAAGTCAGCCAGTGGAACAAATCCCAGAACATGTCCCAACTCAGAGTTTGAGATTGTACCATCAACACATGAAAACATCAACAGAAAAGAAATGGAACTAGCAGAAGAATTGAATAAGTACCAGATCGGCATACTAAGCATGACTGAAACAAATAAAACAAAAACAGTTGAGATCTTTCTAAGTGACAAATACAAAATGTTATATTCTGGCAATAACAATCAGGGAAAAGAGGGTGTAACTATAGTATTCAACACTAATATGAGGATAATCTTCTTGAATGGTAGGCAATATCAAGTAGAATGATGTGAACAAATATCAGAATTGGGAACCGGACAATTAGACTTATTTGTGCTTATGGTCCGACAGAAGGCTCTATGAAGGAAGAAATGGAGGAATTATTTGATGCATTAGAGAAGGCAGTTGACACAACAAACAAAGAAAAAGTTGATCCTTGTTGGAGATCTAAGCAGGACACAATTACTAGACATATGGATATGTTTTAGGAAAATTTGGAGAAAAGACCAGAGTTAATAATAATGGTAAATATTTACTGGATTTCTGTTCAGGACATGGACCACTTATTACCAACACCATATTTCTACATAAAAATGTGCAAAAATTCACATGGAGAGAAGATGCAAGAAATAAGAAGTCTCACTGAGTATGTTATAGTTGATAGTGATATTTTCTCACTGGTTCAGTGTATACAGAGGATTTGAAATACTGAAAAGAAGAATGTGCAAGAAAATATCAGATGTGAACTGTAGACTAAAATACACAAACATCACTGAAGAAAAAAAATGAGAGTTTGAAACAAGAACCAAACCTTGGAGATTCAATGGCAAATCCTGTATTTTACATGGCTGATTGATTCAGCCAGAGATTCATGTGGTGAGATAGTCTGTAAGGATAGAAAAATCAGAAATCCATGGACTCAGGAAGTTAAAGAGTCAGTGAAGGAAAAGAAGAAAGAACATAGAAAGTTATTGGCAAGTAAGTCAGTTCATGCTCTTCAGAGAATACAGAGAAAAATGTAAGAAAATGAAGCTCTGCATAAAGATAGCAAGACAAAAGTCATGGGAAGACTTTGGTAAGAACACAGAAAATAAATATCAGAAAGGTAGTAAAATATCCTGGAGGCTATTGAAAAAGTTCAGAAATGGAGGAAAGAGTATTGTAAAATGGAATCAGATGATAAAGGTGACATGAAAAATGAAGATAAAGATGCTCTAGATGTCTAGAGTAATTATTTTGAAAGATTGCTAAATAAAACAAGAATCAGCAAGATAAAAAACTCACAACAGGAATGCATATTCATACTTGAAGTAGAAAAACTCATCAAAAACATGAAATTTGGAAAGGCAGCTCGAGTATATGGAATTTGGGCAGAAATTTTCATCTACTCAGCAGTCATCTTGGAACAGTGGCATAGCTTGAGAAACTACAAGGAAAGAACATCAGTAGTGCATGGCAAGTGGTCAGAGATTGCTTGAGGATAATAGTATCAGACTGCATACCAAACGTCAGGAGGATAAATCAAGTGGATGAGCAGGGATATGAAACAAGAGCAACAAAAAAAATAAAAGTAAAAATAAAAAAATCTGAAGGCAATATAAAGAAAAAAGTGATCAGCATACTCATGAGCAGTACAAAATGCAAGCAAGAAGGGTGAATAGTATGGTAAGGAAGGCCAAATCAGACTATGAAAGAGAATTAGCCAAACAGGCCAAAGTAAACCCAAAAGAGTTTTCTTGTTATGCAGCAAATAAGAGGGGGAAAAAAATGACTATGGTAGAATGACTTTAAACAATGCTCAAGGTAGGAAGGTGACTGAGCCAAAAGAAATAGTTGAGTTATTGAGTGATAATTTTGCACAGGTGTATCCATCCATGTGGAAATATTAGAGTTGCCGATGTTACAGAGACATATCAAAATTGAGATAGATGAACAAGAGGTGTTCAGCATATTAAAAAATATGAATGTGAATACAGCAGTGGAAAAGAATGTCATATCAGCCTGTGTACTACATGCAAGTGCAAAAGAATTGGCATTGATTGTGATGAAGTTGTTCAGTCTAAGTTCTCAGCTCTGAGAGGGTTCCAAGGAAGTGGAAAGAGGGTAAAGATAGTAAACCTGCATAAACGTGGCTCCAAGACAGAGGTAGCAAACTACAAACCAATTAATATATCAGGAGTGGTTGTTAAAGTATTTTAAAAGTTGACGAAAGGTAAAATACAATAGTGGGTGGATAGGGATGTGATACTCTATTGTGGGCAGCATGGCTTTATAAAGGGAAGGTCCTGTCTTAATAACTTATTCACATCTTATAAAAAAGTGACAGCAGAATTGGATAAAGGAAATGCTATACCATCATACTGCTCGACTTTGCCAAGGCATTTGACAGAATACTACATGGAAAACTATTACAAAAACTGCAAAGGTTGGGAATGGATATGAGGCTAGTAGCATGGATGGAGAGGGGGGGGGGTAGCTATGGACAGACACTAGAGAGTAGTACATGGTGGGGTGCAGTCTAGGCGAATGATGGTAATTAGTAAAGTACCTTAAGATTCCATACTATGACACTACTCTTTAATTTGCATATCAATGATATATGGAAAGATTTAAGAGCAGATAATCAGCTGTTTGCTGATGATGCAAAACTTGAAGGGAGCAATAGTTGATAAAGGTAATGTGGATATCCTACAGGATGATTTAAATAAATTGGCATTGTGGACAAAGGATAATGATTGTCAATTTAATGTTGCAAAATGTAAGATTATGCACCTCGGGTTGAAAAGGTTGCATAAGGTGTACCATATTGATTTTATTGGTTTGCAGGAAACTAATGAGGCTAGGGACTTGGGGATAATTATTTCATTATTACAGGCAACTCCAAAGAGTCCTTAGACTCATCAAGGGAGGCCCTAAACATCATACCAAGAACAACTAGTCGGTATTTGCATAGTACTTTGCTTGAAATTCATTTATAGTCATGGCACCCACAACAAACTCTGGCAGCTTATTCCACTCATTCACCACTCCAAGTAAAAAACCTAATTCTAACACCCTTGCTCAGTTTCCATGGATGGGCCCTAGTTCTCCCATCACCAGACCCATTCTGAAAAATTTCCTTTGAATTAATCTTGTAAAAACCCTTCAGTAATTTGAATGTCTCAATCATATCACCCCCTTTCCGCCTATCAACTAATTTCTGTAACCCACAGATCTTCAACCGGGTCTTGTAAGGTTTCATTCCATAGACCAGCTATCATTTTGGTCACTCGCCTCTGGATCCTCTCCCATCAAGAAATCCAGGGGCCCAGATCTGGGCACAGTAGTCAAGATGGGGTCTTATCAAGGCTCGATAAAGAGGAACAATAACTTGCTTATCTCTGTTTCTTCAGTAACCA
Source organism: Typopeltis vanoorti (assembly GCF_054136105.1). NCBI lineage: Eukaryota > Metazoa > Arthropoda > Arachnida > Uropygi > Thelyphonidae > Typopeltis > Typopeltis vanoorti. The sequence goes on from NC_143562.1 coordinate 32,283,624, forward strand.
AGTGATCTGATAAGCTGATTTATCCACTTTTGCTATGTACCCCCTAAACTTCAACTCCCTATCCACAAACACACACACACACACCCAAATCTCTGGCTTCATCAACCTCTTGGAGTACAGTTCCACTAATGTGATATACTACTGCTAATTTTTTCACTCCAAAATGCATAACTTTACGCTTTGCTACATTAAACTGACATCCATTCTCATTAGCCCAGACTGCCAATCTATCCAAATCATCCTGCAAAATTTTGACATCATGTGCATTCACTGTTGCTCTACCCAACTTTACATCAACAGCAAATAAATGAACAGTTCCTCTCAGATCCTTTCCTATATCATTAATGAACAAATTAAATAGCAGTGGTCAAAGATCAGAACCCTGCAGCACACCACTAGTAAGAGGCCTTCTTTTGGATTCCACTCCTGAATAAACTACTCTCTGATATCTCTCCATCAATCACCCTCCTATCCATCTCACCAACCCTATATCCATCCCCATGTAATGCAGTTTACTGATTAAAATTCCATGTGGTATCCTGTGAAAGTCCAGCAGTATCATCACTGTAAATCCATTACCCTTATCCAGTTCAGCCGTCACTGTATTAAAAAAAGTGAGCAAGTTACTGAGGCATGATCTACCCTTCACAAAACCATGCTGTCCTCCCATATAGTATCCCATTTTCATCTATCCATTCCTGTATTTTGCTCTTGACTAATATCTCCAAAACCTTGACAACGATTCCTGATATGCTGATTGGTCGGTAATTTGCAACAACAGTCTTGCAACCTCCTTTATGCAATGGAACTATCTTCTCCTCTTTCCATCCCCTCGGGACTAACCCAGAGCTGAGACTTAAATTAAACAATATAGTGAAGGAACTGACATTTCCTTTGCCACTTCACGTAAGCCCTGAGCTGGTATACCATCCAATCCCACAGATGTATTTACATTAAGGTTCTGTAATATACTATTCACCTCCTAGTATAATGGTGCACAAAGAGTTGAAGTTCAGAGGGTATATTGCAAAAGTTAGTAAAATATAGGTATTATAAAAAAACAGGCTATAATAGCCGCAAAAGTAATAAATGTTAGTTAATTCTTGTGGAAATGCTTAGACGTTGGTTATACATTTTTACTAAATAGCCTAAGGAAATTATAATGTATACTAGGATATATATTAAAATAAATTTTAATACACTTCCAATATTTTGGCAAAGTCACGTGCACAAAGCTATTCTTTCTCCTAAAAGTCCTGATGGTGCACCCCTAATCAATGCCATCCACTATGGGATGTAAAGGCACATTTTCTTTTTTAAAATCATTCGACTCCATACCCCCCCCCCCCCCCCGTATTTATGGACTCCCAAAAATACATAAGGAAAATGTGCCATTACGTCCCATAGTGGATGGCATTGATTCCCCCACATACATACTAGCTAAACATTTGGCCAAAGCTCTCACACACTATACTGGCAACACACCTACACACATAAAAAAACTCAGCCCACTTCAAAGCCAGCACAGAAAACCTTACACTCAAACACACTGACGTAATGGTCAGCTTTGATGTCTCCTCCTTATTCACAAATGTCCCACTCAAAGAATCCTTAGAGCTAATCAAGCTAAATTTCCTCCCGATATCACAGCCCTATTTCAGTTCACAATGAACTCAGGCTATTTTGTTTGGCAAGGAAAATTCTATAAACAAATAGAGGGGACAGCCATGGGTTCTCCACTCTCCCCACCCTTGGCCAACTTTTATATGGAGACTTTTGAAGAGAAAGCCTTAAACTCTGCCCCACAAAAACTTAACATATGGCTTCGCCATGTTGATGATGTGTTTGCTATTTGGCCACATGGTTCCGATGCACTCTTCTCCTTCCTAACACATTTAAACAACCAACACCCCAGAATCAAATTCATCCTGGAAGAGGAAAAAAAACAACTGCATTCCTTTCTTAGACTCACTAGTCACCTGCTAGTCTGATGGAACCTTGGTTTTCTCAGTCTACAGAAAACTCACCCATACAGGCAGATAAATTCACCAACAATCCCACCACCACTCCTCGCAACAATATGGAGTCATTAAGACACTACGCAACAGGGCTAAACTTATCTGTTCAAATGACAATGTCCTAACCACAGAACTAAACCACATTCTCAACACTTTCTCGGCCAAATGGCTGAGAAACTCTGTGGTATCTCCACAGTCTCCGGACTCTGTGGAGATACCATGAAATAACAACAACAATAATAATAAAATGCTTTAAGGAGTTATAAAAGTTTTAGAACCTTCTGAATTATGCAGTGCATAATTCAGAAGGTTGAATCACAGATGACTGAAAAAGAGATCTCATAGTACCCATGTATAAAAAGGAAAATAAAACTGAATGCAAGAATTACATAGGTATTTCCCTACTGAGTGTTTCTGGTAAGATTTATGCATGTATACTTGAGAAACAGCTAAGAAATATTGTGGAAGGGAAGCTTGGTGAAGAACAAGCTGAATTCAGAACAAATAGCGGTTGTGAGGATCCGATTTTCGCTTTAAGACAAATAGTTGAGAAATCTTGGGAATATAAGAAGGATTTGTATTTAAGTATGGTTGATCTGGAAAAGGCATATGGCACTGTGTCAAGAGAAAAGCTTTTCAAAACGCTACAGGTATATGGTGTAAATGGGGTATTACATCAAGCAATACATAGTCTCTATTTAAGTTGTAAGTCACCAGTTAGACTTGGAGGCACAGAAGATGGTTTCAGGTAAAATCAGGTGTGTAACAAGGGTTCACATTACAAAATGAAGAGGATATTAGGAAAGAATTTGCCATTGTTAGCATTCAGGAATGTGTTGATGGAAAAAATCTCAGGTGGTGTGGTCATGTAAACAGAATGGGAGAAGAAAGATTAGCAAAATGGTGTTGCTTGCCAGGTTGGCAGAGAAAAGACCAAGATATAGGTGGATTGATATTTTAAAAAGCACCTAAAAAAAACAGAAATATAATTTGTCATTTTAAGGTGCTTATATTTATGAAAAATAATAATGGAATCTTGACAGATAACATATTAATTTGGATGAATATTGTTGATTGGAAGTTACTAATGGTGTAACTTTTTGATGTAGTACTATCATAATTATCCTGCACACTCTCCAGGGGATATATCAGGAATTTGAAGTTCAAAAGTCACATAGCAAACACTGCAAATACAACTCTATGGATAATTGCAATATTGAAGGAACCTTGACTTGTTAAGGATAAGGGAGTCATTTTGCCTCTTTACAAGGCCTTGATAAGATTGTAAATGGACTACTATGTACAGAATTAGTTTCCTAGGGTTCTAAGTGGATAAAGAAGCTGTGGAAAGGGTGCATGGAAGAGTTACAAAGATTATATCGGGACTATGGAATTTAGTTTACGAGAGGATAAATTGCAAATATGTAGACTACAGATTGGTTCACAGGAGAAAATGGGGTGATATGATAGAGGTTAACAAACTTTTGAATGTGTGTTATGGGATATTGTCTGATGAAATTTTTGTTATATGGAAAGTGGGGAGAGAACAAGGGAGCATCCACAAAAGTTAAGTTTGTTTGCAATTAAGAAAGGGGTAAGAGCTAGATTTTTCTCTCACAGAGCAGTGAGTGAGCAGAATAATTTGCCTTTTGAGGAAGGGAGTCCATCTAGTGAGAATGAGTTTAAGGGAATGTATGATGGTTTTGGATGATGTGCAGCCTCTCTTGATGAGTCAACTCCCTGGAGGTCTCAATAATAATAATATTGGCTATGTTGTTTTCAAACTTCTATTGTTGCTTTGTCCATGGTATCATACCTTTACTTAAATTCATTCACACTACCTGAATCACACACACCACTCTATGAGAGAAAAATCTAGCTCTCATCCCTTTCTTGACTGCATTCATTCCCAACCTTCCATAGATATTCTCTTCCTACCCTTCAGAAAATTAAAGCTCCGGTTCCTTTCAAAGTTTGTAGGTCTCTATCCACATTCTCAATATGTCTTCAAAATCTTTATTCTGCAACCACTCCACTGTATCTGCATCTGAGAAATCAGATCTGCACACAATAGTCCAAGCTCGTATGAAGGTCTTATAAAGAGACAATATCCATATATGTCAATGTCCATTTCAGCATTGCAACGAGATCGACAAAACTACTGAAACTCCAAGATCTTTAGCTTGATCAGTTTCTTCTAGCATAATCTCGCCAATAAAATCTGTTGGATATCTAATCACACAAAGTGCATAACTTTAAGCAAGCATGACTGATTTCTGAGTCAAGTTAGTTGCGTGTACTTCTGGTGGGTTTGTTCATTTTTGTGGGATGATAAACTGAAGTTTCTAGGATGAAAAAATTCTGCCTCCTGTTTATGAGATGGGTCATATCGATCAGTCTATCAGAGGTAACAAGACTGCTTTGACAGTAATGTCTAAAACACTCAATATGCATATGACATGTGGGGCAAGATACCCTTTGAGTATTATCTGCTCTCATAACCCAGATTAAACTACACAATAAGTGTAGACCAAATAAAACTAAGTGCCATTACTTCTTGGCATGTGTATCATTTCTGTTCTGGTTCAAATATTCTTATCTAACTCAGATGTAAGTTACATCTATTAGGTATGTCTATTTCTGTCTCTTCTTGGTTAACCTTGTTTCTTCTTTGTAGTATGGAGTGATAATGTTCACTTCTGTGGCCTTTTTTTCTCCCCATATCTCTTTGAGGCATTTATTCCTACATAGTGCATGCACATATAATTACAAAACCAACTGGGTTATGAAATCGAAGGGAAGAAACTTTTTTTTAAGGTATGAAGGCCACTACTTTCATTCCATTAATAATAGGAAATTGAAATGATGCACCAAGAAATAAGTGAACATGCACTACTTCCCCACAAAGTCTCCAAATTTATTGATGCACTTGTCCCAGCAATAGATCAGTTTATCAAGCCCAGTACTGAAGAAGTTAGTGTCCACACCCAGTAACCAACATTGCACCATCTGATGAACTTCCTCATCAATAGTGAAATGCCTTTCAGAAAGGTGTTTCTTGAGGAGACTAAACAAATAAACAAATGGAAGTGTGAAGGCACTAAGTCTGGGCTGGGGAGTGGGGATGTGACAGAGTTTGCCAACCATTACAGCAGAACCACTTGCAATTGGGTGCACAATGTGTGGAGTAACATCGTTGTGCACCAAAATAATGCAGCTTATCAGGGTCTCACAGTTGTGGTGAATGCTTGCTTTCAGTTTGTCCAACGTTGCCCAATAAAGTTCTGTATTGAATGTTCCTCCCCTTGGCAAGAAGTCCACACCAACAGAACACCTTGGCAATTCTAGAACCCTGTGGCCATGACTTTTCAGACAGCGGGAACAATTTTGAATTTTTTGAGCACAGGAGATCATGGTTGTTTCCAGGTAATAGAGTCTTGTTTCTTGTTTGCTCTCCAGGGTAAAGTTTTGTCTTCTAGGAGTAGATGAGTGAGAAAATCTATGCCTTTGTCGATGCATTGCAACAGATTCTCCAGACAAATCCCCATGCATGTTGCCTTGTGCTCCTCTGACAATTGTCGGGGTACCCAGTGGGAGCACACCTTTCAAAAGCTAAGGACATCATGAACAATTTCACAAATAGCGGACTTACTTGAGTTCACCACTCATGTAATTTCACTCGCCGGTCTGCAAGAATGATGCCCCTAATGAGTGAAATGTTGTCTTCTGTCTTGCTCGATGATAACCTGGTCTCCCAATGTCACCACAGCCCAATTTAAATTCATTGCACCAAAATCACACATATCTTTGACATCACCTTTTTTGCCACACACAGAAATCAATTGATGGTTGCTGAAATCATCAACTGGTTTCAGCAAAAAAACTTCATGGACACCTGTTTTGGACCATAGTTCGCACGGTAGTCACCATCTTACAACTGGAATCAGCTGTGAGGCGACACTATACCACACTGCGATGGTGGTCTTTTTTGTACATTATCTCATTCTCCATTATTAATAGAAAAAAAAAAAAAAAAAACTGTTGCCTTACTTTTTGGAAACCTCTTGTACTTACACAGTGTGCCTGTTAAGTAATGAGATTGATTTTTTACAGGACAGTTGAATAAAAGTAATAAACATGTTTATAGTTTTGACTGCTAGAGTATGTTGTAATTGCAGGTGTAACTTTCAAGTCAGGTGATGCAGCAATTCTCGTGTGGTAACCGTTGAGGTACGTGTGCGTGAGTTGAGCGTGTCAGAAGTTTCATCATGGAGCAAAGAGCTGTGATATTTTACTGTAGATTAGAAATAACTGCTATAGAAGTGAACCAAGACCGAAGAAAAGTTTATGCCGATAACTGTCTGAGCTATGCAAAGATTTTTTGCTGGTTTTCAATGTTTAAAGAGTTTTTATTTTTTTTTTTTTTGGGGGGGGGGGGAGTTCCTGGAGGATAAATCACGCTGTGAACAGCCAGTTTCAGCACGGACAAATGAAAATGTGATGAAAACTAGGGAAATTGTTGCCACAAGGAAACAGCCTGATTAATCTAAGAGATTTGCACAAAAGGAAGATTTGTTTGAGGTTTGTGCCATACACACGTTGACACAGAACAGAGAGCACCGGTTTGCATGTTGTCAAAATTTTATTCACGAAGTTGATCAAGATCGTGGTGTGTTGCAAAGAATTGTCACCGGTGATGAAAGTTGGTGTTTTCAGTTTGATCCGTAAATGAAATGACAGAGCATGGAACGGTACATCTTCTCCTAGAGAGAAGAAAGTCAAGTTGAAAAAAATCACGTGTCAAGAAAATGATCATTGCTTTTCGACTATTGGAATTATCCACTGCGAATTTCTTCCTGGGAGCACCACACTGAAATCAGTATTATTTAGGAGTAATGCAATGTTTGTACACCTGCAAAGTGTCAGGAAAGAGTTTCTGTTGCACGACAAAGGCACCCATGTACTGTTCCACCCCCCCCCCCCCCCACCCCCCCCCCCCCCCACCCCCCCCCCCCCCCACCCCCCCCCCCCCCCACCCCCCCCCCCCCCCACCCCCCCCCCCCCCCACCCCCCCCCCCCCCCACCCCCCCCCCCCCCCACCCCCCCCCCCCCCCACCCCCCCCCCCCCCCACCCCCCCCCCCCCCCACCCCCCCCCCCCCCCACCCCCCCCCCCCCCCACCCCCCCCCCCCCCCACCCCCCCCCCCCCCCACCCCCCCCCCCCCCCACCCCCCCCCCCCCCCACCCCCCCCCCCCCCCACCCCCCCCCCCCCCCACCCCCCCCCCCCCCCACCCCCCCCCCCCCCCACCCCCCCCCCCCCCCACCCCCCCCCCCCCCCACCCCCCCCCCCCCCCACCCCCCCCCCCCCCCACCCCCCCCCCCCCCCACCCCCCCCCCCCCCCACCCCCCCCCCCCCCCACCCCCCCCCCCCCCCACCCCCCCCCCCCCCCACCCCCCCCCCCCCCCAATGATAGAAATATTCAAATTACTAAAAGGTTTTTATAGGATTGATGCAGGGGAAATGTTTCAGCTGTGTGATAGTGATGGAAGAACAAGAGGTCATCTCTGGAAATTAAAGAAGAGTGTGGTTAACAAAGGTGTCAGAACAAGGTTTTTTGCCTGGAGGGTGGTGAATGAGTGGAATTCATTGCCTGACTTTGTTGTGAGCTCTTCATCTGTAAATGAATTCAAGAAGAGATATGACAGATATTGTTTTGCTAGCTTGGGTCTCCCGTGATGAGTCTACTGACTCCATGGAGATACCCGTAATAATAATAATAATAATAATAATAATAATAGCTCTATACTAAGGCCACTACTCTTTAATTTGTATTTAATTTGTATATTAGTGATACAGCAAAAGATTTAAGAGGGGATATTCAGCTGTTTGCTGATGATTTTAAATTGAGGAGAGCAAGTTGATAAAGGTGATGTAGATATTTTACAGGATGATTTAAATAAATTGGCAGCATAGGGAAAGGATAATGGTTGGCAATTTAATGTTGCAAAATGTAAAGTAAAGCACTTCGAGAAGAAAAGATTATGAACCTTGTATCATACTGATGGTAGTAGATTACAGGAAATTGGCAAGGTTAGAGATCTTGGGAGATGATGATGGAAAGAGGTGTGTAGTTCAGATGACATATTGTAAAAGTTGGCAAAATAGCTCAAAGGATTACTTGGATGTTGAAAAACATATTGAGAAATAAAGATAGGGAGATTATTATCATCTTTGTAAAGCTATGATTCATCTACATACTTTGTAAAGCTATGATTCAGCACAACTTTCCCTCGAAATTTTGCAACAGTATGCAGACTAGGTTCTTTGCTTGGAGAATGGCGAATGAATTGGCAGAAATAGTTGCAAGTGCCTCAACTGTGAATAAGTTTAAAGAGGGGTATGACAGGTATTTGGTGAATAATGGTTTGTAAGGTTCTCACATGACGAGTCTTTTGACATAATGGAGATACCCGTATAATAATAATAATTCTGCTGCTCATTCTCATTTTTTACTTATACAACCTACAAACAATGCCGTCTTCTATCCTACAGTCTTTTCTTCACTGTACAATCATTCAATCCATTCTAACTGCAAAGATTTAACCATTTGCCCGATTTCATTTTGCATTCATTAGAATCTCTTCAGTCTTTAATTCCTTTTTAAACTATTTATGTTGCAGCTGCTTTGTTAATAATACCTGTTTTGAATCAACTGGGTTGTACAGTGATGTAGCTGATTCCAGCTCTAACTTTGAAAGTAATCAGAAGCTAGTTACATATGACTACAAATTATGAAAGCTTCAATGAAGATATAAGTTCTATATGTAATTATCAAGTATTTGTTTAGAAAAAGGGTAAGGAAATAACCTTTGCCTTTTTGTAAACTTTATTATAAACTGAGTAATACTAGCGAATGCAGAGTTAGAACAGAAAGAAATAATAATCAGAGCGTAATTAGCTAGGGAACATTTGAAAGGCTTAATATATTACCTAGATTCTGAGAATTAAAAATACTAGAAACTAGAAATAGATAATGGGGGGAAGCAAGAATCGTATATAATATATGATACTAAGTAAGAAAATAGTATCCACAATGTTTTATTTATAATTTTTATTAGCCATATTATTGATTAGTGCACAAATGTATAATCACTTTTTGAACCAAATATCATGAGGAATATTACATCTTCCTGCTGTGCACTATCACTGTGACAAAATATAGATTCCATAAGTTGGAAAGAAAATGACAAAAAAAAAAGAATAAGTAATTAAAAAACATTGAGGATACTGCATGATAATCAGAAGACAATGATTCAGAGCAAGCATCAAGAATTGATTAAAAGGTGTGTGTATAGCAATGCTTGTTCTCATACAGCAGACCTAACTGCATCCTCCAAATAGCTTGAATCTTGTGTATTGGGTTGTCAGCTTATCATTGAAAGGCAGTCCTTTTTTCAAATACAAGAAGCAGTACAATGTAGCTATCCAACCAGAAATTACTATCATTATTATTTTTAATTTATTTTTGCAAGAATAAAGTTTCCACTTCACTTTAGCAAGTGCATTCATTCAAAATCATACAGAATATGGTTAGAAATGATGTTCTACTATTGTTATTCTAAGTTTAATCAAACATATTTGTGGATACTTTCTGACTTACCATTATATTGCGAAAGAAGTTGCTGATGTATTAATTAAGGAAACAAGCTAACAAGTGCCCAAATCATACCATTATCCTTCACCTCTTCTAACCATTCTTTCAGACTCTTTACTTTTGTATATAACTGAGAAATAGAGATACATTAATTCGCATACATAGTTAATTACAAAACAGATGCTGGCAACATGAGCAAAAACAGAAAATGTCCTCAGTTCTTAGGAAGTAGACAATTGAAGACAATTGATATAACCGAGATAGTGCTCAGAATGAGAGTGTAAGTATTAGGATATGGCAAGGATCTGTTCATGGGCTACTACTGTTCAACTTATTATTGGCTAATGATATTGCATGTGTTGTGATTCAGATGTTTCCTGATGATGATGCAAAGCTAAGGAAGAGTTGTAAGAAATGATAACATTTAGTCCTTTCAAATAGATTCAGATATGCTAATAACTCAATCTAATTTAATGTTATTTGGATTTCGATATTGAGAGCAGAAGTAAAATGCTGCATGATACTGCATAATGTAGCACTGTTAGCATAAAGACAGAGGTAATGTTCATCAGAAATTGTTAAAAAAAATAAAATAAATAAATAAGTATTAGTAGCAAGGAAAGATATTATTGTGTTTATTTTCGTGCCAGTACTAGTTTTTAAATTTGCACTATTCAAATTAACATTTTTTTTGTATGTTTGTGTGGTATTTTGTTAGGATTTTATTGTCTCAGTATTGTATCCAACTGTAACAATTGTATTCAACATAGCATCTGTCAGTTTCAGCAATTCGCTCAGTCCACCACCATTTAAAGACTATGGTAAATTAAAGATGCCAAGAAATTATATTCTTGGTTTCATCCTTTATCCAAGTGTTAGCAAAGTTTGTGCGGGAAGTAACTTCACGACTGGGCTACATGTATAAAGAAGTTAATGACTTCACATCAATTGCCTTAGTAAAATAAAGACTATTATTTGCAGCATAGTTATTGATTATGTTGCTTACTATGCATGTCATGTGGTATGTATGCACATCCTGTAGTTTAAAATGTGGCAGATGCGGGACAGAAATGTGTATGCATGCATCAAATGTAGGCAGTGGGAAGCACTGGGAGACATAAGTATTTCAATCTCGCAATTTAGTGGCAGCAGAGATAGTACTTCAGACATGGGTGAGATTCAGTTAGTGGACACCAGTAGTGTGTTGGAGAATGGGCATATATTAAAGACATATGGATGAATTTAACCTTGGGCAGTGAAGCAGACAGAGATGCTTTGTCTGATGGCCATGATTGAATGTGCAAATGCAAATTGAAAGAAGGATGTCTGGAGAGAGAAATAGAACTTGCTGAGAAAGGAGATGGAATGAGTGAAGATATTAGGAAGATGGAGAGGTTGGCTAGTGCGAGAACAAGAGTAGATGCAAGAGAATAGCATCAGACAAGAGAGAGAGAAAGAAGAAAGAATCAGAGACAGGGAGAAGAGTGAATATTGCAGAAATTTCAGAGTGTGTAGAAGCAAGGCATCAGAGACAAAGGAAGAGAGAAAGGCAAGAGAATAGGAGAGACAGTGGAAGAGAGGAAATGGAATAAATTCAAGAGTGTGAAGCAAGGGATAGAGAGATGAGAGGAAGAGTGGGGAAGAAAGGAGAGAGATAGAGACTGGAAGCTGTAAGAGTCAGGGATGTCAGTGAGAGAAGGATGAATGAATCTGTTTGGAGCATCGTGTATGGAGATTTGATGATTCAGGGTGTGCAGAGTAGAGAACGTGGCAATGGCAGTGAAGAGGAGCAAAAATGTGGAGGAGATGATAATAATGGTTGGGATGAATGACCTGAAAAGTGGTGGGAATTGTGCAGTGCAAGATATGAGATTGCTCTTACAGATAGTACAGCAGAAATGTGTCTGAGGAAAGATAGTGAGCGTGTCCTGGTATGATAATGTAGAATGGTGAAGAGCAGTAATAATGAATGAGATGACAGTGAGAATGTGTAGAAAAGAGGTCTGGAATATGTGGATGCATGGAGTACCTTTGAGGATAGAAGAGAGTTATATGGAAGAGATGGATTACATTTAAATGCAGAAGGACACAGGCATTTGGAGAGACTGTTGTTTTCTGGGCAAGTGAATGTATCAGGGTAGGGAAACTAGAATTGCACAGGTGGAATATAACAGGGATGGCCGCATGTGGAGACAGTGTATACTCTCTCATTAAGAAATGAGAGGGTGTACACTACCTACAGTCAGGTGAAGTATGAGAGAGTAATAATGGCTATAAGAATACTGGCAATGCACTGGTTTTTCTATATACAAAGGCTAGAAGAATTAGAAATAAAAGGAACGGGTTTGTGGCATTGATTGACTCAGTCTCTCCAAAGATTGTTGATATCAGTGACACTTGGTTAGCTGAGGATGATGTTCGAACAGGGATAAAATTCAAAGAGTACAGCATATTTTGCAGGATAGGGAGGGTAAACATGAGAATGTGGTGGTGGAGTGGTACTCATGATAAGAGATGAATTGTGCACTCTCAGGGCAGAGAATCACAGTGGAGATAACACTAATGGCATATGGTGCGAGACAGATATTTATAAAACAAGATATTTGGTAACATGTTGCTGCAGACCAGGGAATATAACTGGTGATGAGTAGAAAATGTTTAGGCAAATTAGTTTGCGAAGTGCAAAGCGAGTGATCATTATAGGGGCTTCAACTATAGTGATGTAAACTGGACAAAGGAGACAGTATACAGCAATAAAGGAACTAAATTTTTGGATTTCTTTAGGGACAACTCTCTTAGGCAGCATGTGGTGGAGGGAACATAAAGATCAAGAGTTTTGTATTTAGCCATATGGTATCTGAGGATCTGATTGTGAATGAGATGTTAAATAAGGCAGGAGGGCCCAGATAGAATTTTACCATATATTTCATTGGAATGTGCTACGGAACTGACTGTGCTATTTGCTTGGCTGTTTAATGAAAGCTTTGCAATGGGACAGGTTCCTGGAGAGTGGAAAGAGGGTAAGATAATACCATTGCATAAGAGTGGCAGTCAAATGGAGGTATCAAACTATAGGCCTGTTTATAGTTTATGTTTTTCTTCTGTAGTTGTTAAGATTTTGGAAAAATTGGCAAGAGCTCATATGCAGAATTGGACAGATGAGGGCAATATTAATTATGCAAGCCAGCATGGATTTGTTAAAGGGCACAAGAGCAGTGGATTAGGGCAAGGCATACACTGTCTTTTTTTTTTTTCTTTCCCAAACAAAGGTGACAGGGTTCCACATAAGTTGATTTTTAAAGTTGCAACATATGGGTTGGATATCAGGTTAGTGGACTGGATTGGTGATTGGTAGATATCAGAGAGTTGTATATGTGGGAGCAGTAATCAGGGAATAGGAAAGTTACAAATGGAGATCCACAGATGGGATGCTTCATACTTGCTAGGTGCTGTTATACTGGAAGAAGTGGAGGAAGCAAGGGATCTAAGGGAGTGAGTGTGGATAGAGATTCGAAGTTCAAAGGATGGACATATCACAATAGTTGTGAAGACATCTCAGAGAATTGCTACAATGTTGAGGAGGACATTGACTGCTAGAGATAAAGGTGGGCTGGTCCCATTACATAGAACTTTAACAGACCACATCTTGATTTCTGTGCCTAGATCTGGTTACTGGGATTTGAAGGGAATGAATTAACCGTGGAGAAGGTGCAGAATGGATAACAAAAATGATATCAGGAATGTACACTGTTGATTATGAGGACAGAATGCAGGTTTGGTGGACAGAAGACAAACGGAGCGGGTGTGATTGAGACATTTAAGCTGTTGAAGGATTATTGTCGTGTTAACACCAAGATTTTTCATACTGTAGATCGAGGGCAAGGACAAGGGCCAAAGGGAGTGGTGAGTAATAGGATACGAAGTAAGTTTTTTTGCATGAAGAATGGCAGGAGCATGGAATGCATTGCCTGAGAGGCTCGTGAATGTGCAAATGGTGGATGAGTTTAAGGAGTTCATGATAGACATTGTGTTGACTTCCCACAGGTTAAGAAATTAATAATAAGTATTTTTGTGGACCTGTAACTTCAGAAGATAGATGAGATTTAGGATGTAGGAGTTGTAGCTGACAAGGACAAGAAGTTCAACGCAACATTTTGCAAATGACAAAGACCACACAGCATACTGCTGCTAAGGTGGTTTTTGTACCACTTTTAAACTTTGATCACACCATCACCGAGTCACTATCCACAACATATTCGCCATCCAATTTTTACAATAATGAGGAAGGAAAGAATGCAGAAAGCAGCAATATCAAGAGTTGATACTGCCTCACCCCTTGATAGTTGAGTTCATGAAGAGATTTTACTATATTAATATGAAAGAGATTATTTACAGAGTGGAGTGAGAGGGATCAAGAATGAGGGACGATCCATGAAATTTGTAAAAATGCATGATAAGCAAGTAAAAAACATATTTTTACAGATGATGGATGGTGGAAGCATGCACTGTCAGAAAGTGTTGTGAATGATGCAAAATGTGAATGAATTTAAGGTACAATATATAGGTAGTCTCACTCAACAGTGGTTGAGTGAGACTACCTACATTAAATCTAGCGACTCCACGAAGATCTATTAGTAGTAATAATAATATGAAACATTATGTTATGCTAGAAACTTCAAAGAAGTTTAGAAAATACGCAGTTAACTAGTCTAAGAACCTTCAACATAAATGGCTTCAATATCATTAATAAAAAGACCTAAAACCTACAAGTCTATGAACTGCTTTTTTTTTTATTAGCACTTTTAATTAGGTTCCACCACCTGATGGCAGCATTTCAAATTGACTGATTATCTTCAAGAGCATTATGTCAAAAGTTATGATCCCATGGATTACTGATATTTTTGAAACATTTTTGAAGTTTCTGGTATAAAAATACATTATATAAAAATAAATAATATGAATACGTTTATCCTTTTTTATGCATTTTACAAATAAAGCCTTCTTAGGCTTTGTGCACATATTAAGATTAACATAATTTTAGAAATAATATAATACAATAGCAGTTGAGATGAATACTATGAAAGCAAGTTAATATTTTTATCTTAACAAGATATAAAAGGTTTACAAAATAGTAATAATAATCCTATAATAAAAAAATAAAATCTACAAGAGGCCCTCAACACTGTCATGAAGAAACATTTCAAATTCTGATCAATAAGAGAGCATATTAAGTAATACTTTCATGCAAAGTTTTAGTTGTGAATAAATAAACAGCAAAAGAGTGTTTGTTAGTGGCATACTTTGAAGCTGTACTTGTATGGCAATCTCATTATGTGACTTGTGGCATTGGAATTCAGCACTATAATTTTTTTCTCCCTAAAAGTATCAATGTAAAATTAAAAAAAAAAGAAAGTCAGATTAACAAAGCATAATAAAGGGATGTCAGAAATTAATAGGTAAATCCTCTTTTATTCTTTTATATTAGTACATGTATACTACTCACTATATTTTTTCACAGCGTGTTGTATCAATCTCATAAGTGTAGCATCTGCATACCAAAAGAGTGACAACAACAACAACGGAAACAAGTGACAATGGTTATTGGTCCACATATTATGCAACATAAGACTGATAAATCTGGGATGAAACTTTAGCGAATGCACAACCAGAATTTGAAGATACTATACTTGAAAGTCCTCAAGTTGATGAATTTTGGTACTTATTTTGTTTGCTATGTACTACAAGACTAAAAGAATTCTTGATCCAATAGCTGATTTTCCATGTTGTTATGAGCAAAATTTTTGTCCATAACAGCAGGGAAAATCAGCTACTGGATCAAGATTGTTTGCCAGAAAAAGTTAAAACTTTTTCTGGCAGACAATTTAACTGACACTTGCTGTTCATGAGCTGGGAGAGTAAAAACTTTTTATCATAAGCAGGAAAAAATTAATCACACACAAAAAATAATAAATTAATAAAATAAAATTGAAGAGTGTACCAGCTCATTTTCCCAAAATGTGAAGTATCACAATGAGTGAGAATATGTAAAGAAGTAAATTGATAAGGCTGAGAAAGAAATTCAGGCAGTGAAAAGTGAGTTCGGGGAATTTGAAGCAGAGATTGGCTGAAAAGTATAAGAAAGAAATGCCAACGAAGGAGGAGTTTATTTTTTTCTTAAATTTGTATGATGGTTGTGGAAGGTCAAAAGGTAGTACAGGTACCCCTTGCTTAACACGGGATTTGATCAATGCAGCAAAATTAACTGCAACAATCCCTTTAAGCACGAACAAAAATAAATGGTGGTTAACAGTGAACTAGGACACCTGCTATCTCTGGAGTTCGCTTACTTCTCCACTACTTCTAAACACACTTACTCAGTTATCTATCATAGAAAACAAAGTTTTGAATAACATCATGTGTGTAGATATGTATATACACTGCAAGAGTTTTAATTAATGTGCCTTTAAATTTACCAAGATTCATTGCTACACACCCATGGGCATGGGCGTCCATGGGTGTGTAGCAACTTTCAAAGCCTTCTTTAAAAAGACATTCTCAAAGACAGTAGAGACAACAATGGGAGAAAATGTGATTAGGCTCCAACAATTTTTGAAAAATTTTTAACATTAAACATGCAATTGAAAACATTCATGACTCGTGGGAGCAAGTGTCTTCTAGCTGCATGAGAGCTGTCTGGAAAAACCTTTCGCAGAATGAGCTAATGACTTAGGTGGTTTTCAAAATCCTGTGAATAATGTGGTTGACGAAATCGTTGCAATCGGTGAAGACCTTGGTTTTGATGCAGAAGATGTTAAAGAATTATTGGATTCAAATTCAAAAGATTTCCATGACAATGATCTTCTTGAAATTGAACAACAACGCGTATATGAAGACAACAAACAAATGGAATGTGAAGATGTGGTTCCAAAGGAGATAACAATCAAAGAACTGGATGGAATATTTCACAGTTTAGAATCGCTTAAATAGCAATGGATATGGATCCAGGTGTTAATCAAAGAATGCTTGTTTGTCTAGATCTAGAGAGACGTTTTGCTTGTTATCATAGAATTTATGCTGATAGGAAAAAAAAAACAACTAAAACTGTTCAAATGACTCTTGATAACTTTTTTTTGATAAAAAATTGCAGTAACTAATGTAGGTACAAGCATTTATTAAACATTTACTTTGCATTCATTTTTTATCTTTCCTAAAAGAGTACCATCTAAAACGAATTATTAATACAGTAATCGATCATGGAAAAATTGTAATTTTACCATTGTTATTATATTTGATTAATGTGATTTTCATATATGCGGTAACATCGAGGGATTAATTAATCACGTTAATCAAGGGATACCTATATAGTGTTGTATGGAGATTCAAAGGTAAAGGATGTTCAAATAGAGCAGGCGCAATAAGGTGTATCTGAGAGGGAGGAGGATAAGAAGAGTGACAAGCTGAGGAGAGAAGAGGTAGTACAGAAGAAGTGACTGTGTTGATTGGAACAAATGATTTACACAGAAGAAAGTAGTTCAGGATATGAGTGTTGTCAAAGACAGTGAAGCAGAAGAGTGAGAAGTGAGGTGTTGCCAAGGAAAGACAGCAGAGCTGAGGAGAAGGACAGTGATTATGAACAGCTTGAGAGCTAATCATGTGTGAGAAGCCTCAATATGGATTAAATTTGAAGGTAAGATAGAGCTGTTTGACAGTCTGTAAAAGAGTGAGAGTGGCAATGTGAAACTGGGTAGTTTGCTCTTTACAGAAGGGAGTATGTGTTCATGCAGGAAAACGATTAAACAATGGGACCACAAGTATAGGTCCCTGCTCAAAAATCCAGTGCGCTCTGAACAAAATCTAGATACTCCCACCCCCCCTTCGTTCTTATTTCTGCTTGCCAATTTTCTTTTCGGTACTTAGGACATCCAAATTTCAAATTTTTACCCATCATAATCCCACTCTTGGAAGGATCATGAACAGAGTAGTCTAATTCTGCCCACCAGTTCAATCCATCACAGTTCTACCAAGAGCATGCAATCTCTCATCTGCGGATTTCAAAACTCGAACCCTTACACTTACATGCTATATTAAACTGACACTACCATTCACTTGCCCACCTTTCTAGGTTATTCAAATTATTATTATTATTATTATCTGATACCTCCAGGGAGTCCAAAGACTCATCGAGGGAGAGTGTGCCAACAGCAACGAACGATTGGTCCCCTTCCAACTACTAACCACGCTCAAACTTACTTAACAGAGCCATTAGTAGCAGAGGCTCTACCAATCGACCAACCTTAAGAATAAGGGAAAAGACAGAATAATAAAGAAATATAAAAACATGGTGTAAGGCAGTGCAAGCATTTATTCAACAAGTAAGGAAATTATTAGAGATAAAGTTACATTTGTAATTGAATTCTTGTATTTTTTATGTTTTCCAACCTTTCATGACTCAGATTAGGTAGGTTAACATAGATGATCTGGGAACTATGCTCTAGGAAACCAAACATGAAACTTATTTCAAACTGTAACCGACCTTCATTGAAAGTAGGTTAATGTTTCACACCAAGTGTAAGCAAACAAAGTTTGCACCTGAAGTATCTTCAGGACTGAGGCAACTCGTGGCAAAGGTGGAATAAGTTCTCATCACTTTCCATAGTATCCCATAATGCAAAGCACATCTCCTTGTGGACATGTCCTAATGGTGCCTCATGTAAGACCACCACCATCCCACTCACTGAAGGTCTGCATATCTGAAAAACTTCCATGTTTGGTCTTTAGAATAAGGCTTTCAGAGTATGTAATACAAACTTATACCTGACAAGAAATTATATTGTTGTTTTAATCCTTATCTAAGTATGAGCAAACAAATTTGCATGTGAAGTATCTTCACTTGCATATTTGTGTGTGTAATATATAGAGAGAGCTATTGATGTGTGTGTGTATCATCAATTTCTTGGCATCTTTAATTTATAGTATAACCAGGTGAAAAAACATTCAATATCTATCTCTAATCCAGAGTATTTTAATAATAAGGTGAGACACCTTTTCTGACTACTTGTATCTGGCATCCCTTGTGGGTTGGGCTCCCAGTGATGAGACATCAAATGTCAGCTCATGATCCAGTTCTACTTAAATTCCACTGCATGGAACAAGTAGAGATCAGTTCTGGATCACGGAGACTTCCAACAAATTTTCCACTGATCTTTTCAACCAAATTCCAGACCCTCTGTTCAAACTGAAATAATGTTACCTAGAACCTGGGATATGTGGTTATAATTCAAACAAGCAGTAAAACAGAATATGATTGAATTGGGAAAGGAACAGGCTTTCCTCAAAAGAAAAAAGCTGAAAGCTGTATAAAGAGAGAAGCTGGTTTGCAGCAAACCAGTGCAATGGAATAGAATGTAGCAATATCATTAGAAACATTAACATAGAAATAGGCCGGCCTGGTTGGCCGAGTGGTCAGTGTATCCACTCTTCAGCCAAAAGGCTGCAGGTTCGAATCCGGCGTGGGCATGGATGTTTGCGATTGTCTGTGAAAATACTAGTGATGATGATAGGCGGTAGATGGTGCTTCCGTGGATGATGGTAGTTGGTGGATTAAGCAGTGGAGACAGTTGTAGAGTGTCCTCCCTCGATGAGTCATTGGACTCCTTGGAGGTGTTATGTAATAATAATAATAGAAGTGGAAAGGCAGAAACAAGTAGAGGAAAGAAATTTTAAAATAAGAATAGCAGCATTCTTAGCAGATAGCCCTTCAGCTGCATTCTTCACTAGACAATTCACTAAATTCAGCAAAGAAAGGACTATCACTCAAATCTGTGTTGATAGTAAAGACATGTCCACCACACAAGACATCCTTGACTCCTTTCAAAAACGCTACAAAAATCTGTGGGTAGTTTTCGGTATTGAGACTACATTATGATGTAAATGAAGAGTTTAATAAAAATAAGCAATTAAAACCCGACAAGTTTCATAAGTCATAAGACTTGCATCATCAGGGGTACTGGTACCCTTTTCTGTACTTCCCATTGCTGACAGGTGGTGGGTACTGCAAAAAAAAAAGAACCTGTTCTAGTGTAATGGAATGCCCAACACATTACTGGTACAGAAAAGTACCCGTAACCTTTTCTCTCTTTTCTGTACCAGTACCTCTGATGATGTAAGTTATACAACTTAAAACTTGTCAGGTTTTAACTGCTTATTATTTTTTTTTTTTATTAGTCTTTATTTACATCATGATGTGGTCTCGATACCAAAAACTACCCACAGAACTGCTAAACTACAGACTTACATTTGCAACTACAAAATGCTGTTTGAAGACAAAATTACTGAGAGATATAACTCTTGGAACATTAATGGTTTTATCTGTTCATATCCAAGATGGGCTTAACAGCCCCCATTGCAGCATCTGAAGTTACCAGCCTATAAAGAATACCAGACAAGAAAATCTCGGGGACCTGATGGCCTGAGGATAGAACTTAACTGCAAGGCTGGGATTTTATTCTTCCCTTTCTTAAAAGTTAAATTTAAGTTAAATTTCTTAAAAGTTAAAAGAATTAAACAGTATAACTATACTGTTTAATTCTTTTCTCTCATCAGGACACATATCAACTGAATTTGTAGCAAGCTATACTGTCTTCATTCCGAAATCTAATAGAGATCACACTAAATCAGCAGCTGGAGACCTATTTCTCTATCTAATACTGACTACAAGATATTTATCAAAAACAGGCTCAAAGTAGGAATGAGATATGTAATTAAAAGCACACAGGTGTATGGAGTTCCAGGCCAAGCAGTAGAATTTAATGCTATCAGTAGACCTTACTCAAGCATTTGATAATGCCAGCATCCCTTTATGTTCCACATCCTCCAGCAAATTGGTGTGGGTGAAAAGCTGCTATCTGTTATTAAAGGAGCCTATGGCAATTCAATTACCTGCTTCCTAGTTAATGGGTTCCTATCAGACCTGGTCAAAATTCAAAAAGGAGTCAAGCAAGGTTGCCCTCTTAGTCCACTGCTCTTTGCATGGCTTCTTAACCTTTCTTACAGAAGTTGACAATACACGTGCTGTGCATCGAATAGCAGTTCCTTCAACTATAAAGGAAAATAAAGTATTAGAATATGCTGATGATGTAGTGGTAACTTCGAAGGATAATGATTCCATATACTTTTTTTGGTATTTTGGAAAAATTCAGCAAGATCAGTAGATTAACTGCTAATGCAGACAAGACAAAATTAAAAGTTTTTGGACATGGGAGGCATTCCTTTTGGACTAACCCCTCATTATATTTGGATTCCCTTCTCCACTTACCCAATATTACCAGTTTTAAGAACTTATATACAAGAACAATGAAACCTTAGAAGACTGGAAAACTGGCCCACTTTCCTTTTCTTCTAAAGCCATAGTACTCAAAACAATAATCTTCTCTGCTCAGTTGTTCATAATATATATTAAAGACTTCACAGAAGATGAAAAAAAGCAATTATATAGTAAGCCTGAGCAATTTTTTTGGTTCAGCCAATCATCACCATTAGTGTTCTGTCTCTTGACAGGTCCAATGGTATATCTCAGCAAATTCTCTTCCTCCAGTTTCCTCTGTATCTTGCTTCCTCCTTCATTTCTTGATATCCTCTTGTGCACATTATATCATCAAGCATCATCAGTTGTCTCCTTCCTCTTGGTCTCTTTCCTTCAATTTTCCCTTCTGTCATTCTTTTAAATAGGCTGTCTCCTCTTAATGCATGTCCTATCCAGCTATGCTTACTTTGTCTTATGGTCTTTAGTAAATTCCTTTCTTCTTCCACTCTTTGTAATACTTCTTCATTGGTAACTTTTTTTTTTCAGTCCACTTTATTTTCTCCATTCTTCTCGATAACTACATTTCAGCCTCCAACATTTTAGCTTCTTTCTTTCCCATTGTCCATGTTTCTGACCCATATAAGGTCATACTCCAAATATAACACTTAATTAGCCTTTTCTTTAAGTTTTTATTCATTTCATTAACAAGCAATTTTTTATTGCTATAAAATGCATATTTTCCTTTGTTAATTCTTTTATTTCCATGTCACATTTTCCATTTGCACAGAACTAGACATCATCATCATCATCATCATCAAATTCCTGCCATGTACCCTCAAGGGGGTGTACAGGATATGACAGTACTACATGAAAAAATTACATCATTACTAACTTCCTATCTACAATTTTCCTCCAAATCAGTCTGTTACTTGTCAAGACTCCAACATTATCAGATCTTATATTTCTATCGTCTAAGGCACTTTGTACCGTATCAATCCACCTATATCTTGGTCTTCCTCTGAGTCGTTTTCCTGCCAACCTGGCAGAGAACACTTGTTTTGCTAATCTTTCCTCTCCCATTCTATTTAAGTGACCATACCATCTGAGATTAGCTCTGCTAACGCATTCCTGGATGCTGACAATGTCAAGTTCTTTCCTAATATCCTCATTTTTAATATGATATTGCCATTGATGCCATCTGTTCACGCCTCTAATCTTTCTCAGGACTCTCATATCTGCGGTCTCTAGTCTTTGGTCAAGTGTTTTACTTCTGACCCAGCTCTCAGATCCATAAGTTAAAATTGGTTTGAACACAGTCTTGTATACAGCTAATTTAGTGTTCCGACTAATTTCTTTCTTATTCCATATGAATTTATTCAATTGACTTCCCACAATACCAGCTTTGCTGATTCTGTTGTCTATTTCTATATTTAGTTTACCATCTTCAGTAAAAATTGTGCCTAAGTAGCTGAAATGTTTTACTTGTTCCACAGGTTCTCCATTCACAACACAGTTGACATTTTCAATGATTCTGCCTATTTTCATTGTCTTTGTCTTTTTATTGCTGACCTTCATACCATATCTATTACAACAGCTATTCAATTTAGTCAGAGAATCTTGCAGACTTGTAGCGGATTTATTTAGAAGTATAACATCATCCGCATAAAGCAAAGAGCTGACATTAACATCTCCAATTTTGATATCAGGTTTAATACCACATTCCTTCATAATGTGATCCATATAGATAATGAATAACAGAGGGGATAATGTACATCCTTGTCTCACACCAGATTTAACATTAAACCATCTTCCTGTACTTCCTTCAATTCTAACTGCTGACTCACAACTCAAATAAAGACTAAGTATTGCTTGATATAATGCCCCATTGACACCATATAACTGCAGCGTATTGAATAGCTTCTCTCTTGGCACCTTATCATATGCCTTTTCCAAATCGACAAAACTTAAATACAGATCTTTGTTATATTCCCATGCTTTCTCGACTATTTGTCGTAAAGTGAAGATCTGATCCTGACAGCCTCTATTTGGCCTGAATCCAGCTTGTTCTTCACCAAGCTTTTCTTCCACAATTCTTCTCAACCGTTTCTCAAGTATACTTGCATAGATCTTGCCAGGAACACTCAGTAGGGAAATACCTCTGTAATTCTCACATTCAGTTTTATTTCCCTTTTTATATATGGGTACTATGAGAGCTCTACTCCAATCATCGGGAATTCGTCCCTCTGTCCAGGCTTTCTGAACTATGCAGTGCAGCCACTGTAAGACTCTTATACCACCATACTTCAGTATTTCTGGTCGAATATCATCTACTCCTGCTGCCTTTCCACATTTCAAGCCTTTGATGGCTTTTTCTACTTCAAGTATGGATATGTTGTCCTGACTGCATGCCTGGTCAGTGTTTTTTATCACTGTGCTGTCATCACTGCTTGTTTCATTTAGCAGTTTTTCAAAGTAATTACTCCATACTTCAAGGATATCTTTTTCTCCTGTTTTCATTTCACCTTTATCATCTCTAATTCCTTTTACAGCACTCTTTCCTCCATTCCTAAGCTTCTTCAACAACCTCCAGAATATTTTGCCACTTTCTTGATATTTATTTTCTATATTCTTGCCAAAGTCCTCCCATGACTTTTGTTTAGCTAGTTTTACACACTGTTTAGCTTTCTTACATTTGTCTCTGTATTCTGTAAGAGTAAAAGCTGACTTATTTGCCAGGAACTTTTGATATGCTTTCTTCTTTTCCTTCACTGCCTCTTTAACTTCCTGTGTCCACCAGGGAGTTCTGATTTTTTTATCTTTGCACACAACCTCACCACATGCCTCTCTGGCAGAATCAATCAATGTTTCCTTCAGAGTTTGCCACTGAATCTCCAAGGTTTGATTCCTGTTCTCAAACTCTTTCATTTTCTTTTCAATAATATTTCTGTATTTTAGTCTACAGTTTACATCTGAGAGCTGCTCAACTTTTATTCGCTTTAAAACTTTCTTACATGTTATTCTTTTCAATATGAAATTCAATTTTATCCTGCTCAAGACTAAATAGTGATCACTTCCAATTTCAAATCCTCTGTACACTCTGGTGTCCTGCACCAGGGAGAAAACATCACTATCAACAATAACATAGTCAATGAGACTTTTCTTATTCCTAGCCTCTTCTCTCCATGTGAATTTGTGCACATTTTTATGTTGGAACATGGTGTTAGTAATAACCAGTCCATGTCCTGAGCAGAAATCCAACAGATATTTGCCATTATTATTAGCTTTGCTCTTTTCTCCAAATTTTCCCAAAATATTTTTGTATGTCTCACAATCATTTCCTACTCTACTATTTAGATCCCCAACAAGGACCAACTTTTCCTTTTTCATTGTGTCAGTTGCTTTTTCTAAAGCCTCAAAAAATTCCTCCACTTCTACCTTAGTAGAACCTTCTGTGGGACCATAGGCACAAATAAGTCTCATTGTCCAGTTCCCCATTCTCATATTTGCCCACATTACTCTACTTGAGACTGACTGCCATTCAAGAAGATTAGCCTCGTATTTTGTGTTGAATACTATGGCTACTCCTTCTTTTCCTTGATTGTTATTGCCTGAATATAACATTTTGTATTTATTGCTCAGAAAGATCTCACCAGTTTTGGTCTTTTTTGTTTCAGTCACCCCTATTATGTCGATCTGGTACTTATCTAATTCCTCAGCTAGCTCCATTTCTTTGCCATTCAGGCTTCTTACGTTGATAGTACCGATCTTTAACTCTGGTGATGTTGAGTTGGGGTTTGTTTTCAGATTTGTTCCAGTAGCTGACTTTTCGCTGTTCGCCCTGGTTCCCTGGCGAAAACAACGGGGGCCTTGTTTAACCGGGCGACGCCCCAGCCGGCATGAAATTTTGTCATGTGAACTAGACATGTGAACCTCAAATGAGCTTGCTGTTTACGTAAAACTGAAATAAAGAATTTAACATAAAACATTTCATTGGAACTGATTCCATCAGCGTGAAGATCCCCATCCCCCAAAAAATTACATGAAAATTGAAAATAAAATTACAAAACACATTGCAAAGTGTTTTCTTTCCACTGTTTTCCAGCTTGTCATGTCATTCTATTAAAACCCACAGGAAACTGTAAATATAGTAATTAAACAGAAATAAACACACTTAACCAAAGTTTACAAAGATAATAAGCTGAAAGACTATTTTACCGGCGAATTTGTTAATTGAGCAGGAGATGGTAAATCCCATTTTATTTTATAGCCGAGTACGAAACTCGGGTCGAAATCCATCGACATCCATAGTTTCAATGCCGAAAAAACTATCGGCAGAACCAAGTGTAAATGATCACTTGGGTAGTACAACACCAGGGCAACTCTATGCAAAGGTGGAGCAAGCTCCATCACTAACTTTAATATTTTCTCATAATGTAAAACCCAGCTCCTAAGAGATGTATAAATACTGTTTTACATTATGAGAAGAGGTACCCAGACTGGTTTCAACTTTTTTTGAAGTCTCATTAGTTGGGTTTTACATTATGAGAGAATATTAAAGTTAGTGACGGAGCTTGCTCCACCTTTGCATGGAGTTGCCCCAGTGTTGTACTACCCAAGTGATCATTTAAAATTTGTTCCGCCAATAGTTTTTCGGCATTGAAACTCTATGGATGTCGATGGATTTCAACCCGAGTTTCGTACCCGGCTATAAAATAAAACGGGATTTACCATCTCCCGCTCAATTAACCAAAGTTTGTTTACTGCTGTGTTAATGACTATGCTTACATGGCTATGGGGTAAAGTTTCCTACACCACTGCACCCAATGGCATTAGGGTAGTTTTAAGGGTTCCAGTGATCTGGATATTTTATCAATTATTCAAACTTTCACAGTAAAAAAAAAGACAAAGCTAAGAATTCGTGAAGGGTGGAAAAAATCAAGTTACAATACTGTTCTTATATGTTCCTAATAGTATGTCACTAGTCAAGGAGCAGTAGAAAAAACAGTACTTTATTACATCAGTTGTCATTCCAGTCATGCTTCTTGTAACTATCCATTCTTTTTGTGTCTTTATTCTGATGATGACATCAGATACTTAGCACAAAATCTTCAGTTTTATATCAAATGCTTTATTTTTCTTTACTTATGTTTATAGCAAATTCACATGCAAACCTCATAGAAGTATTCACTAAATGATATCTTGATACATAATATTTCATTTGTAGTGTTGATTTTAATGAACTTATTCTTCTGGTATTGATACTTTAGTCACAAGAGACCAGAGAAGATAATAATATCATACATAAAACATTACAAACATCAGTGATTATGTACACACTCAACTGTTAGAGACCACTTGCAAACAAAACTCTGCCTGAATATTATTATTATTTATATGGGTATGACATGGAGTTCAAAGACACATTGTGGGAGACCCACTCTATGTTAATGAATTCATAATTCATTAACACAATACCTATCATACAGCTCCTTAAACCTATTCACCCTTGGGGGTGCTCACAACCACATTTGACAATCCATTCTATTCATTTACCACTCTCCAACTAAAGAACCTAGTCCACACACCCTTACTAACCACACACTTAGACAACTTCCAAGTGTGATCCCTTGTTTGTTTTCTCCCTACTCCCCAAGTATTGAAAATTTTTCTTCTGATTAAATCTTATAGAATCCCTTTAGTAACTTTTAAGTTTCCATCATATCCCCGCTCAGCTAAACCCCACAATCCACACACCCCTCAATCTATCCTCATTGCAAACAATTCCACAGAACTGTCACTAGCTTGGTCACTCGTCTCTGAATCCTCTCCACCACCTCCCGATTCCCAAAAAAAGCAGGTGACCAAATCTGTGCAGAAGCCAACATGTGGCTGAATCATAGCCTAATAAAGAGGGATAATAACCGCTTTATTTTTACTTGTCAATGTGTTCTTCAGCATTCAAGGAATCCTCTGAACTATTTTGCCAACTCTTGAATATGTCCTCTGAATTTCAAGTCTATCCACCATCACACCCAGATCCCTAGCTTCATCAATTTCCTGTAAACTAGTAAGATCAATATGACGTGAAATGCATAATCTTTTCATCCCGGAGTGCACTATCTTACATTTTACAACATTCAATTGACAACCATTGTCCTTTGCCCACACTGTTAATTTATTTAAATCATCTTGTAAGAATCATTGGCAAACAACTGAATATCCCCACCCATTCAAGAAGTGGTCCTAGTACAGAGCCCTGGGCACTCCACTACTCACCCTCATTTGCCTTGATTCTGCTCCACCATACACTACCCTCATATCTATTCTCATTTGCTCCAACAGTTTTCTATGCAGTATTCTGTCAAATGCCTTTCCAAAGTCCAGCAGAATCATAGTAGCCATTTCCTTTATCTAATTCTACTGTCACTTTATTATAAAATGTGAATAAATTACTGAGGCAGGATCTACCTTTTACAATGCCATGCTGCCTCCTAGAGACTATCATATTCCTATCCACCCATTCCTGAATTTTACTTTTAACAACTTTTCCAATACTTGAACCACCACTCCAGTGATATTAATGGGTCTGTAATTTGCTACTTCTGTCTTGGAGCCACCTTTATGTAATGGTACTATCTTACCCACTTCCACTCCCTTGGAACTCTGCCAGAGCCGAGACTTAGATTAAACAACTTCGTAAGAGGCACTGCCAGTTCATTTGCACATTCTCGTAGCACAGTTGACATACTGTTCATGCCAACTTGTGTATTATTAGTATTTTTCAATAAACTGAGTACCTCCAATTCATCTAACTCAATGCTCACATTAGTCTCTGTCACCTCAATAATTGCAAAGTCACCACCTGGATGATATACCCTTGCAAAGTGATCACTTAATAACAACTATTTGTTCTGCTTCTATCTCGTTCCTATCTTCAGCACTGAGTAAAGTTATCTTTCCATAATCAATCTTTCTCTTACTTGCTACACAGCAAAAAACTCTTTTGAATTTACTTTGGCCTGCTTAGCTAATTTTGTCATGAAATCTGATTTAGCCTTCCTTACTTTACTAGTCGCTCTTTTTGCTTGTGCTTTATACTGCTTATGAGCATGTTGATCACCCTGTTGTTTATATTTTTTTCCCACAATCCATTCCTTTTTTTTTTTTTTTGCAGCCCCTGCTTAATATTGCGAGTCATATCCACTTTATCCCTATTCGGTTTATCTTCTTGACCCTGGGTATTCACTCTAATACTGCCTTGCTCAAATAATCCTTGATGCTTCCCATGTATTAATGACAATCACTGCATGAAGTTTATGCCATGCCACTGCTCCGAATTGACTCCTAAGTTTGTCTCCAGCTTTGTAGTTGCTAATAAACTCTTTCTTGACTGAAATTTCCACATGTTGAGCAACCTGCCAGCACAAGACTGCGCTCATCAATTTCTTGTAAACTAGTACCAATATAAAATGAAGTGCATAATCTTTTCATCCCAAAGTGCATACCTTACATTTTACAATACTGAATTAGCAACCATTGTCCTTTGCCCACACTGCCAATTTATGACAGTTATGACATCTACTGTCATAAGTGTTGCAAAACAAATAAACTGCTATCCAAATGCTCATGATTGTTTATATTATAATGATTGCTTTATTAAAACAATCTGAATATTTAAAATAATAAATAAGATATATCCAATTTTTGCTGCCCTCAAAACTTGCCACTCCATTAGTTGCTTAGTGAATTATGATGGCCCTGCAAATGTGGGAAGTTATTCTTTTTATATATATCATCATCAGCCATTTTCGATCCACTGCTGGATGAAGGACTTTCCAAGATTACTCCAAAACTTGCTACCCATGGCTCTCCTTTCCCATGTCACTCCTGCAAATCTGATGATATCATCAATTCACTGATTTAGGTCGGCGTTGTGGTCATTTTTTCTCTCGTGGAATCCAATCCAGTACTTCTTTTGTCCACTGTTGATCTTGTCTTCAAACAATATGCCCAGCCCATTCCCACTTCAGATTTTTTACTCTTCCTATGATGTCAGAGACTTTGGTTTGATTTCTTATATGCGTATTCCTTTTGTGATCCAGTCTTGTGACACCAAGCATACTTCTTTCCATACAAATTTGTGTTGTTCTTAATTTTTGGAATTTCCTTTGCATTTAGTGTCCATGTTTCACAGCCATATATCAATACAGGAAGAATACATTGGTTAAAAACTTTTGTTTTCAGGCATAATGGTAGTCGGCTTTTGAATGCTTTGTTCATTACACCGTTGAATATTTAATGTAGTTTTCCAAATACCTTCCACCCAAGCATCATGCATCTTTTAATTTAGTTCAATTGATATCTGTTGTCCTAAGTATATGTAATGATCTACTTGTTTAATTTCATCATTGATTTTTATTATTTCTGGTTGGACATAGCTATTGAACATAACTTGGGCCTTCTTTAGGTTTATCTTTAGTCCAACTGTTTTGCTGGCAAATTGGAGTTCTTGGTTATGAGTCTGTAATTCATGAACAGTTGAAGTAAAGATAACTATGTCATCTGTAAAGCATAAATGGCTTAAATATCTTCCATTTATCTTCAGACCTTTTCTTTCCCAATCAAGAAGTTTGAATATTTCTTCTAGGCATGCTGTGAATAATTTCGGGGATATTGTGTGACCCTGTCTTATACCTCTCTGTATTTCCACAGTAGAGATATTTCCATTGAAATGAATTGATGCTGTGGCATTGATGTATGCTGATTTCATGGTCCCGATGCATGGCTCTTTCACTTGTTGGTTCTGTAATGCTTTAAGTATTGCACAAGTTTTTACTAAATCAAAGGCTTTCTCATAATCAATAAAACCAAGACATAATGATAACTGATATTCATTCCAGAGTCGTAACTTTTGTAAACACTTTGTAACCCACTGATAGTAGACTGATGGGTCGGTAGTTCACCAAGTCTTCTACCTCGCCTTTTTTATGTGGCAGAATTAGGGTAGCCTTCTTCCGTGTTCTTGGTACATCATTTGTCTTCGGATATAAGTAAATAGTTTCGCTAAGAGTTTGTAGATCATTTCTCCACCTGCCTTTATAAGTTCAGCTATAACTCCATCCTCACCTGCAGCATTTCCATTTTGCAAGTTTTGGATGCAGGGGTACTTAAGGGTCAAAGATGTATAACCGAGAGGAGACCGCCACGTAGCCTTTAAATGAATGTGGAGAAACTGACCAAGGCTTCTGACCTAACGTCCAATCCTCGCCTTCTCGTGGTGCACCCTGTTGGGTATCTACCTGGATACTGAACGAACGAGGATGGGCTGGCAATTTGGGATTTAGCCAACCAAATCGTTTTCTTAATGGCTTAAACCAATATACAAAATGATGGTACAACATGACAAAACTTCATGCTGGCTGGAGTGTCACCCAGTTAAACAAGGCCCCCATTGTTTTTGCCAGGGAACCAGGGCGAACAGCAGAAAGTCAGCTACTGGAACAAATCTGAAAGCATACCCTAACTCAACATCATCAGAGATAAAGATCGGTACTATCGACATAAGAAGCCTGAATGACAAAGAAATGGAGCTAGCTGACGAATTAGAAACGTGCCAGATCGACATTATAAGGGTGACTGAAACAAAAAGACCAAAACTGATGAGCTCTTTCTGAGCAATAAATACAAAATGTTATATGCAGGCAATGACAATCAAGGAAAAGAAGGCGTAGCTATAGTATTCAACACTAAATACGAGGCTAATCTTCTTGAATGGCAGGCAATTTCAAGTAGAGTGATGTGGGCAAATATCAGAATGGGGAACTGGACAATGAGACGCATTTGTGCCCATGATCCCAGAGAAGGTTCTCCTAGGTGTAGGAATTTTTTTGAGGCTTTAGAAAAAGCAACTGACACAATGAAAAATTGGCTCTTGTTGGGGATCTAAATAGCAGAGTAGGAAATGATTGTCAGACATACAAAAATATTTTGGGAAAATTTGGAGAAAAGAGCAAAGCTAATAATAATGGCAAATACCTGTTGGACTTCTGCTCAGGACATGGACTGGCTATTACTATCACCATGATCCAACATAAAAATGTGCAGAAATTCACATGGAGAGAAGAGGCAAGGAATAAGAAAAGTCTCATTGACTATGTTATTGTTGATAATGATGTTTTCCCGCTGGTGCAGGACACTAGAGTGTACAGATGATTTGAAATTGGAAGTGAACACTATTTAGTCTTGAGCAGGATAAAATTGAATTTCATACCGAAAAGAAGAACATATAAGAAAGTTTTAAAATGAATAAAAGTTGAACAGCTCTCAGATGTGAACTGTAGACTAAAATATACAAACATTACTCAAGAAAAAATGAAAGAGTATGAGAACAGGAATCAAACCTTGGAGATTCTGTTGCAAGCTCTGAAGAAAATATTGATTGATTCTGCCAGAGAGGCATATGGTGAAGTTGTCTGCAAGGATAGAAAAAGCAATGAAGGAAAAGAAGAAAGCATATCAAAAGTTCCTGGCAAATAAGTCAGCTTGTGCTCTTAGAGAATACAGAGACAAATGTAAGAAAGCTAAACACTGTAAAACTGGTTAAACAAATGTCATGGGAGGACTTTGGCAAGAACATAGAAAATAAATATCAAGAAGGTGGTAAGATATTTTGGAAGTTGTTAAAGAGATGATAAAGGTGACATGAAAACGGGAGAAAAAGATATCCTTGAAGTATGGAGTAATTACATCGAACAATTGCTAAATAAAACAATCAGTGATAGCACAGTGGTAAAAAAACATTCAACAGGCATACAGTTAGGAATACATATCCATACTTGATGTAGAAAAAAAAAGCCATCAAACGCTTGAAACGTGGAAAGGCAGCAGGAGTAGATAATATTCGACCAGAAATGCTGAATTATAGTGGTATAAAAGTGTTACAGTGGCTGCACTTCATCGTTCAGAAAGCCTGGACAGAGGGACGAATTCCTGATGATTGGAGTAGAGCTCTAATAGTACCCATAAATAAAAAGGGAAATAAAACTGAATGTGAGAATTACAGAGGTATTTCCCTACTGAGTGTTCCTTGCAAGATCTATGCAAGTATACTTGAGAAACGGTTGAGAAGAATTGTGGAAGAAAAGCTTGGTGAAGAACAAATTGGATTCAGGCCAAATAGAGGCTGTCAGGATCAGATCTTCACTTTACGACAAATAGTTGAGAAAGCATGGGAATATAACAAAGATCTGTTTTTAAGTTTTGTCGATCTGGAAAAGGCATACGACAAGGTGCCAAGAGAGAAGCTATTCAATACGTTACAGTTATATGGTGTCAGTGGGGCATTATATCAAGCAATACTTAGTCTTTATTTAAGTTGTAAGTCAGCAGTTAGAATTGAAGGAAGTACAGGAAGATGGTTTGATGTTAAATCTGGTGTGCGACAAGCATGTACATTATCCCTTCTGTTATTCATTATCTATATGGATCACATTAAGAGGGAAAGTGGTATTAAACATGATATCAGAATTGCAGATGTCAATGTCAGCTCTTTGCTTTATGCAGACGATGTCGTACTTCTAAATAAATCCTCTACAAGTTTGCAAGATTCCTTGACTAAATTGAATAACTGTTGTAATAGATTTGGTACGAAGGTCAGCATTAAAAAAGACAAAGACAATGAAAATAGGTAGAATCATCATTGAAAATGTCAACAGTGTTGTGAACAGGGAACCTTTGGAACACGTAAAACATTTCAGCTACTTAAGAACGATTTTTACTGAAGATGGTAAATTAAATATGGAAATAGATAACAGAATCAACAAAGCTGGTATGGTAGGAAGTCAATTGAATAAATTCATATGGAATAAGAGAGGAATTAGTTGGAACTAAATTAGATGTATACAAGACAGTGTTCAAACCAATTTTAACTTATGGATCTGAGAGCTGGGTCAGAAGTAAAACACTTGACCAAAGACTAGAGACTGCAGATATGAGAGTCCTGAGAAAGATTAGGGACATGAACAGATGGCATCAATGGCAAATATCATATTAAAAACGAGGATATTAGGAAAGAACTTGACACTGTAAGCATCCAGGAATGCGTTAACAGAGCTAATCTCAGGTGGTATGGTCACTTAAACAGAATGGGCTAAGAAAGAAAGATTAGCAAAACAAGTGTTCTCTGCCAGGTTGCAGGAAAAAGACCCACAGGAAGACCCAGATATAGGTGGTTTGATGCAGTACAAAGTGCCTTAAACGACAGAAATATAAGATCTGATAATGTTGGAGTCTTGACAAGTAACAGACTGATTTGGAGGAAAATTGTAGATAGGAAGTTAGTAATGCTGTAAATTTTTCATGTATTACTATCATATGCTATACACCCCTTGAGGAAGAATTTAATCATGATGAAGTTTTGGATGTTCCACATAACTTCTGGTTAAATCTGTGGTTCATCTATTTAGTTTTCTTCTTCATTTAATTCATCGTCTTGATATAATACTGAATAAAATTCTTCAATTCTTTTTGCTATAACATATCTATCTCTGGTTATGGTCCCATCTTGTAGTTTGGCTGAAACCATCTATTTATTGGTGTTTGGCTTTTTTCTTTGAGATTATGGTTGTTTTCAATTGTTTGTTGTATGAATTTACAATTGAATTTTCTTAATTCTTCTGGATACGTTTTCTGATAGTTTTGCACAATTTAGTGTATTCAATTTTATTCTGTAGGTTATTTGATAGTTTCATTTCTTTTCATTTCTTCAGAAAATTTGTCTTGTTTCTGTTCTGTACTACCAGCTATTTCAAGTGAGCATTGTAAAAGGTTTTAGGTAATAATGTCATTACTTTCTGATGGATCAGCATTGTCATCTATAATAAGATTTTGAAATCTATTGTTTAGGTCATTCATGTTGGAACATATCTTTTTTAATGTTGAGTTTATGTACATCTGTGTTTTGCTTTGATCTTTGAAACATTTTTTGTGTTTCTTTTTGGCAGTTTATTTGAATCTTACTGTGTACCATACGATGGTCACTTCCAATGTTGAAAGTGTTTATAACAGAGCAGTCTTGAAAGATTGTTTTCTTATTGTGATGATAAAGCCAATTTTACTAGTTTTGCAATTTGGACTTTTCTATGTCCATTTCCTGTGTGTTTTTTTTTCCTTGAAAAAAGAATTCATGATGTACAGGTTTTCTTTTTCTGCAAATTCTGTTAATCTTGCTCCTCTACCATCTCTCATGCTATATTCAAAATTTCCCATTGAGCTTTTGTCTGATTGTTGTATACCAATTCTAGCATTAAAGTCTCACATTACAATTCTGAAAAGATGTTTTCCTTTATTGTAAATTTGGGATACATCATGATAGAAGGCTTCAATTTCTTCATCAGTATGACTTACTGTTGTGCATTGACTTGGATGATCTTAAGAGTGTATCTTTTTGAGATTTGAACAACAATACTTGCTATTCAATCAGATATACTGTCAAATTCTATTATGTTGTTCTTCAATTTTTTGTTAATCATGAATCCAACCCCACTGATTCTTTCCTTCTCTTGGTCTCTATAATACAGTATGTTTCAATTTTTTAATTGAAGAATTTCTTCATCATTATGTCTAACTTCATACAGTCCGAGAATGTCCATTTTAGTTCGCTTTAGCTCTTCAGTTAGCCGTGTTTCACTGCTCAGAGTCCCAAGGTCCAGTTTCCAATGGCAGTATGATCTGGTTACCTAGGGATTCTTAGCACCCTCTGCCTTTATGTTTAACTGCCTGCTGCCGAAGGCAGTAACAATCCGGCTTCCGGGGAATGAGGACCATTTTATTTCTGTTTGATTCATCTTGGAAGATTAGGTCATAAATTCGCCACGCTGGACCACTGCGGGTTGGTGAATGGCAATATTAATTTTTATATTTTATATATAAAAATTATATATATATATATATATATATATATAAATAAAACTAATGGTTCACTTCCGAATTTAGACGTCAAACTAATCCATTCTTCAGAAAAACTAAAAATCTCAATCTACATGAAACCCACCCACACCAACAATTATCTCCATAGTCAATCCCATCATCTTCCTCAGAAATTTGGAATAATTTCTACTTTGGAACATAGAGCTCACTCTCTTCTTGATGACCCGATTGAACTTCATAAAGAAATCAATTTTCTTAGATCTACTTTTCGACTAAATGGATATGCTCAAAAAATTACTAAAAAATTCCTATTTAATCCTCCTGGTCGCCATAATGAAGAGAAGAATAATGTAAAAGGTAATATCTCTATACCATACATAAGCTCTGTTTCTCCCAAATTAGCCAAGGTTCTTAAAAAATACAACATAAGAACTTACTTCTCTTCCAAAAATCTGTTCTCTAGTAAGCCAATCCAAAACCTAGTCACCATAATCTTAAATATCCTGGTGTGACTATGACATTCCTTACTTTGGCCAAACAGATAAGTCAATCGAGTTACGCATTGAGGAGCACAAGAGAGAATCGCTTACAAGAGAACATGGCTAGATAATGCCAGTGCTTTATCTAGCCATGTTCTGTTTTCGGCCAGTTCTGATGAAAAAAACCATAGCCATACAGTCCTTTGGGTCAAATCTAACATTTTCCGTTGCCATGATGAATTGGAAAGGAAGATTATAGAATCTAAGGAAATCATCCTCAACCCTGTACATCTAAACAACCTTTCGGACTGTCATTCTGCTGTGGTCAAATACTGGCACTCACAAGATGCTATATGCACGCACAACACGTCTAACAATGTAGACAACGAGGGAACAGCTTTGAATGTTAAATATATACATTTACACTTTCCGTGATGTTTACATTTTCCTCCATGTTTAATGGTTATTTCTTTTATAATGGGCACCTGACGAAGGCTGTTAAAAAGCTGAAACTAGCTGTGTAGTACTAATAAACTGTTTTTTCCATTTCTCTCGGTTTAAATCATTCAATTCTTTTTAAAAATATGTATAACAACCGAGTAAATCAATCTTCATATATATATATATATATATATATATTAGGATTATCAAGTAATTTTATAAACTTGGTTATTTACTCCTAATCCCAAGTAAGCAAACAGTTAAGTTTGTGCCTGAAACGTAGTTCAAGTCTAAAAGGTGGTGCAACATCAGGGCAACTCATTGTAAAGGTGGGTAAACTTAGTTTTAATCCTATTTCCCAGCTAAGCAAACAGACAAGTAAGTCAAGTTTGTGCCTGAACATAGTTCAGGTCAGGTCTGAGGCAACTTGTGGTAAAAGTTAAGTAAGCTCTGATCACTTTCCTTAGTATTTCAACTAATGCAAAGCACATCCCCTTGCAGAGATCTATGATGTTATGCATTAAAGGCAGGGGCCACTACCCAGACCTTTAATTCATAGCATCATAGATCTCTGCAAGACCGGGGTGTAACGTAGGCTGCCTCCTCATGGTGCACCCTGGATAACGCTAAATAGTGTACAGTGACAGATGGATCTGTATTCTCCTAGCAGACTCACGGACACATAACCGACACAAACCTACCGAGGATTTGAGAATCAAGAATATGGGCTCACTCTTAAAAATATGCCAGTTAAACATAGAAGGCATAAGTAGGGCTAAATGCAAAGTTCTTATTAAGATCCTGAATTACCATCATATAGATGTAGTTTTAGTACAGGAAACTCACACTAAGGACGATCTAGATCAAT